>NC_143575.1:68766266-69366266 GCF_048544385.1 Mastigoproctus giganteus
AAATAACGATCCCGCATTACCCTGTACTTGGTGATTAAAAATTTGAATTTTTTTCTATCTTCCTATGTATAGAGAAACTTTTACTGCATCTCTGAAGGATTTTTTTAGTTTTCACAGTGTAACAGTGCAAGAGCCTGCCAGGTGACCTGCAACAAAGTTTAGAACCCATGATTATATAAAGTTTCACATTACTTATTTCTACTTTTCCACTGATTCAATAAAGATATGTAGAAAGCAAGATATGTAGTTTAAAATTTTGTGCGCTGTGAAGCATGCCAAATTTGAAAAAATTTGTGTATATACATATACACCCTTTTCTAAAATGAGGCTTCCAAACCTATATGCAATACGGAAGATGCAACCAAACCACTGTCTTATATATATATTTTTTTTATGAAAACCCCAAACACGAGAGGTATTAGAACCTATAGTACTCAGTACCATGCTTGGGTTGGAAGTTGAGAAAACGAAAGAAGATATTTGTTGACATTATACTTGAACTTCTGAAGACTGTAATTTTCAGGAAATACGTATGAAGGAAGGTTGTTCCAGAGAATGGCAGTTGAATTAATAAATGAGGAAGATGAAAAGTTGGTTCTGTGAGTTTGAAGTTGGACAGTAAATGGATTTGGCTGGTGGCAGCATGTGTTCGGACTGTTTTGAAAGAGAGAGTGGGACTTATAGAAGACAATTCAGAAGAACAGCGCCCATAGAAGTATCTGTAGAAAAGGCATGCAGCAGAAACAGTATGTCTATGAGACAGTGAGTGGAGCAGACTCTGTTAGAGATGAGTCATTAATTAACCTAACTGCCCTCTTCTGAATGGAATCTAGACGCCTAAGAGAGGTATTGGGGGCACTGCCCCAGATGTGGGAACAATATTCCATGGTAGGGGGATTTTCAAAATTTGTACGGAGTGAACAGCTGTTTGAAAGAAAAGTAACCCCGAGAGCAAAAGAGACAACCAAGTTTTTTTGATGCAGAGGAAGAAATATTTGTAATGTGTTTGTGCCAAGAGAGATTAGAAGTCAAGGTAATCCCAAAAAGAGATATATCATTTTGCCTAGAAATTGGAATGTCACCAAAGATAAGCATAGGAGCAGAAGAATCCTTTTTGCGAGACATAAGACAAGACTGAGTTTTAGAATGATTGAAATCAACTAAGTTGTCTTTGCCTCACTGGAGAATTACCTGCAGATCGGCATTTAAGGTATTGGAGGCGGATATTCGAGAAGTTTAAGTTGATTGAGCAGGGCAAGGTTTCTCAAAATGGAAAGTGGAATACAACATGCTATCATTGGCAAAACTATGGATAGGATTTCCAGTCAATGGAAGAAGGTCATTAATATACAAGAGGAAAAGAGTGGGGGAAAGAACTGAACCTTGGGGGACACCAGCATTAGTGGAGAAGTCAGACGACAGAGAGCCATCTACCTTCCCACTCAGTGAGCGATCAGAGAGAAAATTGGATAACCAATTGCAAAAAACAAACACGATCGAAAGCCTTTAAGATATCAAGAGCAACTGCTTGTGTTTCCCTGAACTTTTCCATTGAATTTATCCATAAATGAGTAACATAAGCCAGAAATCACCAGTGGATCGACACTGACGGTATGGATAGGATAGGGTACCGATCATTGATCAGATGGAAGGTTTCTAGGTAGCTTAAGAGTTGGCAGTTAATTGATTTCTCCATTACTTTAGAAAGAGTAGAAGTAATTGCAATGGGACGATAATTGGATGGGAGGGATTTGTCACCCTTTTTAGGAATTGGCTGGATATGAGCAAATTTCCAAGCAAAAGGAAAAACACCTTTGGAATAAGAAAGTGAAAAAAGGCAGCAAAGAACAGGAGTAAGTTCAGGAGCACAGGTTTTGAGAATAAGTGGAGAAATACCATCAGGACCTGGAGCTTTCTTAGCATCAAGATTCGTCACAATCCTTCTGACATCCTTTTGATGGAAGACCACAGGACGCATTAAATGGAATGTGTTGGGAAAGGTAGGTGTTTTACCAAGATCATTAATCCATGAGTTCAAAGAAAAATGGGATGCTAGCAGGTCAGCTTTATCTTTGGCTGAAGTGACAACAGAACCATCTGGTTTTGACAGAGGTGGGAGCACAGATGGGCAAAAGTTGCGGCCAATAGCTTTGGCAAGAGACCAGAATGCCCAGGACCATTAGGGCAAGAAGCAAGTTTTCTACTCTTAGCCTGTTAAAAATCTAGTCTGAACTGATTAATAACTGCTTTACAATTGTTGTGATCTTTGGTGTAGGCAGAAAATGAAACTAAAGAATTGGAAACAAACCAATTGTGTTTGTTTGTTATTTGATTTTTAGGAGCATTAGCAACTAAGGCCATATTCCTCCGTGAATATGCGTTGGTCATTCCCTGACCTTTCCGCATCCTCCATATTTGGTGGTGATGGGCTCAAACCCCGGTCTAATCAAAAAGCGTGTGCTGCGCACTGCTGCTCCTTCTCACCTGTCTCCAGAGGCGCCTCAAGCCAATTATGATATGCAACGTTCTTCTGTTGAACAGCCTTAGCACATTTATCGGAAAACCAAGGTTTAAATAAAGGACAAGATTTTAAAGTGGAGTGTGGAATAAAGGATTCCATTCCTACAAGAATAATTTCACTGACACGATCTAAGCAAACTTTGACATGAGAAGTTTTGAAACAATAATCCGACCAAGGAAAAGAAATCTCGCAGGTCATCCCATTTTGCATTCTTGTAATGCCAAACAATACGAGGTTGGGAATTGCCATGAGATAAAGGCTCCATTGGAGAAGAAACAATCACCAAGTTGTGATCTGAGATGCCTAAAGGACCACTCACTTTGACTGTGTACTTAAGGGGTTGTTTGTGAGAAAAAGATCAAGCGTGTTGGCTGTATGGTTAGGATTGTCTGGTAATCTTGTAAGTAAAAATCAACCTTCTGTGCAAGGTCATTAGTAATTGAAAAAGCCTCAGCATCTCGACCAGCTGGAGTTGTGAACATTACAATCACCAAGTCTCTGACAGGGAATATCGGAATTGACATATGCACAAGTACCACCTTTGAGGCAAAAGAAATCATACAGCGAATAATTTGGGCAACTAAGATGACGTAATGGGATAATCACCTCATTGCTGGCAAAATTGCTTTATATCATTGCTAGAACCTCCCTAATTGCTTTTTGTTATGCCTTGTAAGAATATAAGTTTTCCATTGGTCACTATATATATGCAAATTTCAAATCTGACAAGAAAATGAAGTTTTAAGCATTTTTATGAAATTTGATTCCAGTGTCATTTTAGTGGATTAACATATAGTGAGCAGCTGTACTCACATTTCAGGGGGAAAAAAACCTTTGTGGTAGAAAATGTACACTTAGGGTGGTAGAAAATGAAAAAGACATGGCAGTAATTGTGCAGTCAAATATGAAATTTTCTGAGCAGTGCAGACAGGCTGCCAGAGCAGGTCATGGGGTGTTGTCAATGATATACAGGAATTTTGCTAGTAGGGAAAAGGAGGTGATTATCCCTCTGTATAAGGAAATGGCCTCCAGACCTGTAATGCAGTACTCCTTGAGTACTGCATTACAGGTCTGGAGACCTCATTTTAGAAAGGATGTAGAGTATATATCACCTTTTGCCTTTCTTACTTTTAGAAAACATAAGAGAATATATATATATAATAGAATTCCGGTTATCTGAACTATTTTTCAGAATTTTCTGTCCTGTCTCTCCGTCGGCACAGAACAACTTGATAAACAGTATGTGGACTTTAATAAAAGTTTATATTTAGTTTTTTAGAAAAATTTGTCGAGCCATCCGAAATTTCATAAAAAAAAAAAAAAAAAAAGGGAATCCAGCAGTTATTATTTCTTTATTTCCACAGATTTGTTTATTTCTTTTTTTTTTGTATGGAAAAAAAGAAATTCATAGATTAAATGTAGTTTTAATGTTGTAGAGTTATGTAAGACTCATGAAGATGGTATCACTTGATGAGATATATATATATAGTAGAATCCAGATAAGAAGTTTTCCAAGGGACTGGAGGTTTAGAACTTCTTATGCGAGACAACTTCTTAGAAGGGAAAATGGCCTAAGAGTATGAAATATTAACTACACAAATAAAAATGAAAAGACACATACATATGAATGATTATGTGAATTGTAGGAAAAATATATGAAGAATAAAAATTGTCATTTAATGCAAAACAATATTTATTAGTCACGATTTAATAAGATTTCAAAATCATAACAAGGATGCAGTGAGAAGAAAGGCAATGAGAATGATAAAAATCAATTACAATAATTATGAGTAGTACAAAAAAAAAAAAAAAAAAAAAAAACTAAAAATGTTTGTAATTTTTTTCAAGTAGCTATCCAGAGAAGACTGCTTCAAATATTTTGGCGAGAGCTTCATACAGAATAAATCAATTTCCCTAACACATTTCAACACTGACTCAGGAACGTCAGGTACACTATGAATGAATTGCTGCAGTGAAGAGAAGCCAATCATTGCATCTCGGAATGTTGGTACAGTAGGCTCATCTTCTTGTTCAGACTCACTATCAGTCATGTTTTGATCTTCCTTGCAAATATCTTTAATACTCTGCAATTTACATGCGATAACATCATTGTCTACATCAACATAATCATAAAAATTTACTGTAAATCCCAAACTACTCTGTAGGAAATCCTTTCCTTTTCATCACTTTCAACACTATCAACATTTTCTTCTTTATCATTATAGAATGATAAAAATCATTCTGAGGGCCTTTTAAAAGGAATCATGAGGGGGCCTTTTAAAAGGAATTAATTTTAACAAGAGGGCTTAGGCTCAGTGTAATCCATGATGCTTCTAAATAATGCATTGCATCTAACAAAGAAAATTTCAAATTTTTCAGTTTTTCCATTGTTTTACAAGGGTAAGCAATTTATGTACAAGGTGCTTACGAAAATATATCTTTAAAACTTTGATCACTCTTAATCTGTTGGTTGTACAACTAACGTGGAATCCCCAGGGAAGAACTCCACGTGGACATTGTCAAAGTGCTCACTGTTTTTAGGATGAGCAGGGCAGTTATTGACAAATCAAAGAATTTTTCTATTCTCTCTTGCCATCTTTGAATCTAGATCTCTTAAATACTCATCAAAAAGAGCACAGGTCATCCAATGCTGTTTTATTGTTCCTGTATTTACATGGAAGTGTTTTTACAATCTTGAAACCATGGTTTCTTGTGTTTTTGTATTGGAAGCAGTGGTAGTTGTTACAGTGGTAGAAAATGTACATTTAAGGTGGTAGAAAATGAAAAAGACATGGGAATAATTGTGCAGTCAGATATGAAATTTTCTGAGCAGTGCAGACAGGCTGCCAGAGCAGGTCATGGGGTGTTGTCAATGATATACAGGAATTTTGCTAGTAGGGAAAAGGAGGTGATTATCCCTCTGTATAAGGGAATGGTCAGGCCACTCCTTGAGTACTGCATTACAGGTCTGGAGGCCTCATTTTAGGAAGGATGTAGAGTTGCTTGAGTGAATACACAGAAGGGCAACAAGATTGGTGAGGGGAATGAAGGGGGGTCCTATTACCAAGAAAGATTCAAGTTCTATGAATTGCAGAATCTGTAGACTAGGCACCTGCGAGGTGATCTGATTAAGGTGTATAAGGCCTTGAATGGGTTGAGCAGGCTCAGTTTTGATGGGATTCTTCCTCTTGCTTAGATTATGAACTTGAGGGTGCATAAACTCAAAGGGTAAGCTGTAGAATAGATGTGCGGAAATTTGCCTTTAGCCAGCAAATAGTTGATTGCTGGAACAACCTTCCATCTGACGTGGAAGTTGATAGCTTAAATAAATTCAAAGAGGAATTGGACAAATGTATAGACGGAATGGATGTGTGAAATGGTTTTTTTTTTTTTTTTTTTGGCTGATGCTAAATAAGCTTGCTTTCTTGCATCACATGCCTCTGCTGTTGCTGCTACAACTACTACTAGTTTCTCTGAGGCATTCATATTAGACCCACTAGCACTGTAATTCTCTCCTTACTCAGTTTACCACCATGGCTAGTTGCTTGTTTTTGGTTTTATTGGCACATCAGCGACTAAGGCTATAATGTGCCTTACCACCATGGAAATTCTGTTCTTTGAATGCATAAGTCTTATTAGGAAGCAGGCTATAAAAGAGTCCTATAAAGAGTCCGAACAGGTGGATCAGAAAACTGATAGCTTGGGGAAATACACAGACCAATACATTAATAGAGTTGAGCAGAGGTGAAAGTGATTCTTGCACTGCTTCTATTGGATCATGCAGCAGCCCGGAAAGCAAGGTGTCAAGGATTTTGAGCCCTGCTTGCAGGTCTTCATGGAATAAGTAAACACATTGGTGTGTTAGGATAACTAAGAGTAAGAACGTGAGCATGTATACTAATGTTAGGAGCACTGTAAATAAATTTCATGAATTTGAAGTTTTTTTTTGATTAAGTAATCAAATGCAGACATTGTGGGAATATCAGAGATATAGTGTACATAAGGGATTGAGAATTTGAATATGGGAGTACAATATGTACAGAAAGAACATAATGTATAGTGTAATTTGACTAGCAGCACCTGGAGTTCCCTCCAAACTCCACAATTGGGTCTCTGTGACATGTACAGAACTCTGTAGAGGCCAGATGGTGTGAGTCAGTGAGTGTTTGTGAAGTGCTAGTGTAGGGTTGTGTTATGTTATTCATCTGGCCACTTAGCCTAGGGATCTGTGGAGGCAGCAAACCTTTAGTTATCGTCCTTCACCACAGGTCGGGTCAGTAGGAAGAAACAAACTAACGGGGCAAGCCCTGGGGTTGCCTGAGCTTCACAGGGAGGACCCAGGAAAAAAAAAAGAAAAAAAGAGAGGGATAAAAATGGAAGTGGAAAAAGGATGACAGTTGGAAGATCCCTGAAACTGGATTCCCATCCTGCTGAAGGGGGTGTATTAAAACAGGAAGTGGATTTTTTTACCAGGTGAGAAGGGGCTCCATCTAGGGAGAGGAGGGGAGGAAAAGTAATAGGGAAAGGGATCCTTAGGGTAGTGAAGGGAAGGATAGAAGGGGGAGTTGGAGTCATGCTCTTAGTTTAGAAGCATATTTAATCTAAGGTAGTGCATCCAGTTAACATGGACTGCCAGTGCAATGTTTAGTCAGTTTGGTGTGACATAAGCACTGGGAAAACGAAAATAGGAGTGTGCTATAGGCCTAACGACAATGATCAGTATAACAAACAGCTATACAACGGAATAGAGTGAACCAGCAAATCAAAATATCTAATAATGGGGGATATTAACTTTCTAGATGCTGATCGGAACTTGAGGGATGGTCAGTCACACACTACCAAGAATTTGTGGATTTATTGGGTGACTGTTTTCTACAGCACAGCACCATGTTAGGGAAGCAAGAGACCAAGAGGAATACTACTCTTGATCTGATTATCAGCAGTGACTCTTGATGCATTAAGACACTGCAGGTAAAGGATCCTCTGGGTGGCAGTGATCAGAGTGTGCTGATGTTTGTCTTATTTAAAGACATGACTACTATCAAGGGTAAAGGGAAGGGCTTTTGCTTTTGTAAGGGTGACTACAATGGTCTCTGAGAGGTTTTAAATTCTGTATTGTAGGACTGTCTATTGATGTTTCCAGCAGCAAATACTATATGGCAGCAAATACTATAATTGTAGATGCTACTAGGCTTGTACTACTTACTACTAGACTATCTACCAAGAAATACATTCAATTTAGACTTAGACCTAAATGGATGTTAGATAAACTGACGAGACCTGTGGCTCAGAAGAAAAATGCATAGGATGCACATAAATTATCTGGTGATACAGAAGTCTATGATATATATAAACTAGTCTGTAATCAAGTCACAAATGAGGGTAGGCAAACTAAGGCGATTACAAGAAGTCTCTGGCAAACGGTACCATGAAATGCGGAAAAGACTTCTTTACTTATATTAACAATAGAAGGAATGGAGTAAATCACACTGTCCCACTTGATGGGCTCCTCCATAGCCAGGTGGGCATGAGCAGCAGTGCATAGCACATGCTTCTTGATTAGACCGGGGTTCAAGCCCGTGACCACCAAATACGGGGGATGCAGAAAGGTCAGGGAATGACTACTGCATTTCCCCGGAGCAATATGGCCTTGGTTACTAATGCTCCTAAAAACCAAATAACAACAACAACCCACTTGATGACAATGGTTTAACTGTTGATGATCCTGCCTAGGTGGCTGACAGATTTCATAGGTATTTTTAATCTACATTCACGCACGAGTTCTTTACTGAGGGGGAATTCTAGAAGTTCAACAGAATTTAGTTCAACATGGAACTAAATAGTTTTTAATAACTGAGAGGAAAGTGGAAGAGAAATTGTTGAACCTCAACATGAAAAAGGTGCCTGCATTGGATGGGATCTATCCAATTATATTCATGGAGGTGGCAAAGGAGGTAAGCAAACCCTTAGCCACAATTATGAGAGCATCTCTGGGTTCAGGAGAGGTCTCTCTATGAACCAGAAATGTGAAAAGGTATTCCCAATTCACAAAGGGTAACAAGTAATTACAGACCTGTTAGCTTATCTTCTGTTCCAGGGAAAATAATGGAGTCTCTGGTTAAAGAAGTAATGCAGAATCATCTAGACAGGAATGAACTTATACTGCAGTCGCAGCATGGATTTGTTAAGGGGCAATCTTGTCTGACTAATATGACTGGATATCGTAATGCAGCAACAAATAAACTGGATGCAAGAAATAATTTTGATTTTGTACTTGTAATTCAGGAAAGCTTTAATACTGTCACACATAAAAGACTGCTGTACAAATTGGAGCTATATGACATTAAGAGTAAGTTACTGTTCTGGATAAAGGGATGGTTAAGTGCGAAAAGACAAAGTGATTTTTAATGGACAATGCTGTTCATGGAGTAATTTTATTAGCAGATTACCCCTGGTTTCTGTGCTGGGTCCATTGTTGTCTATATCAAAGGCTGACACAAGTAATTATAGACCTGTGAGTTTAACTTCTGTTCCCGGAAAATTAATGGAGGCACTGGTGAAAGAAGCACTGCAGGATCATCTAGACAAGACTTCAGTTATAGCTAGGACACAGCATGGTTTTGTTAAGGGGAAGTCTTGCCTGACCAATTTGATTGGATACTATGATGCAGTCACAAAAGAACTGGATGCAGGGAATAACTTTGATATTATATACTTGGATCTTAGAAAGGCTTTTGATACTGTTGCACATGGAAGACTGCTGCACAAATTGGAGCAGTGTGGCATTGGAGGCAAGTTGCTGCTATGGATAAAGGGGTGGTTGAGGGGGAGAAGACAGAGAGTGGTAATCAATGGACACTGCTCATCGTGGACTAATGTTATTAGTGGAGTCCCTCAGGGTTCAGTATTGGGGCCTTTATTGTTTTCTGTATTTATAAATGATATTGATGATGGTATATCAGGCTTAATGTCCAAGTTTGCAGACGATACGAAGGTTGGCAGGGTTGTCAAGGACACTACTGACACTATGCTGCTGCAACAGGATTTGGAAAGGTTGAGCAGATGGGCTTCGAGGTGGCAAATGAAGTTTAACATTGACAAATGTAAAGTACTACATATGGGAAACAGCAACCCCAGAGCAACGTATCAACTCTGTGGTACTACACTGACAGTGGTAGAGAATGAAAGGGACCTGGGGGTGGTGGTGCAGGCAGATATGAAGTTCTCTGAGCAGTGCAGACGAGCTGCGAGAGTAGCTCATGGTGTATTGTCAATGATATATAGGAATTTTTCTAGCAGGGATAAGGAGGTGATTATTCCCTTGTATAAGGCAATGGTCAGGCCACACCTAGAGTACTGTATACAGGCCTGGAGGCCTCATTTCAGGAAGGATGTAGAGCTGCTGGAACGAGTACAGAGAAGGGCAACTAGATTGTTGAATGGGACAAAGGGGTTCTCTTACGAAGAAATGCTTAAGTTTTGCAAATTACAGTGTCTGGAAACTAGGCACCAGCGGGGTGATCTGATAGAGGTGTACAAAGCCTTGAATGGTTTTAGCATGCTCAATGCTGATGGGATTCTTCCTCTAGCTCAGAAAAATCACCTGAGAGGGCATAAATTCAAATTGAGGAAAGACAGATGTAGGATAGATGTGCGGAAATTTGCCTTTAGCCAGCGGGTGGTTGGTGGGTGGAACAGACTTCCATCCCTTGTCGTGGAAGTTGATAGCCTAAATAAGTTTAAGGCTCAGCTGGACAGGTATTTCGAACGAACAGAGGGGTGAAGTGGAAGTGGTTATTTTTATTTATTTATGTTACTTTTTTTTTTTTTTTGGCTGATGCTGCATAAGCTTGCTTTCTTGCATCAAATGCCTCTACTAATGCTAATGCTATATTTATTAATGAAACTGATGAAGGTATATATCAGGCTTAATCTCTAAGTTTGTAGATGATACAAAGATTGGCATTGTGGTTAATGGCAGTAATCAGAGTAGGCTTCTGAAACAAGATCTAAACAAATTAGGCCGATGGGCTGATAAATGGCAGTAGAAGTTTAACATTGATAAATGCAGGTACTGCATATGGGTAGCAGTAAATCCAGATTAATGTACCAAATGTGGTATTACACTCAGGGTAGTGGAAAATGAAAGAGATCATTCAAATAATGAATTTCTCTGATCAATGCAAACAGGCTGCCAGTCCAGCTCATGGAGTTTTGTGTATGACATACATTAACTTTGCTGGTAGGAACAAGGAAGTGCTTGTATAAGCATTAGCATTTAGCATTAGTAGAGGCATATGATGCAAGAAAGCAAGCTTATGCAGCATCAGCCAAAAAAAAAAAAAAAAAAAAAAAAAACTTCCACTTCACCCCTCCGTTCGTTCGAAATACCTGTCCAGCTGAGCCTTAAATTTATTTAGGCTATCAACTTCCACAACAAGGGATGGAAATCTGTTCCACTAACCAACTACCAGCTGGCTAAAGGCAAATTTCTGCACATCTATCCTACATCTGTCTTTCCTCAATTTGAATTTATGCCCTCTCAGGTGATTATTCTGAGCAAGAGGAAGAATCCCATTAGCATTGAGCATGCTCAAACCATTCAAGGCTTTCATCATCAACATCATCAGCCATTTTCGATCCACTGCAGGATGAAGCCTTCTCCAGCAACTTTCCAGTTCCTTCTGTTTTGAGCACTGGCCATCCATTTACTACCCACAAACCCATGAATTTCATCTATCCATCTCCACCTTTGTCTTCCAGGTTTTCTTCTAGCTCCTCTTGGGTACCATTCTTTTATTTTCTTAGTCCATCTGTCATCATGTCTACGAGCTATGTGTCCTGCCCAAGACCATTTTAGTTCTTTAGTTTTGATAAGAATGTCCTTTACTTGTCCAATCCTTGGCAAAGGATGCAAAGAAAAACAGTAAAGAGTTCTTTACCTTATTTAAACTCAAGAAGGAAAGGGATGAATCAGATTGGTCCACTGGATGTTGATGGTTTAACAGTTGAGGATCCTGCTCAGGTGGCTAACAATCTAAACAAGTATTTTGCATCTACATCCACACATGAGGAGTTATTCAGGAAGGGGAATGTCGTAGGTGAAGTAAACATTGGCAGTGAGCTAGATGATTTTCTAATAACTGAGAGAAAAGTGGAGGAGAAATTGTTGAGGATAAACATAAAAAAGGCACCCGGGGTGGATGGGATCTATCCAGTTATATTAAAGGAGGCAGCAAAGGAAGTAAGCAAACTCCTAGCCATAATTACGACAGCTTCTTTGGATCAGGGGAGGTACCCATAGACTGGAGATGTGCAAATGTAACCCCAATTCACAAAGGAGGATCAAAGGCTGACACAAGTAATTATAGACCTGTTAGTTTAACTTCTGTTCCAGAAAAATTAATGGAGGCACTGGTTAAAGAAGCACTGCAGGATCATCTGGACAAGAATTCAGTTATAGCTCAGACACAGCATGGTTTTGTTAAGGGCAGTTCTTGTCTGACCAATTTGATTGGGTACTATGATGTAGTCACAAAAGAACTGGATGCAGGGAATAATTTTGATATTATATATTTGGATCTTAGAAAGGCTTTTGATACTGTTGCGCATGGAAGACTGCTGCACAAATTGGAGCAGTGTGGCATTGGAGGCAAATTGCTGCTATGGATAAAGGGATGGTTGAGTAGCAGAAGACAGAGAGTGGTAATCAATGGACACTGCTCAACGTGGACTAATGTTATTAGTGGAGTTCCTCAGGGTTCAGTGTTGGGTCCATTGTTGTTTTCTGTATTTATAAATGATATTGATGATGGTATATCAAGCTTAATGTCCAAGTTTGCAGACGATACAAAGGTTGGCAGGGTTGTTAAGGACATTACTGATGCTATGCTGCTGCAACAGGATCTGGAAAAGTTGAGCAGATGGGCTGAGAGGTGGCAAATGAAGTTTAACATTGACAAATGTAAAGTACTACATATGGGAAACAGTAACCCCAGATCAACGTATCAACTCTGTAGTACTACGCTGACAGTGGTAGAGAATGAAAAGGACCTGGGGGTAATTGTGCAGGCAGATATGAAGCTCTCTGAGCAGTGCAGACGAGCTGCAAGAGTAGCTCATGGTGTCTTGTCAATGATATACAGGAATTTTTCTAGCAGGGATAGGGATGTGATTATTCCCTTGTATAAGGCATTGGTCAGACCACACCTTGAGTACTGTATACAGGTCTGGAGGCCTCATTTCCAGAAGGATGTAGAGCTGCTGGAACGAGTACAGAGAAGGGCAACATGATTAGTGAATGGAACAAAGGGTTGCTCTTACGAAGAAAGGCTTAAGTTTTGCAAATTACAGAGTCTGGAGACTAGGCATCGGCGAGGTGATCTGATAGAGGTGTATAAGGCTTTGAATGACTTGAGCATGCTCAATGCCGATGGGATTCTTCCTCTTGCTCAGAATAATCACCTGAGAGGGCATAAATTCAAATTGAGGAAGGACGGATGTCGGTTAGATGTGCAGAAATTTGCCTTTAGCCAGCGGGCAGTTGGTTTGTGGAACAGACTTCCATCACTTGTTGTTGAAGTTGATAGCCTAAACAAATTTAAGGCTCAGCTGGACAGGTATTTCGAACGAACGGAGGGGGGTGGTTGTGTTTTTTTTTTTTTTGGCTGATGCTGAATAAGCTTGCTTTCTTGCATCATATGCTACTGCTAATGCTAATACTTGAGTTTGCTGCCTAATCCATGTGTTTCTCTTCTTATCTAACAGTCTGATTCCCAATATAATTTGTTCCATTCTTCGCTGTGTAGTTCTCAGCTTCTCTTCCATTCTTTTGGTGAGTGCCCAAGTTTCACATCCATAAGTCATGGTGGGGAGTATACATTGGTTTATTATTTTACATTTCAGACAAACTGGGATATTGCTCTTCAGTATGCGGCTATATTTCCTGAATGCTATCCATCCAAAATTTATTCTCCTCTTGACTTCCAGCCATTTATCATTAGTAAAGCTAATAACTTGTCCCAGATAAGTATATGACTCCACCTTTTCAATTACTGCCCCTTCAATCAATATGTCCCTTGGTGTGGCATACTTGTTCATCATTACTTTTGTTTTAGCCATATTCATCTTTAGTCCAAAATCTTTACTAACTGTGCATAACTGATTAAGATTTTCCTCTAATTCTTTGGCATCGTGGCTTATGACGACAGTGTCATCTGCAAATCGTAAATGGTTTAGGTACTCTCCATTAACATTGACTCCTTTCTGCGACCAGTCTAATCTTCTGAAAGCTTCCTCAAGGGCAGCAGTGAACAGCTTCGGAGATATTGTGTCTCCTTGTCGAACTCCTTTCTCGATTTTAAATTTGCTACTGTCTTTGTCTAGTTTAATAAAGGAGGTAGCACTCTCATATATTTTCTTCAAAATCATAATATGTGGGGTATCTATGCCTTGTCTTTCCAGTGCCCGAAACATTGCCTTATGCTGTATGGAGTCAAATGCCTTTTCATAATCCACAAATGCCAGGCATAATGGTGTTTTATATTCATTTGCTTTCTCCATTAGCTGTGATATTACTTCAAGGTGATCCATAGTTGAGAATTCTGTCCTAAAGCCAGCTTCCTTTTTCAGTTGATTCTCATCAAGTATTCTTTCTAATCTGTTAGTAATGACCCTTGTGAACAACTTGTAGATGTGGGATAACAAGCTAATTGGTCTATAATTTCCAATTTCTGATTTATCTCCTTTCTTATGCAGCAAAACTATGATTGCATTATTCCACTGCTAAGGCGTGATTTATCTCCTTTCTTATGCAGCAAAACTATGATTGCATATTCCACTGCTAAGGCATCACACCTTTTCTTATGCACTTTGTGAAGTCTTGCCAGTTTTTGTGTTATGTCTCTTCCTCCCAATTTTAACAACTCTACAGTAACTTCATCTTCCCCAGGGGCTTTCTGATTCTTCATTTTCTTCAATGCATGTTCTACCTCATCAGGAAGAATATCGGGTATGTCGTATGTGTTGCTACTTTGCAATCCATCTTCCACACTGCTGGCATCATTCCCTCGTTTGTTATTTGGTTTTTTGGAGCATTAACAACTAAGGCCATATTGCTCCGGGAATATGCGGTGGTCATTCCCTGACCTTTCCGCATCCTCCGTATTTGGTGGTGACAGGCTCGAACCCGGGTCTAATCAAGAAGCGTTGCATCATTCCCTCGCTCCTTGTATAATTCTCTATAGTAGTCTTCTGCTTTTTGAATTATGCCTTCTCTGCTGTTAATAAATACACCATCGCTATTCTTCAGTTGTAGTATCATTTGTCTTTCTGTATTACTCTTCATGGCTGCTGATTTAAATCCTTTGTTTTCCCTTAATGCTTGTTCTACTTTTCTTGTGTTAAATCTTCTTATGTCCTCTCTGAGTCTCTTTCTAATGACTTTGCATAACTCAGTATACTGAATTTTTTCCTTGTTAGTATTTATCTTGCTCTTCATTTTTCGCCTTCAGTTCATCATATCAAGTGTTTCTTGACTAATTTTTTCTTCTTTGGATTTCTTTTTCCCTATAGGTTTCTTGGGCTTTATCGCTTTCAGAAAGTTGTAATATTCCTCGTCAATATCTTGGTCCTGAGCAGTATGCAGAAGTTCAAACTTGTTCTTAAGTTTCAGTACATACTGCTTTTTCTCCTCTTCTGTTATCTCAAAGACCTTTGTATTATTTACTTGATTTCATTAGTTGTTAATCCATTTAGACTCTTCCATGTTCACCCTTTTCTTGAAAAAAGTGTTCATTACTTACAATCCTTGAGATTCTGCAAATTCCACAAGTCTTTCTTTCACCTCTTTCATTTCTTTCACCAATTCCAAAATTTCGTATAGTTCCCCTTTCTGCACTTTGTCTTTTTCAAACTTTAGCATTGAAGTCCTCCATAATAATAGTGTAGTGGGTTTTCTGCTCATCTAGAAGACTCAATTTCGGTGTACATTTCTTCAACTTCTTCATCATCACGGCTCGATGTTGGTGCATAAATCATTATAACCTTTAGTTCAAGGCTTTATACACCTCCATCAGCTCACCTCGCCAGTGTCTAGTCTCCAGACACTGTAATTTGCAAAACTTAAGCCTTTCTTCGTAAGAGCACTCCTTTGTTCCATTTACTAATCTTGTTGCCCTTCTCTGTACTCGTTCCAGCAGCTCTATATACTTCTTGAAATGAGCTGTATACAGTACTCAAGGTGTGGCCTGACCATTGCCTTATACAAGGGAATAATCACCTCCTTATCCCTGCTAGAAAAATTCCTGTATATCATTGATAAGACACCATGAGCTACCCTTGCAGCCCGTCTGCACTGCTGAGAGAAATTCATATCTGCATGCACAATTACCCCCAGGTCCTTTTCATTCTCTACCACTGTCAGTGTAGTACCACAGAGTTGATACGTTGCTCTGGGGTTGCTGTTTTCCATATGTAGTACTTTACATTTGTCAATATTAAACTTCATTAATCACCTCTCAGCCCATCTGTTCAACCTTTCCAGATCCTGTTGCAGCAGCATAGCATCAGTAGTGTCCTTAACAACCCTGCCAACCTTTGTATTGTCTGCAAACTTGGACATTAAGCTTGATATACCATCATCAATATTATTTATAAATACAGAAAACAATAATGGACCCAAAACGGAACCCTGAGGGACTCCACTAATAACATTAGTCCATGATGAGCAGTGTCCATTAATTACCACTCTCTGTCTTCTCCCCCTCAACCACTCCTTTATCCATAGCAGCAATTTGCCTCCAGTGCCACACTGCTCCAATTTGTGCAGCAGTCTTCCATGTGCAACTGTATCAAAAGCCTTTCTAAGATTCAAGTATATAATATCAAAGTTATTCCTTGCATCCAGTTCTTTTGTGACTGCTTCATAGTATACAATCAAATTGGTCAGGCAAGACTTCCCCTTAACAAAACCATGCTGTGTCCGAGCTATAACTGAAGTCTTGTCTAGATGATCCTGCAGTGCTTCTTTAACCAGTGCCTTTATTAATTTTCCTGGAACAGAAGTTAAACTCACAGTCTAAAGGCAATTACTTGTGTCAGCCTTTGATCCTCCTTTGTGAATTGGGGTCACATTTGAACATCTCCTGTCAATGGGTCCCTCCCCTGAGTCCAAGGAAGCTTTGATAATTATGGCTAAGGGTTTGCTTACTTCCTTTGCTGCCTCCTTTAATATAACTGGATAGATCCCATCCACCCCCAGATGCCTTTCTTGTGTTTATCTTCAACAATTTCTCCTCCACTTTACTCCCAGTTAATACAAAATCATCTAGCTCACTGCCAGAGTTTACTTCACCTCTGGCATTCCCCTCGCTGAATAACTCCTCATGTGTGAATGTCGATGCAAAATATTCATTTAGTTTGTTCATCAACATCAGGATCATCAACAGTTGAACCATCGATATCAAGTGGACCAATCTGATTCATCCCCTAATGATTCATAAGGTAACAGTTGGGCCAAATCTTGAGTACTGCATACAGGTCTAGAAGCCTCATTTTAGGAAGGAGGATGTAGATCTGCTGGAATGGGTGCAGAGAAGGGCGGTTATACAACACAGGCTTCAGTTCTGAAAACTGCAGCATCTTGAGATTAGGTACTTGTGAGGTGATCTGATTGAGGTCTTTAAGGCTTTGAATGGATTGAGCAAGCTCAATGCTGAGGGCATTCGTCTTCATACTACATCCATGATGGGGCATAAATTCAATTTGAGGAAGGATGGTTGCAGTATAGATGAGAGGAAGTTTGCTTTCAGCCGGTGAGTGGCTGGCTGGCTGTTGGCAAAAGTTTCATCTGGTGTTGTGGAAGTGTGAATAAATTCAAGATAAAATTAGACAAATTATTGGAGGGATGGACAAGTGATATGTCAGGTCCCCCCCCACTGATGCTTTATAAGCTTGCTTCCTTGCGTCATATGCCACTAATAATAATAATAATAATCCATAAGACAATCTCACACAACAGACTGGAGATAACCCTTATCCAGTATAATATATTTTAATTTGACTGTACTCTCTTTCTTCGAGAGTCATCAATAATATTGAAATTGTCACAATCTTACTGGAAATCCATACAAGCCATTAAAAACAAATTAAGAAAATATTAAAATCAAGTATTAGAAATCATTATGTATTAGTATTAGCAATCATTATTTATATCATTATTAGTATTAGCAATCAGGGCTGCCACAAGTGGGTAGGCGAGGTAAACGTCACTTACGGGTGGCAGCTCAAGAGGGCACCAAAATTTTTTTTTGATATTGTTTTCTGATTGACAAATGCTTATCGGTATTCAACATTTAAGGCAGCAGATTTTGCTTTACTTACTAGCAGCACAATTCTACTGTTAGCAATCATTATGTTCATTCTGCACTGTAAAACAGTCAGACTGGCAGGAGTACTGATAAAGTATTTTCTTTCATGGAGTAAAGACACTAACAACCATAAGAACTGTATGAAGCAACAGCATTAACTAGCCATGCAATGTGTCGGAGTTCAAGAACAAAGTGGAATGTTATGTAATCACTTCCACTGCACACATGCAAACAGCAGTTTCTATGTACTCATATATGTCTGATCACATCTTCATAAGAGTGATAACATTATGTGAATGAAAACATATCTGGGATCACAATAAGCAGTGCGCACTGTATACTATATAGAAAGTAAAAAGCTGTAGAGTGCATAAAATTTCCCCACTCTTTCTTTCTTCTTAATACAGGCTCTCCCTAGCTTACGTAATACTCAACTTACAGAAATTCGACTTTATGTAAGATTTTGCCGGCTGATGCACACCCGTTGCATCCCGTAGGAATAAATGGAGGTATCGTGAAAATATCGTAATGTGGACCCAATAACACATTGTTTTTTGACAT
The DNA here is from genome assembly GCF_048544385.1 of Mastigoproctus giganteus. Lineage (NCBI taxonomy): Eukaryota > Metazoa > Arthropoda > Arachnida > Uropygi > Thelyphonidae > Mastigoproctus > Mastigoproctus giganteus. Next base: position 68,784,717 of record NC_143575.1, read on the forward strand.
TTCATTCCAAGACCTCGGAAGTTGAAACTTTCGCTATATAACTTTAGCTCTCTAATCTATCTAAAAGGCCATTTTTATAATGGAAATTGACCATACTTTCATCGTTATCATATGTTCCATTATAAAAATCAAATTTGAACGCCTTTGTGATATTTTTCTAAAACACATTTCTGGAGGTCACTACCATAATACAATAAAAACAGTTTGCAATTTCTGGTTTATTGGGCTTTTCTGTTATTATAAACAGGTAGTAAACTCAATCTTATTGCATTTGTGATAATGCCGATAACTTGAATTGTGTGGGATTTTACATTACAGTATTATGGTGAAATGAGTTCCCCTTCACTGAAACCTTCAATCATATAAAAAACAAATAAATTTTCAGAATCTTCTCTTCATTCCTATTCACTTATTACAATGGTGAAGGGAAAGGGACCAACAGAAAGTTCAAGTGCTGGCAGTGCTAGGAAACAAAACAAAATTGATTTAGAAATGAAGATAATTAATTAAGAAGTATGAAGCAGGACAAAGTTTGTCATCTATTGCACAGAATTAGGTCTCATTGCTTCAACAGTGAATACTATTTTAAGGGACAGTGCACACATAAAAGAATATGTTGAAGGATAAATGCATTTAAGATCAGTAGTGATCACAAAACAGTGTTCAGGTGCTATATATCGAAGATGGAAAAGCTATTAATAATATGGATGGAAAATCACATTCAGAAGTGCCCCTGAGTCCAATGGGCATTCAAGCAAAAGCAAGAAGTATTTATGAAGATATTAAGGATAAGTACAGCAAACCCCAAGCCAAATTCATGGCAAGCAACAGATGGTTTAATAGGTTCAAGCATCGCACTGGTTTCCAAAACATTAAAGTATGCACTGAAGTCCCCAGTGCTGATTCTGCAGCTGCAGAGAAATTTTATGATGTGTTGGAAAAAAACCCTTCAATCTTCACAATCCTCAACTTCCACAGTGGCGTGCTTATCAGCTGGAGTGTTAATTCTGGCAACAATGCTTGAAAGGTAAAACTTGCTGAGGTTTGCCTGTCTCCTCTCTCTTTTTGTAATTTTATAATTTTGAAATTTTTGTAATTTTTCCTGCGCATGAGATAAAAAAATCGAATAAATGATTCTATTTACATGTTCATCGAACATTTCTTTTTTGCTTCAATCAAATTCAGCACACATAGTTGCAAGTGCTGCATAAGCATTTAGGGAAATTCCGACTTACGTAGAGTTCTGCGGAAAACAACCCTTACATAAATCGGGGAGTGGCTGTATATAGCTTATTCTTCTATTCCTTATTACTATAAATTGTTTATCTATGAGGGTCATACAGTCATGAGACTGATTTTATGTGGCGTTTACAGCATGATCTGCATTTGCCTATGGAGACATTCTGTCGCATTTCATTGTGAACAGAATTCATATCCAGGTATAGGAAAACTATGCAGATGCCTGATTTGCCTGGAAAATGACAGTAGTGGTGGGAAGAGGTAAAAAATCATTATTTCAACTTGTGAGATAAAAGCACATCATTTTTGGGGACTTGTGAGTTAAAATTTGCAAAAATTACTAATTATTTATCTTATTATTATTTTGACTACGGGAGACCATGATTACCTACACTACTGATTGTCAATCAGTAATTAGTATTAGCATTAGCAGTGGAACTGATGAAATGAAGCAAGCTTATAGAGCATCAGCCCAAAAAACAAACATTACTCACCTTATGTGACCCCCCCCCCTCTAATAATTTGTCTAATTCTTTCTTAAAATTCAAAGTACCCACCTCCACATCATATGGAAATTTATTTCAACAATCTCTTTCTAGCTGAAAACAAATTTTTGTACATCTATCCCACAACCATACTTTTTCAATTTATATTTATGTTCCCTTATGTCTGTCATCTAAGCAAGAGTTAGGATGCCATCAGTATTCGATTTACTCAATACATTCAAGACCTTAAATACTTCAATCAGGTCTCCTCACAGGAGCCTAGTTTCCAGATGCTACACTTTTCTAGAACTGAAACCTATCTTGGTAAAGGGTACTCTTTTGCATCCCTGACTAATTTTGTTGTTCTTCTGTTCAAGATTCAGACCTAAATAGATGTCAGATAAATTAACGAGGCTCGTGGCAGAGAAAAAAATTGTGTGAAGCATATATAAATTATCAGGTGACACAGAAGCCTATAGCAGATATAAGCTGGTCTGTAATCAAGTCACAAAGGAGGCAAGTGAAGGCTGATTACGAGAAATACATGGCAAAGAATGCAAAGAAAAACAACAAAGACTTCTTTACTTATGTAAACTCTAGAAGGAAGGGGTGAATCCGATTGGTCCACTTGATGCTGGTGGATTGACTTTTGATGATCCTGCTCAGATAGATGACAAACTGAATGAGTATTTTGCAGTGTACAATCACACATGAGGAATTCTGTAAGGAAGGGGAAGACAGACAATAACTAAACTCTAACAGAGAACTAAATCATTTTGTAATAATGGAGAGCTAAGTGGAGGAGAAATTGTTGAAGTTAAACATAAAAAAGGCACCTGGACAGATGGAATCTATCCAGTTATATTGAAGGAGATAGTGAGGGAAGTAAGCAAACCCTTAGCCATAATTATGAAAGCACCCTTGGGTTCCTGGCGCCTCCGTAGCCAGGTGGGAAGGAGCAGCAGTGCGTAGCACAGGCTTCTTGATTAGACCGGGGTTCGAGCCCGTCACCACCAAATACGGAGGATGCGGAAAGGTCATTCAGGGAATGACCACCGCATATCCCGGAGCAATATGGCCTTAGTTGCTAATGCTCCTAAAAACCAAATAACAACAACAACAACCCTTAGGTTCAGCAGAACCTAAGGGTGCTTTCAAATGTATCCCCAATTCACAAAGAGTGACACAAATAATTATAGACCTGTTAGTTTAACTTCTATTCTGGGGAAAACAATGGTCACTGGTTAAAGAAGTGATGCAGGATCACCTAGACAAGACTGCAGAAATAGTTCTGACACTGCATGAGTTTGTTAAGGGGAAGTCTTCTCTGACCAATTTGATTGGATACTATGATGTGGTCACAAAGGAACTGGATGCAAAAAATAATTTTGATGTATACAGCAGACTCTTGATTTTCCGGGATAGATGGTAAAAAAAAATCCTCCATAATCGATTTCCTGGTTAATCCAAAAATACAGTAAATACCCGCATACGTAAGAGATACATTCCAGAAATTCTTACGTAGTTGAGTTTTGTGTAACTCAGGAATGACAAATAAAATATTGCTACTATATCCCTGATATGCCAAAATTTTAAAAACCACATAATATCCTCAGAATAAAAATAGTTATATATTTTTAATTCGTTCAATTAAAAACTTTATCTGGGGACAGCGGTGAAGTAGCCAGAGTGGCACATAAGAAGAGAAAACATAAAAGGAATAAAAAAAAAATGCATGATTTTGTAAATGATGTCTTTACACCGATATTATATAATTTTTGTACTGTAAAAACCAATTCGTATTTCATAGCCTTGGCTATTATAGTTGATTCATTGGTGCCGATCGCTTCACCGCTTCTTGTAGTGTCTTTCTCCTTTATTGTGTTCACCGTTGGCACTGACAAATCTGAATTCCATGCGATACGTCTTAATGTTTGGCCATTTTCATACATCCTTATTATTTTAATTTTCTGATCCAAATTGATCGCTTTCCTGTTTTTTATGATGTTGATTTTTAATCGAATAGCTTCCCTTTATTTTTTACAATGTCGCGTATGTTTTGGTCACCAACATTATAATTAGAGATTTAACGGATCCACAGTTTTGAAACTTTTGAATAATTTCAAGTTTTTGTTTAATTGAAAGCACAACTCCTTGCCCATCATTTTCATGATTTCTAAACAAAAAAAAAAAAAAAATCTGGAATTCCTGACATAAATAATGAAACAATTTGTCCTTTTGCAGTGTGACAGAACCCAACAATCAACACGACACACTAAAACAAACTAAACATTTGGTCTCTCTCTCTCTCTCTCTCTCTCTCTATATATATATATATATATACAGGGTGATTCACTACCAGTGCGACAAACTTGCAGGAGATGTAAGGGGCACAAAGCAGGGTCCGAAATGCCTTCGTCATGCGGTAGAGGACGTTGAACGGGAGGTCGCGTGAACAGCGATCCCGCTGGAAGTCAGCATTTGCGAACCGGTTCCCGAGGCAGTAGGATGGATGAGTATTCAAACATTGAACTGGCCGACATGCACCTTGCGTATGGAGCTGCGGACTGTAATGGGCGCGCCGCTCTGCGCTTGTACCAGGAACGTTTCCCGCACAGGCGTGCTCCTCATCATACGATTTTCGCACGTGTGCACACAGAAGGTTACGTGAGACTGGTTGTTTCATGAGAGGTACCATGAATCAAGAGCGAACGACGAGGATGCCAGACAATGAGGAGAATGTCCTACGTCTTGCAGAAGGCAATCCAAGTACGAGTACTCGAGCGATAGGCCAATGATTGGGTATTTCCCAATCCACTGTATGGAGGATACTGTCAACAAACCAAATGATCATTCCCTGACTTTTCCGGATTATCCAATCCGGAGGACTTTTGCTACTTGGTTTCTTCAACAGAAACGGTTCGCAGATGCTGACTTCCAGCGGGATCGCTGTTCACGCGATCCTTCCGTTCAACGTTGTCTACCGCATGACGAAGGCATTTCGGACCCTGCAATGCTATGTGATTCTGATTTGTCTTTTTACTCCCTACACCTCCTGCAAGTTTGTCGCACTGGTAGTGAATCACCCTGTATATATATATATATATATTTTTTTTTTTTTTTTGAGGGCAGATTGTGAAGACAGCGGGGGTTGCAAGATAATAGGCACACAAATGTTCCAATGCTGACTTATAACGCCGCTTCTTGTCCCTTGTTTACAATTTTGCTGCAAAATATCTGTTTATACCCATTCTAGTTATTACTTGAATTTTATGATTTCTGGTTGATTGGTTTTTTTTTATTTTTTTAATTTGGAATCTTGAAGTATCCCTGTTAATCCAATCCCGGTAAATCGAGAGTTGGATTTCAGGAAAGTTGATGCTGTTGCACGTGGAAGACTGCTGTACAAATTGGAGTGGTATGGCATTAAGGGCAAGTTGCTGCAATGGATAAAGGGATGGTTGAGTGGGAGACGGCAAGAGTGGCAATAAATGGACACTGCTGTACGAGGACTAATGTTACTAGTGGAGTCCCCAGGGTGTTCTGTGCTGGGCTCATTGTTGTTTTGTGTATTTATCAATGAAGTATATCAGGCTTAATGTCCAAGTTTGCAGATGATACAAAGGTCGGCATGGTTGTTAATGAGAGCAAAGACAGTATGATACTGCAACAGGATCTAGAAAAGTTAGGCAGATGGTCTGAGAAGTGGCAATTGAAGTTTAACGTTAGGTAGCAGTAATGCAAGAGAAATGTACCAACTGTGTTGTATTACATTGAGGGAGCTGTTGTTGTTGTTGTTATTTGGTTTTTAGGAGCATTAGCAACTAAGCCATATTGCTCTGGGGATATGCGGTGGTCATTCCCTGACTTTTCCGCATCCTCCATATTTTGTGGTCATGGGCTCGAACCCCGGTCTAATCAAGAAGCGTGTGCTACGCACTGCTGCTCCTGCCCACCTGGCTACGGAGGCGCCTATATTGAGGGAGGTGGAGAATGAAAAAGATCTGGGGTAATTGTGCAATCAGATATGAAGTTCTCTGAGCAGATGGGCTGCAAGAGCAGGTCATGGAGTTTTGTCAACGATATATAGGAATTTTGCTAGCAGAGACAAGGGTAGAAAATGAGGGCATGGAAGGTTGCAGAACAATGAACAGTAATGAAGCTTGTGACAGCTACGAGTCTGATCTGTGATGGTACCACAGAAGGGGTTAAGCTGGCAAAGGTTGATTATGCAAAATTTACCTTTAGATGGGGAGAAGTTTACGTATGTGAATAAAGAAAAATATTAATCAGACTGGACCCCTGTGTAATGGATAAGGGGAAATGGATAATGGAGTCTTAGCTCACTAGCTGATTAATTGAAAAGGTACTTTGCATTAAATGAAAAGGTACTTTGCATATACAGACAAACAGTTATGAAGGGAAACCGAGCAGTATGACATCAGCAGTAGTTACAAATAAGCAAAAAAACTTTCAATTAAAAATTAACAAAAACTTTGAGCTTAAAGGCATATAAGACTCCTGATGTTAGAATTAGTATTGGTATTGTCAAATGATGCAAGGTAGCAAGCTTATATTGCATCAACCAAAAAAAAAAAAAAAAAAAAAACCTCACTTCCCACATCACATGTCCAAACTTTAATAATTTGTCTAATTCCTCCTAAAATTTATTCAGACTGTCCCCTTCCACAACACCACATGGTAGTTTGTTCCAACAATAAACCATCCACTGGCTGAAAGCAACCCACAAATCTATCCTGCAACCATCCTTCCTGAGTTTAAATTTATGTCCCCTCATGGAGGTTGTCTAAGCAAGAGGAAGATGCTATCAGCATTTAGCTTACTCAATCCAATCAAAGCCTTAAACACCTTAATTATATCTTCTAACTGGTTGAATTTTGAGGGAGGTGGTAAGAGGGTGCACTGAACCACCAAGATTAATTATAACAGCATCACTGGACTCAGGAGAGATTTCTTTGGACTGGAGAAGTGCCAGTGTATTGTCAATACATAAAGGCAGTTCTAAGAGTGAAGTGGGTAACTACAAACCCATCAGTCTGATTTCAGTAAAAGGGAAATGATGAAAAATGCAATACTAGGACATTTAGATAAAAATTCCTAAAAAAAAAACAAACAAAAACGAAACAGATTTTTAAAGGGAAATCATATTTTAACCATTATAGGAGCTGGAACATGTTGGGATTATGGGTTAGATCCAAAAATGAATTGCAGGTGGCTGCAGGGCAGGAGGCAGAGGGTTGTGATTGTTTTTTTTTTTTTTTTTTTTTTTTTCCAGATTAGTCTAAGGTAAGAGGGGTCTCACCACAAAGATCAGCACTGGGTCTACTATTGGATTTTCTTAAATGACATCAATGATGGGATGAAGGGTATGATTTTGACGATTGGGAGAGCAGTTAATGATTACTGCCAGACAGTGCTCTTTCAGGATGACTGGGTTAAGCTTCAAGGATGGTCAGAAAAGTGATAGTTATGTTTAAATGCAGCAAAATCTTACACTTGTGGGAATAGCAATAACAAAATAACCTTTACACTTTGTGGGGTTGAGTTAAAAACAGTGTGGAGACAGGCAGCAAGAAAAAACCCAGAGTGTTATCAATGATTTAGCAAACATATGCTTGTAGAGATAGGGAGGTCACAATCCTGCTGTATAAAGCAATTGTAAGACTGCACTTGGAATACTGTGCCCAAGTCTCTGGAGCCCACACTTAAAAACAGACTTAGTGCATCTTAAATGGGTCTAAAGCTATGCAACACGCCAGATGAGACTGGTAAAAGGGTGCCGACACAAGGAAAGACTGAATATGTGGGTTAACAGAGTTTGATAACCTTAGAGGGGGATCTGACTGAGGCCTGTAAAGGTCTGAGTTGGGATAGTATAATGCATGAAGGTGAAATTTTTGGTTATAAATGATTCCAGAGCCAGCGGCAATAAATTCAAATTATAAGGGAAGAGGTTTTTAGACTGGATTGTTTCAAGTTTTCATTTAGCTAATGAGAACTATTACTGGACTAGCTACCGTCTGTGAACAGTTGAGTCTGATAACTTGGAGAGGCCGACGGGGTAGCCAGGTGGGTAAAGTGCCTGCCTGGCAACCCAAAGGTCGCGGGTTCGATTCTCACCTCGGGCTTGGATCAAAGTACTGCAAAAACCTTGGGAGGTGCATTATGGCTACAGAAGCCTATGCGCCAACAACTACCAAAAAAAAAAAAATAAAATAAAATAACTTGGAGAAATTATTCAATTTCCCCAAGTGGATAGGTATCTATGAGAGGAGGGCAAATACACAGGTATTTCACTTCATTTTATTCTATTTTTTTAATTTTTTGCTTATACAGCAAAATTCTGATGCTTCCTTTGTACTATACCATTAATACTGATATAGTATTAACAACATGGTGCAAAGTTACTCACGTACTGACCTATATATAATGTGGTGAATTTATAGATAATGAGGGAGGGGCATTAGAAGAATTGATTAACGTATAAACACAAAAGTGTAAACAAATATCACTATCAGTTGAAAAGATTTTCAAGGGAGAGACACACCAAATCTTATGATCAAATTATGGCAGATCACTTTTCATTTGAATTAGATGAAAGATAGGAAGGTACATCAGTGAAAGATATAGTCAGTTCAAGTCATCCAAGGTGGGCTTATTGAAGTTCCTAAAGGTTTAATGAAACAAGTAAAATATTATACTCATATCATGTCTTGGTGGTATGGTTTGACCCTATTAAGAAAACAGATAAAAGAGGACTGATAGAAAGTATCATAGAAATAGGAGTTGTAACTTACAGGAGGTAAATACATATAAAAATAGATATATAATTTTTAGAAATCAATATAATAAACTTATATATGAAAAAAAGAATCACAGACATCCTTACTACAATATCAAAGTAATAAACACCCTTGAAATCTTACACACAAGATAATGGATAAGATTAAGTTGGACCCCATATTATTATATAGTTAGGCAGTAAAGAGGAAAAAGGGGTTTAGGGCTGAAAACCTCAAACTACGAGAAATTTACTAATCAAACAAGTTAGTGCATAGCATAATTTTAGGTCGTAGTAAATCACCAAAGTAGGTGAAATGGCATCATTTTTGTTACATCTTATTGTGAATGCCTTCGCAATAAGTTGCCCTGATATTGTACTACTTCAAATAAACAACGCTTTGCCAGTAAAGAAGACTAATGTTACTTATTCTCGGTGGATACCACCACCTAAACCCCTACTTAGTCTTCACTGTTGTGCATTGTGGAGTTATATTTCATAACTGGGTTGTCACTCATTGTATCACCAGGGTACTCATCCACCCACCCACCAATGACAGGTCAACAAGCTTTGAAACAGTGCCATCTGGGTGCTGGTATCTGTCGAGAATAAGTAATATTAGTCTTATCTTCTGGCAAAGCATTGCTTATTCACGGTAGTGCAATATCAGGGCGACTCGAGAAAGCATTCACAATATGAGATGTAACAAAAAATAATGCCATTTCACCTACTTCAGTGATTTACTACAAACTAAAATGATGTCATGTACTAACTTGTTTGAAAGTTGCGCAGTTAAATGGGTTAGAAACTCTGAATTGGAGAGAGTCAATACAGAATATTTTGGATTCACCTTTTTAAGATGAAGAGATATCAGATGAAACTCAGTTACAAAAAGATATTCATTCAGCAAATGAATATTATTGCACTGAAATTACTGAATTTGAATTTATGTATCAAGAGGTAACAAAAGCAGTAAGTTTAATTAGAAACAGGAAAGCTAAAGCTCTGGGGATGGATTTGGCAGAAAGTAAAGTTGTTAAATGCTTAATACCTCAAGATCCAAAGTACTAAATTTGTTTTTAATATAGTTCTAAAAAGTGGGTGTTATCTTAAAGATGAAAACAAGCAGCCATCAGGATTTTTTGACTTAGATCTGGGAATGTGGGGTTTTCAAGATCCACATGATATTGTGAATTTTGTCTACTCGGTCCAGCCAACTGATATATCTTTCAAAAAAGAAGTGTTTTCATTGATTTTTCCATTGAAATCAAAGATAACTTTTCAGATATCCCTGTTAGTTATCACACAAACAAGAAAAATGCAAGATCAAGTTATGCCTATTCTTGATAATTATATACATATGTTTAAAAACTAGAATATAAAATTAGCTGCATCTCTCATTGAAGTGTACTGGCTCATGTCCAGTCGCTAAAGCACACAGGTTTTTCAATTTCTATTTAACTTGGCATCACTGTTGGTAAGTAAAATGTAAATCATAACCCAAATAAGGGAAGTAATAAAAAAAAAAGCATGTCTACAGCACTACTGAAAGGATTTTATTTAAAAATATATTATATATTTTTTTAAATTAAATTTTTTATATTAAAGACAAAAATAAGAGATTGAAAATAAAGGTGGCATCAAAAAGTGAACAATTCTGAATTATTTCTTGCTGATTTTTAAGGTTACGAATGGGGTAACTTTTTACAAGTGTATGTGGGATCCTCAAAATATATTGGCATGACAGGTTATGGATTAAAATCAAATAAAATATATAAAGATCCAAACACACATAGACTAACAGCACTCTTTACATACATTAGGTAAGATGATGGAGAAGTTATTAGTCTGGAGGTTCAAAATAAGTATCTGGAACCGTGTAAATTCGAAAAAACAGTTAGGATTCACAAAGGAATTTGTAAATCCAAACTAATGTTGGAAGCTATTAAGACATTTGCTGCCACATATATTTGAGAGAGTTTATCCAATGTGCCACAATTTTTTAAATGCTGAGGAAGAACAACATTCTGAAAATTTATAAATAATGGATGAAAAATAAAGGTCTGGAATTTATAACTGAAAGCGAACACTTACTTTTGGGCTGAACTTAAGAAATCACAAAATTTTATCAAAGTTTATTTTGTGTACACAAACCAACCTTAACACAAGCTTGTTGTTATTTGGTTTTTAGGAGCATAAGCAACTAAGGCCATATTGCTCTGGGGATATGCAGTGGTCATTCCCTGACCTTTCCACATCCTCCGTATTTGGTGGTGACAGGCTCGAACCCCGGTCTAATCAAGAAGCGTGTGCTACACACTGTTGCTCCTTCCCACCTGGCTACGGAGGCGCCTCTTAACACAAGCAAAGGCCAACCGGGCTAGCCGGGTGGGTAAAATGCCTGCCTGGCAACCCAAAGGTCACGGGTTCGAATCCCACCTCGGGCTTGGATAAAAGTACTGCAAAAACTTTGGGAGGTACATTATGGCCACAGAAGCCGATGTGCCAACAACTACCAAAAAAAAAAAACACAATCAAAGAATAAATGAAATTGGGCAACAAGTTTATAAAGAAAAACCAAGTTTTGCTGCAAAAAGCAGTGTTCAGTCAGTGTGCTGATATTGAGCCTTGTTAATTTCATGTGCCTTTACTTTTACAGCAATCATTTTTTGAGTGCTTAAGAATAGCTGCTCATATGCAATATGACAGCACCTTGGATGCCTTTTTTTGAATGTAAAGTTTGAAACAAAAAGCTGTACTATTATGCATAATGGCACTGCACTTCTAGTGCCATTTAATGCTTATTTGCATGAGGCAGCAAATGTGTTAAAAGAGTTATTGATATTGTTCAAGGTTCAAAGTTTAAATATATATTGAATATATCAGTAGATATTTGAGGAACTTTTAATCATCTCTGGAATCAAAGTGCATTGTAAAGATTTAGCCAGTCTAATTTTCACAGAATTGTGAAAGATTACTTTAGAAATCAGAAAATTATAGTAAGATGTAACTGATGGGATCCACCAGTTATATTAAAGGAGGCAGCAAAGGAAGTAAGCAAACCCTTAGCCATAATTAGGAGAGCTTCCTTGGACTCACACATGGACTGGAGATGTGCAAATGTCACTCCAATTCACAAAGGAGGATCAAAGAGGAGACAAGTAATTACAGACCTGTTAGTTTAACTTCTGTTCCAGGAAAATTAATGAAGGCACTGGTTAAAGAAGCACTGCACGATAATCTAGACAAGACTTCAGTTATAATTCAGATACAGCATGGGTTTGTTAAGGGGAAGTCTTGTCTGACCAATTCGATTGGATACTATGATGTGGTCACAAAGGAACTGGATACAAAAAATAATTTCGATATCATATATATGGATCTTAGAAATGCTTTTGATACTGTTGCACATGAAGACTGCCACACAAACTGTAGCAGTGTAGTATTGGAGACAAATTGCTGCTATGGATAAAGGGATGGTTGAGTGGGAGAAGACAGAGAGTGGTAATCAATGGACACTGCTGTTCGTGGACTAATGTTATTAGTGGAGTCCCCCAGGGTTCAGTCCATTTTTGTTTTCTGTATTTATTAATGACATTGATGATGGTACATCAGGCTTAATGTCCAAGTTTCCAAACGATACACAGGTCGGCAGAATTGTTAATGACACTAATGACCTACGCTGCTCCAACAGGATCTAGAAAAGTTGAGCAGATGGAGTGAGAGGTGGCAACTGAAGTTTGACATTGAAAATTTAAAGTACTGCATATGGAAAGCAGTAACCCCAGAGTAATGTATCAACTGTGTGGTACTACACTGACAGTTTTAGAGTGAAAAGGACCTGGGGGTAATTGTGCAGTCAGATATGAAGTTTTCTGAGCAGTACGGATGGTCTGCAAGAGTAGCTCATGGTGTCTTGTCAATATTATATATAGGAATTTTTCTATCAGGGATAAGGAGGTGATTATCCCCTTGTATAAGGCAATGGTCAGGCCACACCTTGAGTACTGTATGCAGTTCTGGAGGCCTCATTTTAAGAAAGATGTAGAGCTGCTGGAACAAGTGCAGGGAAGGGCAACAAGATTAATGAATGGAACAAAGGGTTGCTCTTACAAAGAAAGGCTAAGTTTTGCAATTTACAGCATCTGGAGATTAGGCACCTGCGAGGTGATCTGATTGAGGTGTATAAAGCCTTGAAAGGGTTGAGCATGTTCAATGCTGATGGGATTCTTCCTCTTGCTCAGAATAATTGCCTGAGAGAGCATAAATTCAAATTGAGGAAAGACAGTTGTAGGATAGATGTGCGGAAGTTTGCCAGCGGCTGGTTGATTGCCAGAACAAACTTCCATCTGTCGTTGTAGAAATGACAGCTTAAACAGATTCAAAGCAGAACTAGACAAACATTTGGAGCGAGTGGATGGGTGACATGAGAAGGGTTTTTTTTGGCTGATTCTATATAAGCTTGCTTTCTTGTATCATGAGCCTTTACTAATGTTATTGCTAAAGAACAAAATCCAATAAAATAGTGAAAGACAATACGTGTACTGCTTAAAGAGATACACTAAGAAATTCACATCATAGAGTAGTTATAATAATTTTTAATTCAATTCCATATGCTTCACAGATAGATATCTTGGAATTTATTTTGGTGAGAGATGTGATTTCTTTCCTATGTAAGTTATCGCAAAGATAGGATTAAGACTGTGTAAGTTAAACTAGAAAAGGTAAAGCCTTGAACTTATAATTGTGTGTTTATTCCTATGATTTCTTATGAAGCCAGTATCACAGAGCAACTAATGTGGCAATTAAGAAATATCTGTTTCAGTAAAGAGATTTATCCTTAACCATATCAAGAGAGCTTAATATGGTTATTGAGAGCTATACAGATCGGTCTCAACAGATATTTCAGATATTAACAGGAAGGCCACTTGTGGATTTTGTTGATTACTCAGAAAGGAATGGAGTATTTTGTTAAACATGGCTTGGAAGTAAAATAGATTTTAATAATTATGTTATTTATTAGTATAAGGTCTGGCAACAGAGGTAGGTAAATAGTTAGAAAAGTCAAGTAACCATTTATTTATTCTTGATGTGAAAATAGTAAATATCAAAAAGAAGCTTTGGACAAATTTTGGTCTTTCTGCAACTTTTCTTATTACCGCTTACACTTCATAAAGTAGGCTATTTGATAGCAATACAAAATTTTAATCCCAGGGGCTCACATCTGGTGATCATGGGCTTGGCACACACAGGGTCCTGAGCTAGATATCATCATTCTTCTCTTTCTTGGTGATGATTCCCTTCTACATCTGACTCTTGTTCTCTTTCTGGGTAACTCAGAATTTTTTTTTTTTTTTTTTTTTGGCTGGTGCAGAAAAAGCCTTGGACTTCCTTGCACTATATGGCTAATGATAATAATAATAAAAAGACCTTCCTAACAAGGTCAAAACGACCCTTCCTAAGGGTCGAGTCCTGAATTTTTTCAGGATCAGTGGTGATCCATAGTGTTTCTACTGCGTGGATTCCTATTTTGTTTCCAGATCCCAGTAATGCATCCATATTTCATCACCAGTAACAATTCTTGAAAGGAATCCTTGTGGATTTGCATCATATGTGCTCGTATATTTTCCTCACAAAATTCAGCTTTGCACTGTTTCTGAAGAGGTTTGAGCATTCTTGGCACCCAGTAAGAACTCATCTTTGACATAGCTTTTGACATAGCATTGACATATGATGAGAGCCTTGTCGATCAATTTGGCCCTGGAAAGATTGTGCAAGGCTCAAGGGGTAGAATTTTTTTCAGCCTGGTCTGTACTTGTCAACAGAAGGGACTGCTTCTACAGGGATTGGATACACTTAAATAGAAAGGGTGCAAGAATATTTACTGATGCTATCGAGGCAGTGTTAGGTGGGTTGGAAAACTGCTAGCTTGGGAGGATACAAGGACTAATAGATTAACAGTAGCCACTGGCAGAGGTGAAAGTGATTCTTGCACTGCTTCTATTGGAATGAGCAGAAGCCTGGAAAACAAGGTGCAGGATATTTCAGAGACTGCTGGGAGTCATTGCGGTACAAGTAAACACATGGCTTGTGTTAGGGTAGCTAAGAAAAAGAACAGGTGCATGTATATTTGCGTGTCCACCAATGCTAGGAGTTTGGTAAATAAATTTGATGAATTTGAGGTATTGCTCAAAGCATCAAAGGCATATATTGTTGGGATATCAGAGACGTGGTGTCACACAGATATAAGGAATGCAGAACTGGAATTTGGGGAGTACATCTACAGAAAGGATAGGAAGGGAGGAGTGGTTATGCTATTAGTTAAGAAACACATAAAATCCAAGGAAGTGAAGCCAGTCGACATCGCTGGACAGTGCAGTGTCGAGTCAGTTTGGTGTGACATAAGCATTGGGAGGGCAAAATTGATAGTAGGAGTGTGCTATAGGCCTAATGACTCTGATAAGTATAATAAGAAACTGTACAGGGAAATAGAGTGGGCCAGTATATCAGAGAATCTTATAATGGGGGATTTTAATTTCCCAGATATTGACTGGATTTTTGTGGGTTGGTCACTCACACACTAGCAAGGCTTTTGTGGATTTATTGGATGATTGTTTTCTACATCAGAATGTTCGGGAGGCAACTAGAGGGAGTAATACTCTTGATTTGATTATCAGTAGTGATTCTTCATGCATTAAGAATCTGCAGATAGAGGAACCACTAGGTGGCAGTGATCACAGTGTGCTGAAGTGGGATTTACTCAAAGAGGTAACTACCATCAAGGGTAAAGGGAAAGGTTTTTGCTTTCGTAAAGGCGACTACGATGGTCTGAAACAGTATTTAAATTCTATACAGTGAGACCAACTGATGATGTTACCAACAGCAAATTCAAAATGGGAAGCATTCACCGAACTTATCTTGGAAGCTACTAGGCTTTACATACCAACTAAGAAATATTGTTCAAAGTTTAGGCCTAAATGGATGTCAGATGAACTAATGAGACATATGGTAGAGAAAAAAATGCATGGAATACATATAAATTAACACGTGACACAGAAGCCTATGATAGATTTAAGTTGATCTAAGTTGATCTAGATTTACGTTACAAAGGAGGTTAGGCAGGCGAAGACAGATTACAAGAAATCTTTGGCAAAGGATGCAAAGAAAAACAGCAAAGAGTTCTTTACTTATGTAAACTCTAGAAGGAAGGGGATGAATCAGATTGGTCCACTTGATATCGTTGGTTCAGCTGTTGATGATCCTGCTCAGGTAGCTAACAAACTAAATGAATATTTTGCATCGACATTCACACATGAGAAGTTATTCAGCAAGGTGTATTAAACTCTGGAAGTACGCTAGATAATCTTGTAATAACTGAGAGTAAAGTGGAGGAGAAATTGTTGAAGGTAAACACAAGAAAGACACCTGGAGTGGATGGGATCTATCCAGTTATATTAAAGGAGGTAGCAAAGGAAGTAAGCAAACCCTTAGCCATAATTATGAGAGCTTCCTTGGACTTAGGGGAGGTACCCATAAACTGGTGTGCAAATGTGACCCCAATTCACAAAGGAGGATCAAAGGCTGACACAAATAATTGCCTTTAGCCTGTGAGTTTAACTTCTGTTCCAGGAAAATTAATGGAAGCACTGGTTAAGGAAGCACTGTAGGATCATCTAGACAAGAGTTCAGTTATAGCTCGGACTATGATTCTGTTAAGGGGAAGTCTTGCCTGACCAATTTGATTGGATACTATGATGCAGTCACAAAAGAACAGGATGCAGGGAATAACTTTGATATTATATACTTGGATCTTAGAAAGGCTTTTGATACTGTTGCACAGGAAGACTGCTATACAAATTGGAGCAGTGTGGCATTGGAGCATTGCTGCTATGGATAAAGGCGTGGTTGAGGGGGAGAAGGCAGAGAGTGGTAATCAATGGACACTGCTCATCGTGGACTAATGCACTGCAAATTAGTGTCTGGAGACTAGGCACCAGCAAGGTGATCTGATAGAGGTGTATAAAACCTTGAATGGTTTGAGCATGGTCAGTGCTGATGGGATTCTTCCTCTAGCTCAGAATAATCACCTGAGAGGGCATAAATTCAAATTGAGGAAAGACAGATGTAGGATAGACGTGCAGAAATTTGTCTTTAGCCAGTGGGTAGTTGGTTGGTGGAACAGACTTCCATTCCTTGTTGTGGAAGTTGATAGCCTAAATAAATTTAAGGCTCAGCTGGACAGGTATTTCTAACGAACGGAGGGGTGAAGTGGAAGTGGGTTTTTTTTTTGTTTTTTTTTTTGGCTGATGCTGCATAAGCTTGCTTTCTTGCATCATATGCTTCTACTAATGCTAATGCTATTAGTGGAGTCCCTCAGGGTTCAGTGTTGGGTCTATTATTGTTTTCTGTATTTATAAATAATATTGATGATGGTATATCAAGCTTAATGTCCAAGTTTGCAGACGATACAAAGGTTGGCAGGGTTGTTAAGGACACTACTGACACTATGCTGCTGCAACAGAATCTGGAAAGGTTGAGCAGATGGGCTGAGAGGTGGCAAATGAAGTTTAACATTGAGAAATGTAAAGTACTACATATGGTAAACAGCAACCCCAGAGCAGAGTACCAACTCTGTTGTACTACACTGACAGTGGTAGAGAATGAAAAGGACCTGGGAGTAATTGTGCAGGGAGATATGAAGTTCTCTGAGCAGTGCAGACGGGCTGCAAGAATAGCTCATGGTGTCTTATCAATGATATACAGGAATTTTTCTAGCAGGGATAAGGAGGTGATTATTCCCTTGTATAAGGCAATGGTCAGGCCGCAACTTGAGTACTGTAGACAGGTCTGGAGGCCTCATTTCAAGAAGGATGTAGAGCTGCTGGAACGAGTACAGAGAAGGGCAACAAGATTAGTGAATGGAACAAAGGGTTGCTCTTACGAAGAAAGGCTTAAGTTTTGCAAATTACAGTGTCTGGAGACTAGGCATAGGAATGGTGATCTGATAGATGTCTATAAAGCCTTCAATGGTTTGAGCATGCTCAATGCTGATGGGATTCTTCCTCTTGCTCAGAATAATCACCTGAGAGGGCATAAATTCAAATTGAGGAAAGACAGATGTAGGATAGATGTGCGGAAATTTGCATTTAGCCAGCGGGTAGTTGGTTGGTGGAACAGACTTCCATCACCTTGTGGAAGTTGATAGCCTAAATAAATTTAAGGCTCAACTGGACAGGTATTTTGAACGAACAGAGGGTGAAGTGGAAGTTTTTTTTTTGGCTGATGCTGCATAAGCTTGCTTTCTTGCATCATATGCCTCTACTAATGCTAATTCTTGGAGATGGTCAGTACTGACCCATCAGAAATATTATAGTGAAACCTCTCTATGGGGAACACCACTGGGACAGAAGAAAGTGTCTGCTTCGCTAGTCTGTGTTACTTAAGACAGACTTTTTTTTATTGTTTATCATTATACATTTGTGGTTCAATTAACTTTTAATAATGCTTAATTACTTTTTAATAAATAACAAACTTTTATTTGTTATTTATTATAAAACATTAACTTTTGGTAAATAATTTACAAATTTCTTTGTTTAGAGTTTTGATTTTCTTGTGGATAATTAGCTTGTTTTATTCCCTATTCATCATTTTTGCTCACATAGAATTCCTTTGAAGATGTATTTAGGTAACTAATGCATCAGAATATTTTTTTAATTTGGAGTCATGCTGTTGTTCGTCCTTTTTAAGTTGTTCGTCTTCCTCTATAACTTCTTCATTGTTCTTACATTCCCTTACAATGTCCTTTACTTCAGTGTATTGCCTTCCACCATTACATTAGAGTCTACAGAAACATATTCATCACTGCTCAATGAAGAATTTCCTAGTGTCCATAGCAAGCCATTAAGTGCAGACACATTTGCAAAGTCACCATCACACTCACTAACACTCAAATCAAATCCTGCTTTATGGAAGCAGTTTTTAATTGTAGAGGGGCTCATACATTCTATGCTGAACTAATCCAGATTATTGTTTGTAGTACATTTATACTTTTGCAAAGTTTTGAACAACTTTTTTCTTCATTAAGTTTTGAAATCAGGTGTTTAAGAACCATTTGTTGACCTTAAAGTTTGCAATTATTTCTTGATCTAGTGGTTGAGAGGTGAATGTGATGTCAGGAGGTAAAAACATTGTTTTAACATTATTCAGTTTAATATGTGGATAAGAAGTGGCACTGTCATGAAATAAAATAATTTTTCCATTCTGGCAACTTATTCTTTTATCCAACTGCATCAGCCATTCTGCCATTATCTCCCTAGTCATCCATGCCTTATTATTTGATTTCCAATGCACATTGAGTTTGCTTAAATCCAAACCTTTAAAACATCTTGGTTTCATAGATTTCCTATAACAAGAGGTATTTCACAAGTATCCAGTCATGCTTGTTTGCAAAAGTACAGTTAGACGTTCCTTTGCCACTTTACCTCCAGTACATTTTCCTTCTAAGGTGCATTGTTTTATCTGGAACTGTGGAAAAAAAAAAAAAAGAAAGACCTTTTCATCAGCATTCAATGTTTTCTGGTGAGTAAGCAACAAATACTGATGGCCGCCTTTTTTTTCCACTCAGCAATGGTTTCGAAATTAATATCAGTAGACTCCTCACAAATTGCTTTGAAAGAAATTTTGATGACTATGGAACTTACTAACTAGCCATTAGATGCTTTAAAGTCAATGATGCTAATTTCTTTAGCAATTTCTAAAGCACTGGTTTGAGTCATAGTCCCAGAGATGGGAATGTTTTGACTGCATACTCAACTAAACCACTCAAATGTCAATTTATCCACCAAAGCACCTTTTTTTGTCATGACAAAATGTATGGTACTGCTTTCCATTTCCCCACCACTGTTTTAACAAAGTTTCTTGATTTTTAATAATTTCTGCTGCTGAAATCTTTACAACTTTGAAATGATCAGCTAACTTACAACTCCATACTTTTATTTTCTAGAATATCCTATCAATTCTGTATTTTCTTTCAAAGTTAACTGCTTTTGAGACATGCTGTAGTTATAGTACAAGTATGTAACTGTAAATTCTTACCTGAGCCTGGAATTCTGCACAAAATTTCACAAATGTCCAGAATCTGTCCACTTGAAATTTACTACAGTACTATAATAACCATACCCTCTGAGGAAACAAAACTGAGCCTTACAGAACGGACACATGGTAGCACCAAGTTTCCATTCTGTCAAGCTCACATATCTGGTAGTACCAGATATGCGAGTCTGTGTTTCTACACTTTGAAGATCTAGACATATCATTTGTTTAGTGGTGATGGACTATGGAGCAGTTTAAATCAAAGTGTTTGATTAAGTGTGACTGACAATTTTATTAATGTAGCATGTACTTGCAGAGGACTAATGAAAATGCACTGGAGTCTGTTTGTTGTGTTAAATTTTTTTAAAGAAATTTATTGTAAAGCACTGTATTACAAATGAATTCTCATGTTCACACTAAAACTCTCCCCTTTCCCTCCTAGCAATAGCATCTCTCAGGTTTACAATTTTATTGCCTTGCTAAGTGATGCGGATACCAGTAGAACATTTTTAGACAGTCAGAACGAAGTTTGTAAATTCAATATCAGCAGTGGTAAGCATATTAACAACATATTCTGCAATCTGCTCCATAAGAAATCCATGGATATCAGAATTTTAATTAGTGTCACTGTTAATGTAATGACCTTGAAGTTCGCTTGCCTTCATGGCTAAATGAAGACCTATAAAAATGTGTAGGTTGTGCCACCAGCAATGAATGTGTTTATGTGGAATGTTAACGCTGAAAAAATTTAAGGGTCCACTGCACGGAGGTCGAAAAATCAAAAAAGACAGCTAAAAAGTGTCTGCGTCCATACTAGAGTGTCTACTTTGGAGAGGTCAGTTAACATGTAATTTCAAATACTTATGGCCAGGACCCAAGCGTGAGTGTCCAAAAGATGTGTCCACTTTGGAGAGGTGTCCATTAAAGGAATTTTCACTGTACATTCTTTGGCACTCGTAGGTACTTTAATGTCTATCCTGAAAAGCAGGGCTTCAGTTTTTTAACACATTTTCTAGAGTTGTTACTTTTATCAGTTGTCCCAAGGTATGGGGGGGGGGGGTCATCTACCGTGCAATTCTTGATCTGATTTAAATTGCTTAGACCAAAATTTTAGCTGGTATTCAGTGGAGGTAGCATCACCATATGCAGCTTTCATTCATTCATTCATTCATTCATGAATAACTTTTTGTCTGTTCCCTTGTTTTGTCAAAATTTGATGACGGTCTGATGCTTCGATTTTGTGACATCAATCTTTTCCTTTGGGTTGGCTATTTTAAATATATTCTGCTCTTCCATACTTTGCTGTATTGGATTGGACTTGCCCAAATAAAATACAGACATTTATGGGATTATAATAAAACTAGTTTTGTATATATATATCAGTCAAGGTACGAGGAGCAGTATGAAAGTAATGCCTCCTATTTTTTTCCTCAGAAAATTTAATTCCTACAGCTATGCCTTTTACATCAATTAATCCTCAATCATTAATAAACACACTGTTATTTTTCCACAAAGTCACCATCATTTTCTGTGTACTTCTGCCATCTCTGAGTCATATTCCAATCCTGTAAAAGTCGCTACTCTTGCTCTGGAGGTTTTGCAAACACTGTGCCTGAGCTAGTTGTTGTATGCAAAATGGGTTACATGGAGTGCAAGATCCGGGCTATGAGATAAGGATGAGGAAGAACATTGCACTCCAGTTTCTCCAGTGCACCAACAGTGCTCAAGTGTCAGCATTTTCAGGACCCACCAGGTGCAAACCATGTTGTAGCCTAGCTCCTTTATGATGGTTATTACAGTAAGTTTCCCTGCATCGCACAATTCGTGTGTTGTGATGAAGCGGTCCGCTTTGATCAGCATGTCGATCCAGTTCTTGTTATCTGTTATCACTGATGTTACTGGCTGCTTCAGGGCTTGTCAACAATGTCACTTTCCCCACTTTTAAAGTGTCTTACTGAATGTCTAACTGTACTCATATCAGTATTATCACCATAAACATTTTTGAGATGCGTATGGATTTCGATAGGCGTCACTTCTTCCTTGTCAACAATGTCACTCTCCCCATTCTTAAAGTGTTTTACCCAATGGTCTAACTGTACTTACATCTATAGTATTGTCACGATAAACATTTTTGAGATACGGATGGATTTTTATAAGAGTCACTTCTTCCTTGGTAAGAAATCCAATCATGACTCTGCTTGATACGTATATTTGTAACATCCACCCTTTTGAACTATCCATGTTCTGCACTCACGAGACCGATCACAGCGGCATTCAGTGACACACAAAATGATCTATGGTGCCACATTTGAAAGCAAAAACTTTCGTACCACTCCTCGTAGATAACTTACTGAACACTTCTTATAACAATAACCTGATATAAATCAACTTTTCTGCATAACTCGGGAAAAGTATTAAACAGGATGAGAATTTACAGTTAAAAGAAGCCATTGCACTTGCTTGACAGCATAATGTTCCATAAAACAATCAAGTTGATTGATCACAATTTGTGAACTTATGCAATGAGCAAATTGCTCATTTGTACAAAATCTAAATGAATTTTGCAAATTTCCCTAACCTAATATACATAATGAACCTGTTTTATATAGTTATATAATGGAAATCAATTAAAATACTATACTAGAGAATAAGCTCAGTCAACAAGTAGTCAACATTCAAGTACACATTTGAATTTACTCTGTGAGGTGGTTGCCAATGACTAAGTTGGCAAGTGGAAATTTTCATATCCATTTTAAGATCTGTTTAAAATTAAAAGTTTTGACAGCAAGTAAATTTTCTTCATTTTGATAATTTACACATTCATTCAATAGTGGTACAATGCATACAGGTCTGCAGAATAAAATTAGCATCATGCATCTGAACAGTAAATAACGTTAAACAATCTACTCATTAAGTGATAGGTGGGAGTAACAGATAACAAGCTGATTACCTTCTAAGCGTAATAACAGGCTATGATCATACCCTTAAGGTCATTGACTAACGTGGTGATTTAGACCAATAAAATTGCTTAACCCATTATCAGTGATGAAAAGGATTGTTCTTATATGCATGTGGGTCAAAGTGACCTCATGCATTTGAATTTGAAAAATCAGCGAAAAATAATTCAAAACCTTTATTTTCAATATTTTCTGAACACAACTGCAAAAAATCCAATTTTTACATTAAAAACATATTTTTAAGTAATTTTAAAATTAAAACTCCTTTTAGACCTGATAGCAAATAAAATGCAAATCAAGAACCCTATGTGCTTCAGCAAACATCCAACAATTGGGTGCCAGCCCATCACTAATAAGAGCACTGCTACACAAAACATGAAATGCAGGCATCAAGATTCTGATTCCAGATGATGTTCATTGTCATGAAGTCAGAGGGCATTACTGATTAGAGGAAAGTAACTGTCAGGAAAGCTTGCTTTCTTTAATCGTACATGACAGATGCCATTCAGCATGTGCATATAATTGGGTTTAATTTAATTCCTGAATTTTTGTGCAATAATTTATTAGAAAAATCAAAGAAAACATTTTCAAAATCAGCTCTTAGGAGTTTCAATTGTTGTTTGTTTGTTTGTTATTTGGTTTTTAGGAGCATTAGCAACTAAGGCCATATTGCTCCGGGATATGCGATGGTCATTCCTTGACCTTTCCGCATCCTCCGTATTTGGTGGTGATGGGCTCGAACCCCGGTCTAATCAAGAAGTGTGTACTACGCACTGCTGCTCCTTCCCACCTGGCTACGGAAGTGCCAAGAGTTTTAACTGTGTGGCTGGAGTAGATGAAGGCATGAATTGCTGAAATATTGTCTGTGATCTCATTGACACCATGTGCCACTTGGGGTTAATTAACACCTAAGTCCAAAACTTTTTTTTTTAAAAATAAATGAGTAATAATTGATAAAATATTCACTAAAGGAAAAGGCTAATAGCAAAGTATGGTAGAATTATAGTTATCTGAAATTTTGATCATCCAAATTTTATTTTGCTTTTAGTTTCTCTCATATTTCACTCAAAGATATTGACATATTTCATATTTAAACTGTAGGAAACAAAATTATAACCCAAATATAATAAATTGTGATTCCACTTAAAGCATTATGAATGAAAAAAAAAATAATAATAAAACAATAATAATAATAAATAAAATTAAAAAAAAAAATGATAAGAGTAAATTTTATCAGTATTCCTTCTGTGCAATATAACCACACTAATATGATGCATAAAACCATCATCAAAATTTAAAAAAAAAAAAAAAAAAAAACTCCATAAATTCACAATTACATAAATTACTGCAGTTTAATCTGTTTTCAGCAAAGTTTTATGCATTATATTAGTATATTATGTAGAAATGGCATGGATAATTTATCTGACACATCAAGCTTCTTAGTATTTTCACCCCCTTCATATGCCTTGTTTTTTTAAAGTGTTATATGTATAGTCACTAATTTTAACTTTCCATAAACAGGAAGTTTTCCCTATACAGTTTGATGACTTCTGTGTAATAAATTCTTTCTACATTTTAACAGAAATGCACAAAATCAGAGATGAAGCATGAACTGTATGTCGTAAGTAGGTTTCTTTCATAACCACGTGACTTTGTTTGTGGATAAGACTAGCATGGTCTACTACCTACTAATTACTGAATTTGCTCTCATCAATTTTCTTTCTGCTTACTTTTTGTACTGTAGCTAGAGTGTTTAAAATTGATTATCCAAAAACACTGACTATCCAAAATACCATCAGTCCCAACCTTTTTGAATAAACAGGAGTCTACTGTACTGTATTTGCACTCAATAAAGAGGTACTGATAATTCCCCTTAATTTAAAAAAAAAAAAAAAAATGTCAAATGGAAGATGGAAATATATTTTTCAGAATATTTTGATATTCTGTGCAAATGCCAATTAAGTTAAAAGCAATTACAGTTTTTCAATAACAATGTCAAAGTTAAAAGAGAAAAAGAATTTTGTAATGGTTTGAATCATGTTCTGCAGGGTAGGATTAGGACTAAAATAACAAGTTTAAGTCAGTAAGTTAGGCACAGCACTCAATATTTCTAAAAATATATGTAAGGTAAAGTGTATACAGTATTTAGTTTATTGAATATTCATTACTGATGAAGTGACATCACTGGCAAACTCAGTGATATCATTTTCTAAGTAGCAGGGTATGAGCGACAAATGTGAAGCCATGTAACACAATGATGGCTGTGCGAGTTCACCATTTGCAAAAATTTAAAACAGCATGTGGCAGATTTACACATGAAATATGCTGATCCCAGAGGGCTAATTTTTTCACAAGTAATCTAGTGTGGAAGATTAGCCTGTATTTGGAAGACCTTAAACCACAATTGGCAGAATTATTAAAAAAACAAAGAGCTGTCACAAGAAGAGTGAAGACTTGATTTGTGGTGAGATTGTATGTCTTGCTGGCATTATTCATATCACAGTTTATACCATTTTTTTTTTTTTAGAACATCTGATGAATCAAAAAATTTCATTTCTTTGGGTAACCCACCTTCTGTCTGAAGGCAAAAGAGATAATCAGTATGTAATGTCTTTGTTACTGTCCAGCTGGAAAAGCTTTCCTTTTTGCAGTAAATCACTGCAAGTGTAGTTACAATGTTTTGAACTTGAATTAATCCTCTTGCTGCTCATGTCCTAAGAAATAAAAGGAACAAATATGCTTACGCGGCACCTTTGAGACACCTTTTTTGTTTTAATTATTAAAAAACAAAAATAGTTGCCTTGTTTTACTGAACTGAACATAGTGTTCTTATATGATTTTCTAAACTCAATAACAGAATATTGAAAAAAAAAAAGTAAATGAGAGAAACCAATCATAATAATAATGTTTTTATCATATTTCCCAGAACTTAAGGCCACTCATCCCCAAACTGAGATGCAATAGCTTATGTGGCACTTGGCAGACACAACAGAATGTGATCATCTGCATTTCTGTCAAGCTATTTACATTTAATTTCTAGGATGCTGGCACAATCAAGGCCCTACAGCAAATTAGGCAGCTCTCACTAGTGTCTCACATTAGTATAGTATAGGGCTTGAGTACAAGAAACATGGATTTTATCACACATTTGACATCTATTTTAATCCCAAATAAAGAATTTATTTCTCATAATTCATAGTATACCAAAATGAAGACAGAAAATTCTGTAGAGAATATTGGTAGGAAATGGAACACAGGAGGATTTTATTTCCAAATTTAAAAAAAAATAATAAAAATTTAAAAAAGTGGTACCAGTTAGATACTATATTAGCAGCTGATTAAAATGGCTATTTGATTAATGGCACCACCCTTCATCTTCCAGACTCAAGTAAAATGAAACAAATGGCCATTGTTGCTTACACATTCTCATATATTCTTGGCATTCATGTTGCACAAAGGTCAACAGTCATTTCTAGTGAAATTTGGAGAACTTCAACTGTAAAAAAGCAATCAGATAAATTCTGAAATATGACACAACCTATCAAGGTCTGTATATAGTAATATATGTATATATAGTACTACTATATATATAGTTATTGAGCTGTTTTCTGGGAGGTTTTTACATATGATCTCAGTCCTCAAAATTTTGGGTTATTTTCAAAGGATGAATTCTTGTTAGTATTAACAGTGGCAAATGATGCAAGAAAGCAAGCTTATACAGCATCAGCCAAAAAAATCCCATTTCACTTATCCATCCCTTCCAATAGCTTGTCTAGTTCTTTGAACTTAATCAAACTATCCACTTCCACAACAACAGACGGAAGCTTGTTCGAGCAATCAACCACCTGTTGGCTGAAGGTAAACTTTTGCACATCTGCTCTAAAGTCATCCTTCCTCAATATGAATTTATGCTCTTTCACGTGCATAGCCTGGGAGAGAAGGAAGAATCCCATTAGCACTGAGTTTGCTCAAGCCATTTCAAAGCCTTAAACACCTCAATCACATCACCTTGCAGGTGCCTAGTCTCCAGAAGCTGCAATTTGAAGGAATGAAGCATTTTTGGGTAAGAGCATCCCTCTGTTCCCGCACAAATCTTGTTGCCCTTCTCTGTATTCTCCGGCAGCTCTACATTCCTCTTAAAATGAGGCCACCAAACCTGTATGCAGTACTCAAGATGTGGCCCAATCATTGCCTTATAGAAAGGGATAATCACCTTATCCCTGCTAGCAAAATTCCTGTATATCATTGACAAAAACCAAGGAGCTGTCCTGGCACCTGTCTGAACTGCTCAGAGAACTACATATCAGACTGCACAATTACACCCAGGTTCTTGGCTAGCAATAGGCAGCCTCCCCAGATTTCACAATTTAAGTGTTAAACTTAATGCTAATGCTAATATAATGAAAACACTTAAAGGAGATAACACTAATATAAGATTTAAGTAAAATTCAGAACTTATATGAACTTCATAAATATTAATAGTCATGAGATTGCAAATATTTACAGGGAAATATGTGAAAATATTTTAATATATTTTTTTCGCTAATGCTACTGGTGCATACAGTACTCTACTGGCATTAGCGAGGCCCATGTGCTTCCAGAATCATTTGTGCAGCCCACTAGCACTTTTGAGTTTGATACCCCCTGCTTTAGAGATATAGTAAACATCATGTAATTCTCACTGTGAAAGGAGTGATAGATGGTATTAGCTAGATGGTTGATTAAAGTTTGGTGGCAAACTTTATGGTTGATTAAAGTTTAGTGGCAAACTTTTATCAACAAGTAGCAGGATACTGAAGGTTCATAACTGTACTTTGTTCAGAATTAATAATAAGCAGTGTGCAAAACTTATTGACGAGTTCTCATATTCAAGAGTTACTTCTCCATGTTAAAAAGAGAGAGAGAGGGAAGAAGAAAAGAAACATGCTTATTAGGATGATACTAATAAGGAATAAAAGAGAAATCTCATTACTTTTGTAACTGCTTCAGGTGAAAGAACTGTGAACAAAATATATCTAAGTAATTAAGGGAAAAGATTTTTAAAGTTGTATTATTACATAATATTATGTATATATTGCAAACTTTTGATAATTTTCTGAAGAATAATAATCCATTTAAGAAGTGATAACTGAATTCTCCGAATCTCTTATTAAGAATAAAAAAAAAAAAAAAAAGAAAAAAAAAAGTGGACTGAAAACAACATCATCTACTATACGTATAATGTGATCGTTAACAAAACTCCACCTTTTAGGCTTCAATAATATACAAGGTAACATTTACATACATTTTCATCCAATATGTAAAATGGTGGTGTAGAATTGACTATTCAATGAACATGTCGTAGAAATGAATCATCAAAATAAAGTCTGCACTTTTTTTTTTTCCAAAGCTGTATTTTATTGTTATAAGGTAAACATTAGGGTACAAGTTTGATATAATGAATCTGACAGAATAGGCCTAATACAGTGTTCATGATAACAAAGTCTGCAGTTGCAGAGATTGAAAATGGACCATTCCACTAAAAAGAATAACTTACAAGAAATAATTACTGAAGAAAATAAATGCCCTTTTTTTGCGAAATCACAAGCCTTTGAAAATGCGAAGTGTAGCAAATATATATATAGTCACGAAAGTTTCGTGCTGAATATAAAATAAAAGCTTGCTGTTGTGCTATGTATTCTATCAAGCCCTGTTTTCTGTAATACCACTGCATTCAGATCACAGGAGGAATATACCTTTCCGAACTTAACAGTTGGTCAGTCACTTCAATCCACAGAAGAGGAATGGCCCAACAGAAACATGCCATGAAGCCTGCAATATTCCCCACTAGAGGAGCGACGAATGACTTTATAATGTGGTGTGGCACGGCAGGGCAGGGCAGGGCATGAAATTAAAGGAATGCCTTCCGTCCTTGTAATGAGTGATATGCTATATACATTGTACAGTCCAGGCTCTCATAACATTTAAAAACTGCAGCAATACCATCAGGTACCCTAGAGAAATAAACTACTTAAATAGTTCGAAGGTGCTGTACAAATAAATAAAATAAATAACTCTACCTCTGTTTGTAGAGAACTAACAAACCACGGCGGCCATAATTAATGGTAGTCAATCATTTCCAACCATCAAAGTGCATGATCTATATAATAATAATGAAACTCTTAAACTACATGTATTAAACAAAATGTGTAATTACATTCTATGCAATAAAGAAGCAGAATAATATATGCATATATGTGTGGAAAATTATGTAGACTCACATATATGTATATACATCCTAATGGTGATCATGAACTGATACAACTTGAACCAAGCATCCAAGTGATGCTGGTACCTGAAACATGTGCTTATACTTCTAATCAATGACCTTTCATCAATCATAAAATCACTTTCCTCATTATTTACTAGGCAATGCTTATCTACTGATATATTATCTACATTTTCTCTAAAATTGTGAGAGAAGCAACATGATGAATGATATCACTAGGTCTGAACTAATTACAGGGCTAAGCTAGTCATTATATATAACAGTAACTATCAATCAAATAATATTACAAAATGGGGAAGAGATTTCTTAGTTGACAATACACCAAGTTGTTGTTTTGGCACATCTCACAGCAGTTAACTATGCCAAAGAAATTTCATCCATATAAAATGTCCATATAAAAACAACACTATGGAGTCAATTCCCAACTTAATATGCTCAGTGAAAATGGCAGCACTATATAATTCTAGTTTATTCAGACAAAACAATATTAATGAAACACTATTTTCCTGACTGACACAGCACATAAATTATGCTTCCAAACGTAGTTCATAGTTTTGCTATTTAAAACAGTTATTTAGTAAACAATAAAAGATCATCCTATTAATGGAGATAACAGTACTCTTGATAGAGATATCACAGTATGTAGTGTTGTCAAGCTCTGACATGTCATTATCAATTATATCATTAATGTTAGGTTTCTGTACAAGATCAATACAACAACATAAATCAATGTTTTTTTTTTTTTTTAATTCATCATGCTGCTTCTCACTAAACTACTACTGGCGATATACTAAGTAGTATGTAAACTAAGTTATTGTGAACCTACTACTAACTGAGGTAAATACATGACAATCCTTTCTCTCTATTCCCTCTACTCTAGACTTTATCTGCGATAGTCCAGAGTAAAAGGGAGAATTACCTAATATGGCAAAATTTGAGAATGCACACAATGGTGCAATCTTTTGTGCCAAGGCATTTGATGTGTATTCACTGTTTATGTGGTGTGTTCAGTGAGTGAATGGCATGTGTCTTTTTGGCGTATTAACATGTTTGTTTCAGTATTACCGTATTTATATCTACGAAAAACATTTTTATAAAAAACACCTTTGGCAACTGGGACAGGAAAAGCATCTTCATCTGATACATTCAAGTCAAAATTTTTTTTTTTTTTCGGTGCTTATTAAAGACGGGAGAAAGGGAAGGGGCGGGATGACCCAAAAGAGATATTTTAACTTTCTATGGAGATGTGGATACCAACAAAATTTCTTTTATCTCCCTAAGCCTTCTTAATAGGAAGCTCTGACAATGTGGATTATTTTTCTATTTAACTTACCATAGAAAAACTAGGGCAATAATTGCCTTACCCAGTCCCCAATATAATTCCCAAAACTTCTTTCCAAATCTCCCATAAGAAAGGTGGAGACCTGTTATCTGCTTCATTTTACATATGAAAAATGATTTTCTTTCTTTCTTTCTTTTTTTTTTTTCTTTTTTTTTTTTGGTAATAGGAAATGATGTCCAATGCACATGTTTGATAATTAATGTAGCTACTTCTATAATAAACAGGTAACATCAAAAAGTGCTTTTCCCCATAAAAAAGCTAATTTTTCTATGAACTAATTCACAAGAATAGGTTATAAAAAAACATTAAAATTTAAAATAAAAGGGATAGGGGAAATGAACATATGAAAAAAATCAGCACACACCGCAAAGATATATATATTTAGCATGCAACAAACATTGCACTGAGATGGAATGAAACACTACTAAGTACAGCAGCTGGAATGTTGAAATGGAACCTACAACTGTACCTATGATGTAGCCTAAACATTTTTATACAAGTCATTTAAATTGAAAATAGGTCTTCTCTGGCAAGAACCATCTCAAGACACAGTTGGGACACGATGTTGCCTGATATCATTAATGTTAAATGTAACTTTCAAAATAAACTCCGCAGGCAGCCCAGGACAGGTGTGCTTGGTCTCTCTTTCTCTAGTCTTAGAAGAGGGACCTCTAAACTATCCAGATTACTGGTACTGCTCTAACGGTGGACATTACCCAAGGTCTAGGAGTGATGAACAGTATAAGCTCGTTGAAGTATGGTAATACTGTGAATCCTTAGTCACACAAGAGCTGTTAACATTAAAGCCATTGACGATGGTGGGCAAAAATACGTTCTTGCCCATCTAAGTAACAAGATAAAAAATGTAATGTCCAACCCATTCATCCAGCACAAAATCTCTTATACATTTAAACCAGTATATGTAAGGCTCCTTGCTGTATGCTGCACAGTATAAAGCTGAACGAGGAGCTATCTCCAACAGAGAATGATACGACCAGTACTTCTCACAATGGAATCCTGTCATCATATGATATGGTAAAAGTAATTGTCTTCTTGTACAGCATTTCACAATTTTCCACACAGACAGTAAACAGTCTTGCATTTCAGGTATACTGTGACTTCAGGAAAGTTAATTTTCCTATATATGCTGACTTTGCAAACCTTAATCTGCCAATGGGTGAAATCATACCCTGTAATATGTGGTTACTTTACAAGTAGACTAAAGGCAGGAACTACCCCCCCTTTTTTTTCCATAACACTCCAGATGGCTGTGAATGGCACTAATTTTCACTTTTTTAACACCACTAAATTCCTTAATACAAATTCACAGAAAACTATTCTTTTGAAAACATCATGAATATCCTATATCTTCTTATTTCAGTCAGAAAAAGTTTTGCTGAAAAAATGATCGACCGTAGTTTAAAGTATCACTGAAGAAATTTTGTAGAACACAAAACTTTGCAAACTCTGGACACTATAATATGAGTGGATATAAATTTAAATGCTGTTATCAAAATATTCTGACAAAATAGTGTGCAGATATGCTACATTAACAGGTTATGAGTTTCAAGATACTCATATAAATATCTTTTTCCCTTGAAATACTGATTCTTGGATCACAGTACATCTGGAGTGTGCCCCAGCTAAAACTAGCAAATCTGAATAAATATTATACAGTCCATAAGTAAAGGTTTGCAAATACTATCCTACATCTATAAATGCTTGTTTTAAAGCTTCATATCTACAAGGTCCTTCTATGATAAGAACTTTCATGAAAGCATTTTTTGAGGGTCCACTTTTAGATTCTATGTAAAATTAGTGCCTGGTACAACATGATGGAGATGAAATGGTCATAATTCTTTCATCCTTTCTATATTTCATTCAATCCTATATCTGTTCAAGGCATGAAGGATCTCCTACTTAACTTAGCTCTTCTGTGGCATCTGAAATAAAAAAATATATATATATATAATGAAGCAAACAAATTAATATGGTGTTTCTAACTGAAATATCAAACCAGCAAACTAAAAAATTTATTAGTCATCTAGTTATTCTTAAGAAAAACAAAAAGACAAAGCATGTATAAAATATAGCTAAATTTACTTTATTCAAAAAAATAAGCTAAAGCAGAGAGAACAGAATAAGGGAAACTATTAAATTAAGAATAAATATAAGAATTTTCAAATCCTATTAATCTGGTAATGGTCACTCCTTGATAAATGCAGCAAAAAGTATCTTTGTAATTTTTGGTTCAAGGTGTATTCTCTACTTTCCTAAATATAGACACTATTTTACCACAGTAGTTTTTGAAGTGAAATTTTACATTTTTAACAGAGTAATTGCATGAAAGAAACTGTCATGTGTTGCAACCTATATATCTGCTGTATGCATGTACAGTATAGAAGTGTGTATGTATTTTGTGTGTGTGTGTGTGTGTGTATATATATATATATATATATATATATATATACATACATACACCTAATTGGTCCTTATACACCTAATTCCCTACAGATAAATACCATTTAATTAAATAAAATCGACCAATATATATATATATAATTTAATATTTATATACTAGCATATATGCAGAATTGTGTGCATATGTAATTTTGAATTTCATGTGATTATAGCATGAGAAATTTGAAAATGGAAGTGATTAACAATTTAATGTTTACATTTTATAATTTTTTTTTAAAAACTAAATAAAAGTTGTTTTGTTGAAAACTGCATGTAAAAAAAAAAAAAAAAAAAAAAAAAAACCATTCTTAAATTTTCAAATTTTTCATTAAAAAATAAAAATTTCATATAATAATTAATGCAATTCATTATTAGGAGATTACTCATTATTATTAGCATTAGTAGTGACAAATAATGCAAGAAAGCAAGCTTATAGAGCATCAGCCAGAAAAAAAAAAAAAAAAATAATAATAATAAAAAAAATCACTACTCATCTCATTCATCCATTCCCTCAAATAGTTCTTCTTTGAATTTATTTATGTTATCAACTTCATGCATTAAGAATCTCCAGATATAAGGAACCACTAGGTGGCAGTGATCACAGTGTGCTGAAATGGGATTTACCCAAAGAGGTAACTACCATCAGGGGTAAAGGGAAAGGATTTTGCTTTCGTAAAAGCGACTACATGGTCTGAGAGAGTATTTAAATTCTATACGGTGGGACCAACTGATGATGTTACCAACAGCAAATTCAAAATGGGAAGCATTTAAAGAATTAATCTTGAAAGCTACTAGGCTTTACATACCAACTAAGAAATATTGTTCAAGGATTAGACCTAAATGGATGTCAGATGAACTAATGAGACATATGGCAGAGAAGAAAAATGCATGGGATACATATAAATTAATGGGTGGCATGGAAGCTTATGATAGATATAAGCTGGTCTGTAACCAAGTCACAAAGGAGATTAGGCAGGAAAAGGCAGATTATGAGAAATCTTTGGCAAAGGATGCAAAGAAAAACAGCAAAGAGTTCTTTAACTATGTAAACTCTAGAAGGAAAGGGATGAATCAGATTGGTCCACTGACATTGATGGTTCAACTGTTGATGATCCTGATCGGGTGGCTAACAAACTAAATGAGTATTTTGCATTTACATTCACACATGAGTTATTTAGGGAGGGGAATGTCAGAGGTGAATTGAACTCTGGCAGTGAGCTTGATGATTTTGAAATAACTGAAAGGAAAGTGGAGGAGAAATTGTTGAAGATAAACATAAAAAGAGGGCACCTGGGGTGGATGGGATCTATCCAGTTATATTAAAGGAGGCAGCAAAGGAAGAAAGCGATAATTATGAGAGCTTCTTTGGACCCAGGGGAGGTACCCATGGATTGCAGATGTGCAAATGTGATCCCAATTGACAAAGGAGGATCAAAGGGCAACACAAGTAATTATAGACCTGTTAGTTTAACTTCTGTTCCAGGAAAATTAATGGAGGCACTGGTAAAAGAAGCACTGCAGGATCATCTAGACAAGATTTCAGTTATAGCTCGAACACAGCATGGTTTTGTATTGCCTGACCAATTTGATTGGATACTATGATGTGGTCACAAAGGAACTGGATGCAGAGAATAACTTTGATATCATATATTTGGATCTTAGAAAGGCTTTTGATACTGTTCTACTGTTGCACATGGAAGATTGCTGAACACTGTGGCATTGGAGACAAATTGCTGCTATGGATAAATCGATGGTTGAGTGGGAGAAGACAGAGAGTGGTAATCAATGATCACTGCTCATCGTGGACTAATGTTATTAGTGGAGTCTTTCAGGGTTCGTGTTCGGTCCAATGTTGTTTTCTGTATTTATATATGATATTGATGATGGTATATCAAGCTTAATGTCCAAGTTTGCAGATGATATGAAGGTTGGCAGGGTTGTTAAGGACACTAATGACAGTACGCTGAGAGGTGGCAAATGAAGTCTAACATTGACAAATGTAAAGTACTACATATGGGAAACAGCAACCCCAGAGTAACGTATCAATTTTGTGGTACTACACTGACAGTGGTAAAGAACAAAAAGGACCTGGGGGTAACTGTGCAGGCAGATATGAAGTTTTCTGAGCAGTGCAACTGACTCATTAAATGGTGAATTTCTGTGGAATGAGTTTTTTTCCTGGAATTTTGAAATTTTTATATAAATGCTTTAAAATCAAATCTGAATTTAAAAAGTATATATATATATAAACTAGTCATTCCCCCCCTTTTTTTTCTGATGTAATATCACCCCGATAGAATTTGGCAATTTTTTTTCTCTTTTTCAATAAAATTTCAAGTTACCATATGTTTATATACAAACGGTGGTAGTATTTTTTGGATGTTTCGGTATTACTTGAAATTTCTAACCGGCTGTCATCTACACAGCTGGAGTGGATCCATACACAGGCAAGTAAGGCACATGCGGTAATAAGTAAATGGTTGGGGGCATGTGCAGGCCCATAGTTTGTAAACTGGCCTGTACACATGGGTTTTCTATAAACTGAAGTTTGATGTACTAAAACATCCAGAAAGGAGAGGGTGTTATTTGTCTTTAGTTCAATCATAAACTGGATGAAGGATGAGAGGGAGTTGAGATGTTGCAGCAGTAGGGTTTCAGATCCCTGGGGGACAAGCAGACACCCACTCCTTTCTGATAGTTTTAGTACATCGTATGGGCCCACATTTAAAAACTTCAGTTTATGGAAAATGCATGTGTGCAGGAAAGTTTACAAACTATGGGTCTGCACATGCCCCCAACCATTTATTTAGTACCACACATGCCTTACTAGCTCGGGTATGGACCCACTCTAGCTCTATAGATGACAGGCAGTTAGAAATTTCAAAGGTAAAAGCTGACTTTTCAAGGGCGGTTATCCAGCCCATATGCTAAATGAATGTGATTTACAAGCCCGTGAGTTTGTTATGCAGCCTAATAAATCCTGTAACAACAAAGTGATCTCAACTGCCTACATGCCCAGTCCTATTTTGACATTCTATATACATTCCCTATTACCCAGGGCCTTTCATAATGTCTTTCCAGAATCCTACGTCCTGCCATATAAGGCGTTTACAACTTCCAGGCAGAAAATTGCGATCACTACTTTCTAGGGTGAAAACACCAATCACACCTTTCTACATAGTCATACTCTACACCGAATCACCTGCTGTGATTGCGGTAGTTGTTACATGGGTGAAATTGCTAGAAGGCTGCAAGATCGGGTTTTGGAACACAAAAGGGCCTTCCGGTCTGCTGATACCGAACATTCCGCAGTTACCGAACGTTATTGGTTTGAAAACAGAACGGCCTTGATCCCCGATATGATGTGGAGATTACTGACCACTCACGTAACTACTGCAAATGCATGTGGCTTAAAGCTTTGCACATTGCCAAATGTAGTAGTGTCTTCAATCACAATAGAGATTTACACATGCACCCAATCATAGAGGCAACTGATTGGGTGCATGTGTGATGAACACTGGCATATGTCTCATCCTGCCCAGTGACTCATTCATTGATTATAACGTACGTCCACCTCATGCATGCACCTACTTTGTCAAATACATGGTCAGGCCCAGTCCTATTTTGACATTCTATATACAACATATTTTCAGCTGAAGAAGGGGCACGTTGTCCCAAAAGCTCCTGTTTTGTATTTGTACCTTATTTTATTCTCTAATAAATACAGTGTTTTCAGAAGTCACAATATTCCTTATTGAAATTATGGAATTTGAAACTAAAGGCCTATTCATATATTTGATAAGGAATGTTAATATGGAAATAACTATGGTATGTGATCTTCTAACAACCCACTAACACTGCATAAAACTACCTATTCCACAAATACCAAATATTGATATCTATCCCCCACTACCCTGAGTGCAGTACTACACAGTTTGTAGGTTTCTCTGGGGTTACTGCTACCCATATGCAGTACTTTGCGTTTGTCAATGTTAAACTTCCATTGCCACCTCTCAGCCCATTTGTAGATCCTGTTGCAGTACATACTATCATTACTGTAATTAACAATCCTGTAACCTTTCTTCATCTGCAAACTTCAACATTAATCCTGAGATACCTTCATCAATATCATTGATAAATATAGAAAACAACAATGGGCCCAACAACAAACCCTGGGGGGATTCCATTATTAACATTAGTCCATTGATTACCACTCTATATCTTCTCCCACTCAACCATTCCTTTATTCATAACAGCAACTTGCCCTTAATGCCACCAAGCTCCAATTTGTATAGCAGTCTTTTATGTGCAACAATATCAAAATCCTTCCTGAAATCCAAGTATATGCTATCAAAATTATTTTTTTGCATCCAGTTCCTTTGTGACCACATCATAATATACAATCAAATTGGAAGAGGTTAAACTAACAAGTCTGTAATTACCCATGTCACCTTTTGTGAAATGGGGATGCATTTTTACTTCTCCAGTCAGTGGATACAACCCTGAATCCAAGGATGCTCTCATAATGGCTAAGGGTTTGCTTACTTCCTTTGCTTCCTCCCTTAGATCCCATCAAGTGCCCCTTTTCTTATGTTTAACTGCAACAATTTATCCTCACTTTTCTCTCAGTTATTACAAAATCATTTAGCTCCCTGCTAGAGTTTGATAAACTTCTGGCCTCCATTTCCCTACAAAATTCCTCATGCGTGAATGTAAACGCAAAATACCATTCAGTTTTTCAGCTACCTGAGCATTTAAAATAGTTTCCGTAGAACAGTTTACGAGACTTAATTTTATGTGCATTGTTCCCACCTCTGGCCTTTAGGCAATTTAGGTAGTCTGAAAGCACGAATTAAGGGTTAAAGAGATTACCATTTCATAATGTTAATGTTGCCCATAAAACCTATGCAGCCACCTATCCCACCTACTGCGAAGTTGCATAAGTCAATATGCTTTCCATAGCTAGTCAGAAGAGTAAGGCGTATTCCTGACACATATAATTGCCTTCAGTCAACCTGTGTTGTGGTTCCCCTTTACTCTGGAAAGCAGTCATCTAGAGTGATCCGTGCCTTTCAGTAAATTTCTCCTGTCTAAGTTTACGCGGTCACAGTAGCTTAATATCCAAGTGATTCTGACAGTTTTATTCAATGAACTAGTCACAGTAGTGATGTTTTGGGGGGGGGGGGACAACTAAGATATTAAATAAATTTGCAAAGATGAAATGTTGCCAGATTTTAAAACTGTACAGTGGTATTCACTGTGAAGAAAATGTTCCAAAATATAATGGTATACTGGCAATAATAATAAAAAATAAACTGTATGCATTATATCACCAATCTCCATAAAACCAGCACGATTTGACGATGATTGCTAAAGCACTTGAAGTGGAAATTATAAAGGTTGGTCATGTGTTTGGGCCACGATGGGCAGCTTGTAGCTTGCGGATGGCAATTGTGGTTTGGAGGAATTAACCTGCTGTGTGCAAACATTTTGAATTAGAAGTTAAATATTCTGTATTATTAAACCAACTTATAAATCTGGAATTACGATCTGGAATCGTAAGAACACGATTTAACACTAATGTTTGCCATCATGCAGTAGCTCTCTTACCTTTCAGAAGCTTTACAAAGTTGCAGCATCACTATAGTAAAAAAGCAGTTAAATTAATTATTCGAACTATCGATGCTATTGCTAATTTGAAAAATTCTAAAAGGAAATTATAAAGCTAAAATTGAGAGCATGTTGAAGTCAAAAGAATTTGAAGGAATCAAAATTGAAAGTAAGAACACATCTAAAAAATTACCTCGTGACAAATTAAACTGTATTGTTTTACCTTAAAGGATTGGTTATAATTTTAAATTAAATAAAGAAAATAATGATGTCATTAACAATGAGGAATTGAAAGAAATTTTAAACATATATTACCCAAAATCGTGGAATAGAGAACTTTTGTCTCCATGGCAAGAGACATGAGAGCCATATTTTTATTTCATATTAAAATATGAAATAAAAATTAGTGATTTCAGAAATTTTATCAGATTTTATCTTTAAAATCGAGTGAAATTCCCTTTTCAATTAAAAAAGGCCAGAAACATCCTTGAAACCATCGCGATTAGCACAGCTGAAGCTGAGCAAGCTTTCAGCATAATGAATAATACTGTAACAATAAAAATCTTTGACAATTAAACATGTTGCAGATATGATGACCATACATCTAAAATGGAAAACCATTGCTTCAAATTGATCCAGGTTGTTACATCAAATCTTTCCTCTGTAATCATCGCTCAGCTATTGAGAAAATCAGAAGACTGACAACAAATATTAATAAAGTAAATTCTATATGGCAATTCTTAGAATAAATTTTTCTTGAATATTTGTGTAATAATTTTTTTTATGTAATCTATGATTTTTGTGTACCTTTTCTAGAATAGTTTGTTTTTTTATTGTAGAATATTTTGTGATATATTTTATGTTATTTGTGATATGAGAAATATTTCATGCAATTTTTTATTTGCAATATTAAAATTTTATCAGGAAAAAAAAGTATCCATTATATTTTCCTAGTTGAAAAAAAACAGAAAAGAAGAATAAAAAGTGGCACATGTACCAAGCACATGCAGTAGATGGTTTTATGTGAAATTTCCTTCACGTTTATTTTAGGTATTTTTATATGTATATATTGATTACTTGGGATGATTTTGGGATGCTGGAATATTCAAGGCCTTTCAACTAAAAGAAACTTTCTTTCGGATGAACTGCAAAAATTCAAGTTAGACATCGTCGTGTTATCAGAGACAAAGAAAAAGGGATGTGGAGAGGAAATAATGGGAGAATACTATCATTTTTGGAGTGGAGTTGATAAGAGTGAAAGAGCAAGAGCAGGAGTTTCTATTGCTGTTAAAAAGAAATTGAGACACAACATCAAAAACTGGCAATTTATTAATGAAAGAATGATCTCACTGGAACTGAAAATGCACGGGAGAGAAATATGTATGTTGGGAATATATGCCCCAACTAATGACACTGCCTAATGAATCTGAGAGAACTAATAGAAAAAATTCCTAAGAACAAAGAGATATTTCTAATGGGAGATTTAAATGCAAGAGTAGGAACTGAACAAAATAGCAAAGTTATTGGAAGATTTGGAGAGAAAGAGAGGAATGACAATGGAGATAGACTGTGAATAGTTCGACTTGAGAATAAACAACACATTTTTCCAACACAAGGATATCCATAAATATATTTGGTCACAGGAGACAAGTCAAATTAGATCAGTTATAGATTACATTATTTCAAAACATTCAGGGACATATGTATTGAAAGATGTCAGAGTTTATAGAGGAGCTGAATGTGGATCTGACCATTTTCTTGTTAAAACAACAGTGAGGTGGAATTGGATTAAGAAAATATGTGTGGACAACCAACAATGCAGGGAAGGAGAAATGCTACAAGTGGATCAATTTAACACTGACCTACTCCAGGACGGCAGCATTAGAAACAACTTCACCCAGAGACTGGATGCTGCAATTAACATAGAGATAAAAGTTAATACTGAAGAAATCTATGAATATTTAAAAAATACTGTTAAAAAACATAGCTCATGAAAGCCTAGGCAAAAAGAAGAGCCAAGGACCAAAAAAGACCTGGATTACAGAGAAAGTAAGAGCTGCTGTAGAGGAAAAGAAACTTGCATATCAGAAATGGCTGGGTGATAGGAACATTTATGT
The DNA here is from genome assembly GCF_048544385.1 of Mastigoproctus giganteus. Lineage (NCBI taxonomy): Eukaryota > Metazoa > Arthropoda > Arachnida > Uropygi > Thelyphonidae > Mastigoproctus > Mastigoproctus giganteus. The sequence goes on from NC_143575.1 coordinate 68,825,088, forward strand.
TGAAAAAACATTTATGTTATGATGCATATAGGAACATTTATGTTGAAAAAAAAAAAAAAAGAAAATAGCCAATCGGTTAGTAGTAGAAGCGAAAAATGAAGAGTGGGAAAGGAAATGCACAACTATTAATAGCAAATTGGGCTTCAATTTATAAGAAGGGCGATCAGAAAAGCTGTTCAAATTACAGAGGAATATGCATCCTGAACCTGCTAGAAAATGGATCAGGAATCATTTAGAAGCCCGAATCGAGGTATCAGAAGAACAAAGTGGTTTTTCAGCTGGGAGGTCATGTATAGATCATATCTCAACAGTACGACAGATCCTTGAAAAACGCCAATCAAAAGGAAAAAAATCTTGGATTTTCATTGACCTTGAAAAGGCATATGACAGTGTTCCAAGAAAACTCTTATGAGAAGCACTGAAAGAGGCAAATATTGATGGACAACTGATTAACATTATTAAGGCAATTTACAGGAATAATAGATGCAGAATTAAAGTGGGATCAGCTTTGTCACCTGAATTCCACACTTCAAAAGGCTTATTACAAGGTTGTTGCATGTCACCAACACTTTTCAAAATTTATATTGACATCTGCCTAAGATCCTGGTCAAAAAAATGTAATAAAATGGGATTGCCGATTAATAAGAACACCTATATTCACAATTTACTTTTTGCAGATGATCAGGTGGTGATAGCACAAGACTTAGAAGATGCAAAGTATACATGTCGACAATTGTTTGAGGAATATAAACAATGGGGTCTAAAAATCAATTTTAGCAAGACTGAAATGTTGTCTTCAGGGCCAGGACACGTTCTAAATACTGCAAGTTTTAAAATCAAACAAGTCGATAAATTCAAATATTTGGGATCAATCTTACAAAGTGATGGATCATCCCAAGCAGAGATCAATAAGAGAATTACAGATGGCAGAAAGGCTATCGGCATGTTAAACTCTGTTCTATGGAGCAAAAATATCCTAAATAAAACAAAGAAACTTATATTTCAAATGATTGTACAGTCTTCTATTGTATGGAGCGGAAACATGGACATTGAATAGGCGAGCGGAAAACAAATTGCTCTCCACAGAAATGGATTTTTGGAGATGCTCAGCAGGAACTTCTAGAAGAGACAGAAAACGGAATGAAGACATACGGGAAAAAATGGAAGTGAAAAAGACTGTTATTGACACCATCAAAGAAAACCGTCTAACATGGTATGGACATGTAAAACGGATGCAAGAAAACAGATATCCAAAGGCTATCCTGGAAGAAGGAGAAGAGGAAGACCTAGGAGGACATGAATGGATGGAGTATGGGAGTGCATGACAGCCCGAGGCTTAACCGACCAAGACACCTTCAACCGCACTTTATGGCGGGAAAAAATTCCTAACAAGAAATAACTTGTAGGCCGAGGAAACCCATTAAATGGAAACACTCCTCTTGAAGAAGATATATTGATTACAAAATAAAAGAGCTTTTGTATTGTAAATATTTTATTGATCATTCACAAATTTCCACAATTTATGGAAGACAAGATACAATGGATTTATGATAACTAAAGTAAGAGACGTGTACTTGCAACTGCAACGTATCTAAATGTCTCTGAAAAACAGTGTCGACCGAGGTATCCAACCTTGAAGTTGAAATGACATAGGCAGCTGTTGGGTGCACCTAATAATGGAATGTAACGAAAATGCAAGACGAAAAAAGAAATTGTTGACCAATATTTGTATTGTTGCAATCATACTTACTGCAGGAAGTATGATTGTGGCATCACACTATTCAAAAATTATAAAAAGTCAGAACTGAAGATATCTGAAGAGAGTATAACCTTGACTTGTTTATCACCAGTGATTATTCATGCATTAATAATCTGAAGATACAGGAACCACTATGTGGCAGTGATCACAATGTATTGATGTGGGATTTACTTAAAGATGTAACTACCATCAAGGGTAAAGGGAAGGGTTTTTGCTTTCATAAATGTGATTACAGTGGTCTCAGACAGTTTTTGAATTTCATCCAGTGGGACCAACTGATGATGTTGCTATAAGCCGATTCTAAATGGGAAGCATTCAAAGAATTAATCATGGCAGCTACTAGGCTTTTCATACCAACTAAGAAATACTGTTCAAGGTTTAGGCTGGAATGGATGGCAGATGAACTAATGAGACTCTTAACAGAGAAGAAAAATGCATGAAATACATATATATATTATTAGGCGACACAGAGGCCTAGCTATGGTAGATATAAACTTGTCTGTAATCAAGTCACGAACAAGGTTAAGCAAACAAAGAGAGACTACAAGAAATCTTTGGCAAAGGATGCAAAGAATAACAGCAATAACTTCTTTATGTATGAAAACACTAGAAGGAAGGAGATGAATCAAAGTGGTCCACTTGATATCGATGGTTTAACTGTTGATTATCCCGCTCATGAATGAGTATTTTGCATCTACATTCACACATGAGGAAGTCTTTAAGTGGAGGCCAGAAGTTTATCTAATTCTAAGAGGAAGCTAAATTATTTTGTAATAACTGAGAGGAAATTGGAAGAAAAATTGTTGAAGTTATTCATAAGAAAAGTACTTAGGGTGGTTGGACTCTATCCAATTATATTAAGGGAGGGAATCAAGAAATGAAGTAAGCAAACCCTTATCAATAATTATGAGACAGTCCTTGGATTCAGGAGTTGTTCCCACGGACTGAAGATGTGCTAATGTATTCCCAATTCTCAAAGGCGTGACATGAGTCATTAAAGACCTGTTAGTATAACTTCTGTTCCAGGGAAAACAATAGTATCACTGGCTAAAGAAGTAATGCAGAATCATCTAAACAAGACTGCAGTTATACTTCAGACACAGCATGAGTTTGTTAAAGGAAAATCTTGTCTGAACAATTTGATTGAATACTATGATGTAGTAAGAAAGGAAGTGGATGCAAAAAATAATTCTGATATCATATATTTGGATTTCAGAAAAGCTTTTGATACTGTTGCACATAAAATGACTGCTGTCCAAATTGGAGCAGTGTGGCATTCAGGCCAAGTTGCTGTTATGAATATAGGGATGGTTAAGTGGGAGAAGAGCAGAGAGTGGTAATCAGTAAACTAATGTTATTAGTGGAGTCCCCCAGGGATTGGTGTTAGGCCCATTGTTGTTGTCTATATTTATCAATGATACTGATGAAGGCATAAGTAGAAAAAAGGTAAGCAACAGCCATTATCGATCCACTGCACGATGAAACAATTCATCAATTCATGTTGAGGGAAATGGAATATAATCTGCAATGCTGTTCCAGTGCGGGTTGGCAGATTGACTGTATTTAGCAGTCAGGGGCTTAAACACCGGTCTACTCAAAGAGCATGTACTACTGCACTCTTCCTCCTGGCCACTCAGCTATGGAGGCCTCTATGAAGACATATAACAGGCTTAATGTCCATGTTTGCAGAAGACAGAAAGTTTGACAGGGTGATTAATAAAAGTAATGATGGTACACTACTGTAAAAGGATCTAGAAAAGTTAGGCAGATGAGCTGAGAAATGGCAGCTGAAGTTTAACATTGACAAATGAAAAAAAACTGCACACAGATAGTAGAAAATGAAAAAGACTTGGGGGTAACTGTGCAGTCAGATATGGAGTTCTCTGAACAATGCAGCAGGCTGCGAGGACAGCTCATGGGGTTTTGTCAATGATACACAGGAATTTTGCTAGAAGGGTAAGGACATTATTATTTTATTATTATTATTAGCCATATGGTGCAAGGAAGCCTGATGCTTATGCTGCACCAGCCAAAAAAATTTTCAGCATTACCCTGAGAAAGAGAGTCACAAGTAGAAGGGAATCACCAAGGAAGCAAGAAACAGAAGGACCCTGGGTTATCCCATTGTATAAGACACTGGTTAGGGTATGTGTTCAGTACTGCAAACAGATCTGCAGGCCTCATTTTAGGATGGATGTAGAGCTGCTGGAAAAAGTACAGAGAAGGGAAACAAGAGTGGTGAGGGGAAAAAAAAGAGGTGTTCATAACAAGGTAGGCTTCAGTTCTGAAAATTGCAGCATGTGGAGGCCAAGCACCTGTGTGGTGATCTGATTGAGATGTTTCAGGCTTTAAAAGGATTGTTGTTGTCGATGCTGTTATTTTTGGCGCAAGGGATGCTTAGGCCATATTGCGCCTATCAGTGATATGAAAGTTATCAATGGTGACTGTTATGGAAACAGTCAGAGAGGACTGTATAATCAAGATCTTATCTCTACGAGGGTTAAATCAGCTTGTTAAAAAGTAAAAGGTAATTTACTTTTATTAAAATTTTGATTGATCATACGTTAACTCTTTGTGCTGTGTTTATTCTGCATATGCCTGCAGAAGGACAAAGACCACAGCTTGTCAGGCCAATGTCAAAGCTACTACACAGTTTATCTTCTGTTTTCTCCTCGGTTTGTGGTCAGCCCTGAAGCAAAAGATTAAATTTAGATTGTGCTCACGGGGTTGGAAAAAGAATACACCGATTATTGCCATACAGCTTAGATTATCAGAATAGTTTTCTTCAGTTACAAACACACTTGTGATTCTCGTTTTTTTCTCTGTTTTAATTAAAATTAACTTCTCATATTCGTAAAAAACTGACTGCTTCTCCCCAAAATTATCCGGGTAACTATCGAAATCAATATGAGTGAGAAAGAAGTTCAAAATCTTGAAAATGAAAGCGTAAGCTACTCTACATGATCCAGGAGCAAAGCTCCCTCTGTTGTGGAAGAGATAAACAAGTCCATCAAGGATAATTTCAAGAAAAAGGAGAGAAGTAGAATGATATCGGCTACAGATTCTGTAACACCTAAAGACACACCTGTAGAGGGCGGAAATGAGTCCTGCAGTGATTCAGAATGTGAAGAATCTATAAGTCAAGTGCCTAAGCATCAAGATCCCCCACTAACGGGTTCTCCGATTGATCAGATCAGGACAATCAGAGTGTCCTTAGAAAAATATATGGCAAAGCAATCGAGCAGGATCACTGCTGCCATCAGGTCTGATTTAATTGGTATCTTCAGCAAAATGGAGACTGGTTTTAAAACTCCATGTAGAACATGAAAGATCAGAAGCCAAAATTGACGTCCTTAAACAGGAGCGAGGAAATCAAATGCAACAACGCCCCTGCTTCTTCGCAGAAGCATTGAGGAGTGGTGCAACACAATCGACCACCAGTTTACCTGAAAAAGTACAAGATAAAAGGATAGCCAAGAAGCCTGAGTAGCATGTAATCATAATTAAACCAGCTGAAGATGCACAACTGGAAACTAGTGATGCAGTTAAAGACGCCTTAACAAAAAAATATGAAGAACCAGATGAAAACCATTAGAATTAAGAGCATCAGGAAAACCAGACACCCTGGAGTCATAATTGAAACTAGTACCAGGGAAGAGGCATTAGCCATCTTAAACACAGAAATGACCAACTATGGATTAAGAGCTGAAACCCCCCCAAAAAATGGGCCGTCGATTATACTTTTCAATATAGACCAGAATATGACCCCAGAGGAACTCAAAGAAGAGATCTACCATAAAAACTGAGTATGTAACTACTGGATGAGACTGCGATAGAAGACATCAAACCAAAATACAGAGCTAAAACGAAATCACCGACAAGGGTTAATTGGATAATTGAACTATCCCCAAGAGTGTGGCAGCTCGTTGAAACCCAAAATAGAATTTATATTGGCTGGGGCAGCCATAGGTTTAAAGAGCACATATCGGTTCCTAAGTGCTATAGGTGTCTCCGCTTTGGGCATACGTCCCATACCTGCAACCAGCGTGAGACCACCTCTGGCCACTGTGCTCAAAAGGGCCATGTTTTTAAGGCCTGCCCCAACAAGGTACAGTCACCAACCTGCGCAAACTGTAAGGCTGCTAGGGCACCACACAATCATTCATTTCGTGACACAAACTGCCCAGTATACAAAAAAGTGAAGTGCCTTTACCAAATGAGAGTAAATTATGGATAGGTGCCCCACAAGAAAGAGACGACAAGAGATCAAGTTACTGCAACAAAATATGCAGAGAGCGAGAGTAGTCACAGACCAGCTAAAGATCAAAGCTGAGGAAAATCAAATTGATGCCATGATGTTGCAGGAACCCTACGTCCACTCTGGGAACATCGTGGGATATCCCACTTCATATAAAATCATTTACTGCAGTGAAGATCATCCATGGGCAGCTGTCGTTGTGAGAAGTCCAGAAATAACGGTGACTAAAATCACGCCATTATACACCTCCATCAGCACCTGTGCGCAGATTATGACATCTCTTGGGTCCCTATTTCTTCTCTCACTATATTCTCACCCGGGTGAGGATATTACTACTGCAATCTCCATCATCCAGGAAGCATTCAATCTCCTCCCAGGTGGGCGGTTGCTGATAGGCATGGATGCTAACTGCCGCTCAGCACTTTGGCATAGCCTAACTCCAGACAGAACACCAACCAGAAATGGTACAAGACTTGAAGATTACATAATTTTGTCTGGTCTGCAGATCCTGAAACATCCAGGTCACCTCTCCACCTTCAGCAGTTCCCTCTGGGAGAGCACAATTGATGTCACTATAGCAACACCTGACATTGAAAGTAAACTAATCAACTGGGCTGTTCAAGAGTCATGGACAATGTCAGACCACAGAGCGATCACCTTCTCTCTCTTTCGTTCTGTGGAACATGCACCACCAATTCCTAGAGACATAGTTAGATACAACACTAAAAAAGCAGATTGGGGCCGATTCCAAGAGGAATTGGTCGTTTCTCCCAGAAGATATTCCACTACCTATTACATTCACACCTGAAGAAAGCGTTACCAAGGTAACAACTGCCATCAGGAGTGCCTGTGATGCTTCCATCCCGTGTAGAAGACAATACAGGTATGCGGTCCCCTGGTGGAATACAAATTTGCGAGATCTGAGAAGAAGAGTCTACCTAGCCAGGAAGACATTTCAACAAGCCCGTGTACACCTTCCCCCCAGAGAAGTAGCTGTGGCATGGGAGGCTTACCATGTGATAAGAAATGAATACTCCAAAGAAATACGCAGATGTAAGGAGTCATGGCAAACTCTAGTTTCCACAGTGGGAAATGGCGATCCATGGGGCATTGTATTTCGGATCATTACAAACAGGCTACCCAGAGGTGAAGTTTTGGAAACCACACTCAGGCCAGATGGAACCTCGACATACTCTTGGTCTGATTCTCTCAACAACATACTGGACAATATCTACCCAACTGATGACTTGGCACTGACACTGGAGCAACAAGAAATCATTGACAGAAACAGGGCATACATATTAGATACTAGTGAACCGCTCTTCACATCCCTGGAAATGAATTTGTCCCTGGACAAAATGAAAGAGGGTAAAACCCCAGGCTTGGACTTGCTGGAAGTCGATGTAGTAAAAAAGTTCACAGAAGACTATCCTATAACTCTCTTAAGTTTATTTAATAGATGCCTTGCTGAAGGAACATTTCCTGATTTCTGGGAAATTTCAATGCTCAAGTTAATCCTAAAACACACGAAAAAACCACCTCAAGTACCGACTTCTTACAGACAAATAGCCCTGCTTTATGTTTTGGCCAAACTCCAAGAACCTCTTCTGCTCTCCCATCTCACCAACTACTACAGAGAGCAACAATTACCATCTCCGCATCAATTTGGATTTAAAACAGGCTGCAGTACAGAAGATGCTATCTGCAGATTAATCTCTCTAGCTACCCAGACAGAATCTTAATACTCTCTAGCCATAATAGTGGACTTTGCGGGGGCCTTCGATCGACTATGGTGGCCCAACATACTTCAAAGACTTCGGCAGGCCAAGACGTCCGGCAGTCTATATAACAGTATAAAGTCTTACCTCAGCAATAGAACAGTGCAGGTAACCAACAAATACCAAACAGTCACCATGAATATACTGCGAGGCTGTCCTCAGGGCTCTGTTCTTGGACCATTTCTTTGGTCCATTGTCTTGGACGAGTTCCTGGGGATGGATCTCGGCGGGGTCAAGCCCCTGGCCTTTGCTGATGATCTCGTACTGGTTGTTCATTCTGGTACAAGAGCCACATTGGAAGTACAAGCCAACTTTGCACTGGGAAAACTTCAAGACTGGGCTGCCATGCACAAATTAACAATCTCCAATGAAAAAACAAAGTCCATCCTTCTAAAAGGAAAGCTCCAAATCCGACGGCCACCAGTGATGAAAATTAACAACACCCCGATCCGTCTCTACACAGAAATCAAGTATCTGGGCCTGTATCTAGACACCAACTTATTTTTCCACCCCCACTTAATATACCTGTCAGCTAAAATCCGAAAATACACTGCAATGATAAGGTGGATTAGTAGAGTGGATTAGTGCCTAAAGAATAAAGCTCTATCATTAATATATAAGGCAGTATATGTCCCAATTGTGGGCTATGGAGCCTCATTTCTGGTGTGAAAAGGCAATCCTGGAAAGGAACAAGCGCAAGCTTGATTCCATTCAAAGATTTATGTTACTATCGGTTAAAAGGGTGTGCTGTACTGTCAGCACCCCTGGATTACAAGTCATTGCAGGATACTTACCTATCTGGAAGTTGTCAAGAGGGGTCTCTTCCAGCGCCTGAAGAAGGGAATCCCAATGCAGTTGTTAAATCTGCAGTTGAATCATGCAAATGACCCTAAGAAGGAAAGAAGAAAAATTGCAGACCACCTACAAAACCTATGGCAAGAAACATGGGACACAACGCTGAAAGGAGCAATCACCAAAAGGTTTATTCCCTTAATAAGTCAGACTTCCCCAAAGCCTCCTTCCTGGTACTCGCCTGGATTGCAAGTCATCTTCCTGCTTATAGGCCACGGACTGTTCCAGCAAAAATGAACAGCCATGGGAATAGAAAATAACCCATATTGCCACTGTGGTGAAGAGGAGTCCCGGGAACACCTTATGTACGAGTGTCTCACTTACGACAATGCCAGACTTCAATTCCTCACAGAGATTCAAGGAAACCACCACAATCAGGAGTCAACTTTACTTCAAGAAGAGGCCACATAACACACTACCTTAACACGCTACGCCCAGGCTGTTTTCAATTCTAGAAGAGCAAGACTTGCGGAACTCAGGGCAGAATAGAATAATGTGCCACCCCTGCGATCCCCGACTGGGGTAGGATAATGCAAGCACCCTGGGTTCAGGATTCACACAGGAGCACCTACTCCTGCGATTTTCAACTCCCTTCTCCACCCTCTACCTTAGAGTGGACTGCCTTCCCTATTGGTCTACTCCAACTATTGTTCCCCACATTCTGACCTCTTCTTCTCTTACTCCCCCATATGCTCTCTTCAGAAAAGAAAAAAAAAAAAAAATCCTTTTATCTTTTTATTTTATTTAATTTTTTTATAGCCTGAACCTTTTTTTTTTTTTTTTTTAATGGCCTCTGTCAGGAAGCTCAGGCAACCATGGCAGAGTCAGCCAGAGTATAATGGGCAGCCTGGCTCACCTCCCAGCGGTTGTGGCAGGCAACATAGGGTCCCAGTAGTGGCCCTGTCAAGCAGCTAGACACAACAACAGAACAAAGCACAATACTACATTAACAAGACATTACACTTTTTTTCTGGCTGTGCAGTAGTTCTGCATTCCACCACAGAGTACATATGGTGCAGATGTGGGAAACCACCGGTGGCACCTGAACCTAAATACTATGCTACTATGTATAATTTTATTGATTAAGAAAGCAGAATAACTCTATGGGATTAGCATCGTTGCCTATGACATGAGAGAGTTTTAAAGGTTCTTTTAGATTTGGAAGGAAGCTGAAAGAGCGTTGCCAAGCTTGTTTGTACAGAGTGCATTCAACAAGAATGTGCTTCATTGTGAGTGGACAGTTGCAGTGAAAACACTGTGGAGGATCATTTCCTGTGAGGAGAAATAGGTGAGTAAACTGACTGTGACCGATTCGTGCTCTGGCTAAGATTATTTCTTCCTTTCTATTAGCATGAAAACTATAGGTCCATAACTGTGGTTCTGGTTTTATTTGCAATAACTTATTATCTGTGTGAGCTTGCCATAGAAGTGTCCATCATTCCTTATATATCCTTCATATCATAGATCTGTAATCAACATATGGAACACAAAAACCTGAAGATGCTGGGTTAGATGGATGTTTTGCAGCATAGTCTGCGCATTCGTTTCCTGATATCCCAGTGTGCCCTGGGATCCAGCAGAAGATGACTACTTGCTAGCGTTCCTGAATATGAATCATCTTACTTCTTATGATTTTTATTAAAGGATTGGTTGGTGAGAAGGTGTTTTGTAAGGCTACTAGTGTACTCTGCAAGTCCGTATATATTAAACTTTTTTTGATGGAGAGATGGAGAATATTTTCTAGGGCAAGCTTCATGGCGAATAACTCAGCTGTATAACTGCTGCATTCAGTAGGCAGAGATACAGAGATAGTGTTAAAAGGAAAAACTGCTGCAACACCTACTCCACTATCAGACTTTGATCCATCAGTATATATTTTCGTGAAATGCAAATAATTTTGTGTGCAAGCAGTATGAAGTTGTTGCATGTTGATATTTGCAAGAGAATCTTTTCCCCAGTTTAGGAAGTAATTGTCACAGGATGGATTAATACAGGACCATGGGGGAACTAAAGTGTTTGAATCTTGGAGGACTTTTTCAAGGTGTACATTCCAACTTTCTGATAGTATCTGTCTGCAATCTGATAAGAGTAGGTTGAACTACTCTGGGTTTATTTCTGTAGAACATTTTAAACTGTGGATCACTAAGTATTGGCCAAATGGGATGGGTAGGCATGCTTTGAATTTTAGCAGCATAATTCAAAATTAACACCTTTCTTCTGAGACAGAGTGGAACTTCGAAAGGATTGAGAAATCTCAATGCTGATGGATTTTATTTCTCTTGGTCAGACTATGCATGAGGGGCATAAATTCAAATTGGGGAACAATGGTTGCAGAACAGATGTCTGGAAGTTTGCCTTTAACCAGTGAGTGGTTGATTTCTTTAACGAACTTCCATCTGTTGTGGAAGTTGATAACTTAAATAAATTCAAGAAAAACTAGATAAACAATTGGAGGGAATGGATAGGTGAAATGGGAAGTGGTTTGTTTTTTGGCTGATGCTGTAGAAGTCTGCTTTCTTGCAACACATGCCACTACCTATGCAAATATCATATATTTGCAAGTCTGAAAGCTTTTGATACTAAAAGATTCTTTTGCATTAAAACATTGCAACACAAACTTGAGCAGTGTAGCATAAGGGCAAGTTCTGCTATGAAAAAAGGGATGGATGAGATAGGAGACAGAGAGTGGTAATCAATAGACACTACTCTCTGTGGACTAATGTTATTAGTGGAGTCCCTAAAGCTTCAGGGCTGGGCCCATTGTTGTTTTCTATATTTATTAATGATAAAGGTGTATCAGGCTTAATGTCTAAGTTTGTAAATGATCGTAAGGTATGTTAGTGCAACAAGAAGTAGACAAATTAGGAAGATGGACAGAGAAACGGTAATTGAAGTTTAATATTGAAAAATGCAAAGTACTTCATATGGGGAGCAGTAATCTCAAATTAATGTGCGAACTGTGTAAGTATTATGCTCAGGAATCAAAAAGACCTGGGGTAATTATGCAATCAGATGTGAAGTTTTCTGGGCAATGCAGACAGATTGCCAGGGCAGCCTATTGGGTTTTGTCATTGATATACAGGAATTTTGCCTGTAGGGATAAGGAGGTGACCTGTTGTATAAGGCAATGTTTAGGCCCCATTTTGAGTACTGCCTAGAAATCTAGAAGCCTCATTCATAGGATATGAATCTGTGGGAATGGATGCATAGGAGCAACCAGATTAGTGAGGGAAAACAAAAGGATTCTTTTGCCTGGGAAGGCTTCATTTCTGCAAATTGTAGCATCTGAGAGATCTGATTGAGATGTTTAAAGCTTTGCATGGATTGAGCAAGATAAATGCTGATGTCATTCTTTCTCTTGCTCGTACTATACATGAGGAGGCATAAATCCAACTTGTGGAAGGATGGTTGCAGGATAGATGTGTGGACAGCTTTGCCTTTGGCCAGCAGGTGGTTGATTGCTGGAACAAACTTCCATCTGTTGTTGTGGAAGTGGACAATTTGAATAAATTCAAAGAACTAGACAAAATATTGGAGGGGATGGCCAGGTGATAATGTACGAAGGTTTTTTTTTTTGGCTGATGCTGTATAAACTTGCTTTCTTGCATGAATGGCCACTATTAATAGTAACAAGACGAAAACACTTCACTTGGGATGGGAGTTAAAAAGGGAAAAGGTAAATTGCAGCCATTATGAATTCACTGCAAGATGGAAGCCTTCTCAATGATTTATGTCGAGGGAAATAGACCATAATTTGCCACGAAGGTCCAGTGAAGATTGGCAGATCAACTGTATTTAGCAGTTAGGAGCTTGAATCCTGCTCTACCCAAAGAGTGTGCATTACTACACTACCGATCCTGGCTATGGAGGCTGCTTTTTCCATTACTTTAGAAAGAGTAGAAGTAAGTGAAATGGGACAGTAATTGGATGGGAGGGATTTCTTACCATTTTTTGGAACTGGCTGGACATGAGAAAATTTCCAAGAAGGGAAAACACCTTTGGAATAAGAAACTGAAAAAAGGTGACAAAGAACAGGAGTTCAGGAGCACAGATAAATTGAGCAAGAGGAGAAATACCATCAGGACCTCAAGCTTTCTTAACATCAAGATTGATCAAATTCCTTCTGACATCCTTTTCATGGAAGACCACAGGAGGCACTGAATGAAGTGTGCTGGAAATGGTGGGGGGTGGTTTATCAAGGTCATCAATACATGAGTTGGGAGAAAAATTGGATGCTTTAACCTTTATCTTTAGCCAAGATGGCAATAGAACCATCTGGTTTTGACAGAGGTAGGAATTGAAATGGACAAAAGTTGTGGCCAATAGCTTTGGTAAGAGACCAGAATGTTTGGCTACCGTTTGGACAAGAAGCAAGTTTTCTACTCTTAACATGTTTGAAATTTATTTTCACTGATTAATAACTGCTTTACAATTGTTGTGAGCTTTGGTGTAGGTAGAAAATGAACCTAGAGATTTTGAAATATGCCAATTATGATATGCAACATTCTTCTTTTGAACAGCCTTAGCACATTTATTGGAAAAGCAAAGTTTAGGTAAGGGACAGGTTTTTAAGGTGGAGTGTGGAATAAAGGATTCCATCCCTACAAGTATAATTACACTGACATGATCTTAGCAAATGTTGACATCAAAAGATTTGAAACAGTAATCCAACCAAGGAAAAGCAGAAAATAAACCTCTCAGATCATCCTATTTTGCATTCTTGTAATACAAAACAACACGAGGTCGAGAATAGCCATGAGAGAAAGGCTTCACTGGAGAAGAGACCATCAACAAGTTATGATCTGAGATGCCTAGAGGACCACTCACCTTGACTGTGTACTTAGACGGGTTGTTTGTGAGAAAAAGGACCAAGTTCGTCAAGATGCTGAGGCTTTTGCAATTATTGACTGATTACTAATGACTCATTTACCTAGCAGAATACCAGACAATCCTAACCATGCAGCCAACACACTCTCTTCATAGGTGGTACTTGTGAACATTAAAATCACCTCACTATTAGGAAAGTTGGACTAGAGAGAGAGAGAGAGAGAGAGAGAGAGAGAGAGAGAGAGAGAGAGAGAGAGAGAGAGAGAGAGAGAGAGAGAGAGAGAGAGTCAAGTTTCAAAGAGAGGAAGTTAAAGAGTTCCAAGTGATTAGTGGAGTTGGGAGAACAACAGAGGCAACAGATGAATTTGATAGGATGTGGTAGAGAGATTTTAAGCCAGTGAGGATCGAAAAGAGGTAATTTCAAATGACTAGATCTCTGACAAGGAATATGAGAAAGGACATATGCACAAGTACCACCCATGAAGAGAAAGAAATCATACAGCAAATAATTCAGACAACTGAGATGAGTAGTAGTTGAATCAACTGATAACTGGGATTCTCCCAGAAAAAAATACATGGGATTTGGCACTCTGTAAGCGGAAATGGCCATCATTGAGATTAGAACTGAGAATAAGTATATTTATGAAATGAACAAGGCAGTGTTTGGGAGGTTTAGATCTTTTCACAGATAAGTTTGTTCTATTAGTTTGACAATTCATAGCGTATACAGTAGTAAAAAAAAAAAAGGTGAAGGGGGGAAATGCTGTATGAAGTAATGAAATTTTTGGACATTGCATACACATGGTAAGAATATACTCAGCTCCTTCACATAGCATGGCTTTGACAATGTCCCCCCCCCCACATACACAGTACTAAAACTCCCTCCAGCCACTATCTGGCAGAGTAGAGGCAGTGAGAGTATACACTAGCTGATTTGGAAGCCTCCTAGAGATTTACCAATAGGTTCGGTCTGGTGAACTATCTAGCAGCTGGTCTGCGAAAATCATTTTAGAGCTGTACCCTTGAAATTTAAGGAAGATTGGATCTTGCCATGGTGTCCATCATAACCTCAAAAGACATCAATCATACTGAATGATGGAAGAAATAATATGTATCAATATCTATAAAACCATAGAGGAAATTTTTGGTGTGGACTCAAAATCTTAAATTCTTCTGCCGTTTGAACTCTTTGCTATATACAGATAATGTTGAGAAGGTGGCAGTTGATTTATTGTTTGTGAATTGAGTTCACAAACAATAAATCAACCCTTTTCCAAGTTATAAATAAATTTTATTAACTTATAACAGGCACTTCTCTTTTGCTAAGAGTTATTAATTTCCAATTCCTAAAAAAAAAACATAGATAATTAATTTACAATTCCTAAAACATGGTTTCGAAATGATTAAAAATTGCAAAAAAAAATTAGCTTCCTCTTTTTGAATCACTGATATTTACAGGGTATACCAAAACGACAATCTAGTATTAAATGCATATAAACTCAAATTTTATAGTGACTCCTGGGAATTATAAAAATGGTTGTCATATTGAAAGAATGTTACATCGATAGTTCATAAAATCAGAAAAGACCAAAGAAAAGTTGGAAAAGTTAATGTAGGCCTACTAAATACAATACAGCATAATCTAATTTATAATATGTACTACAGTATGAAACAAGATAAAGATTATACATTCTGCATTAATTGTATGGTGTAGTAAGATTAGTTTGTAAATTACATATGTATAGTAATTGCTGTATACCTGTATGGTATCTATGCATATATGAGGGACAGTCAGTAAGTATTTACCCTAACATAAAAATGAGTTAGGGATTTGATATTATGTGTATATATATACTGCTATTAATTCTCATAAGTTAATGTATAATTATTTGATTTTCTAGATCCATTAGTTACCTAACTAGAGCTATGAATACAGTGAGAGGTGGTATGTTGGAGAAGGCTGAGGTCCAAACTGTTATAAGGTTTCTTCATTTGTAAGGCAAAGAAGCAAAACAAATGCACAAGGAGATGAAAGCTGTATTGAGGAAGATTGCCCATCATATGAGATTGTGAAAAATTGCAAAGCCAATTCAGGTGTTGGCAAAGGAGTGTGCACAATGAAACAACAAAAGGAAGACCCAGCTCAGCCACAGACCCTGCCATTGTGCCTAAAGTGGAACAGCTAATCATTGAAGACAGATAAATTTAATGACAAACAAAGTGGACAAAGCCACATTTGTGTTTGTACTATAATGCATGAATTCCTGCACATGTGTAAGGTGGCAGCCTAATGGGTTCTGAGACTGACACCTTGAAAGCTCCAAAAGGAAGTGTTCTGCACAACTATTGAGAAAGAATGTTGATGATTTCTTTAACCAAAGTGAGTTGATGGATGAATGCTGGGCACATCATTATGACTCAGAAACAAAACAGATGATCAAACACTGGGAAACATACATTTTGCAACAACCCCCAAAAATTCCAAGGTTCAATTTTTTGCCAATAAGGTCATGTTGTCAGCCTTCAGTGACTCTAAAGGTTTCATAGTTACAGCTTACCTCCCAATATGCAATAGCATCAATGTGGAGTAATACAGAAACCTCCTGGGAAGGTTAACAGAGGCTGTCAAGTTGAAGAGACATGGAAAGCTTTCCAAAGGTGTCTGCCTCCCAGCTGACAATGGTTCTGCTCTTACAGTGAACTTTGAAAATCAATTGTGGCATCGAAAATCTGCAGCATGCACCTTATTCTCCTAACCTTTCACCTTTAGACTTTTATTCTTCCATAAAATGAAGAAACAATCATGGGACCACCAGTTTCAAAATGAGGGGGTAATTAATGAAGTGGAAGCCTGGTTTTCTGCTCAAAATAAGGAGTTCTATTCAAAATGCCTGAAAGAGCTTATCCACAGATGGGAAAAATGTGAAGAAGATAGCCATATAGGAGAAGATCAATACTTATTGATTGCCCTCTCATATATATATATATATACTTAATTTATTTATATATTATTACCTTTTAAAATTATGGTACTACTTGGGAGCATCAGGTTTGTAGTAACCTCAACCGGTACTTTATCCAGTACCCACATAAAATCTTAGAAATGCGATCTGAAGCAACTGGGTAATACGAGATGTAGGCAGTAGAGATTGTCTTGTCACTATGGGGGGGCATGGAGCTGGAATGAGTCTAGGCCCGAGAGTGTAGTGTGCGTGCAGTACTTTTTTTTTTTTTTTTTTTTCCCTTTGTTATTTGGTTTTTAGGAGCATTAGCAACTAAGGCTATATTGTTCCGGGAATATGCGGTGGTTATTCCCTGACCTTTCCACATCCTCCATATTTGGTGATCACGGGCTCGAACTCCAGTCTAATCAAGAAGTGTGTGCTACGCATTGCTGCTCCTGCTGACCTGGCTACGGAGGAGCCGCATGTGCTGACCTGTAGTTGGTAAATTGGCCAATGCACATGGGCTTTTGGTGGACCAAAGTTTCCAGATGTGAGCCTACGCGTTGCTACAGAACATCCAGGAAGGAAAGGGTTTGACTCTAATCTACTGCGAACTGGATGAAGGAAAATAGGGAGTTGAGATGTTGTAATAGTTGTGTCTCTGAACCTCGGGGGATAATAGTGAAGACATCGTTGACATATCTACACCAGAGGGTGACGGGGACTGGCAGGTTCAGGAATATATGTTCCTTCATCGCAATGTTTGCAACAACTGAACTGACTAGGGCACCCATAGCTGTGCTGTGGATTTGTCTCAAGAGGGAGTTTGCCAAACATAACCACACTGCTGGACAAGCACAAGTTAAGGTACAAATATCCTCCGTGGATAGTGAGGTTCTGTCTGGTAAGCTGGTGTCACTATTCAAAAGGTGTCTGGCATATTATGATGGCTTGCTGCACAGGTATGATGTGAATAAAGAGACAACATCAAAAGAGGCCATGATCTTGTCTTCAGGGATAGTGAGGTCTCTGATAACATGCAAGAATCCTTCACTATTCAAAACGGTATAACTGGTATTTCCTACTAGGGGTGTTAGTAGGAAATCAGTCTTAAAGGAATGCCTAGCTTGTACACTTTCGATAGGCCATAGAAGTGGGGGAGCTGGCAGCCCGTGGTGTGTAGTTGCCAACGTGTGGACTATGAAATCTTCTCGGACTTGAACCAACCATTAACTAACTTATTGACCCTAGATTCCAATTGCTCCAAGATTTTGATGGGAGGGTCTTGCATTGGTTCACAGACACTGGGATTGAGTAGAAGGGAGAGAGCCTTACTTAGATATTCAGGTCGATCCATCACAACCATACAGCGCCCCTTGTCAGTGGGTAGAATGGTATAAGGGCCGCATGCTGGTGACAGTTGAGATTAGAGGCAATGGGGTGGATATGCTGAAGAACTGAAGCCATCTTAAAGCGAATTTCATTTGCAGTTTCCTCAGGAAGGTGGGTTAGAGATGCCTCCACCTCCATAGCAAGCTGTGTGATGGGAGGTCTATGTGGTAGAATAGCAAACTTCATACCGAAGGTGAGGAGTTTGGTCTGCTCACTAGTTAAGTGTTTGATGCTGAGGTTTAAGACAAAGTAAGAATTGTCTGCTCAGGGATTCTTGCACATGTTGGAAGTGTGAGCCTCTTGGAGTAAGCCCTCGAATTTATGCTGCTAGCAGAGGCAGAACTAGGGTGGTACAAGCGGAGCACTAGCCCCAGGTAGAAATGCGATTTTAGCATTTTAAGGGCATATTCTACCATTTATATTTTAAAATTGCTTAATTTTTGATTTAAATACAGTCAGACCTGTGTTTAATGAACTTCTTTATAGAGAATTTTTTGAATTCCTTTTGGTAATTACATTTCAGGAATGAAGAAAATTTTCATATAAAGAACGGATCACGAGTGACTTAACTTTGTATGCTTTGTTTCCACCTCTGGCCTTTATGCAGTTTAAGCGATTAGAAAGTGCAAGTTAAGGGTTAAAGGGATTACCATTCCACAATGTAAGGTGAACGTAAAACGTATGCAGCCACCTATCCCACATACCGTGAAGTCATGCTACTTTCAACTGCCTTCTATAGCCAGTCAGAAGATTAAGGCATATTCTGGACATGGATAATAGTTTCTGATCAACTTGTGTTCTTTGTTTAAAATAAAAATAAAAATTTTATTAAAAGAAATACTGCATTATCTTTCTACATGCTACTTATGATTCCAGAATTTTTTTTGACAGTGAAAAAAATTATAAATTCGGCATTTATAATCACTTACGGAAAAAAATATCAGGGAGGAACAGTGTTTTACAAATTTTGAAAATAACAGAAACTCCAATTACAAACTTGTATAAAGTATGGTCCGTTTTGTGACGTCACACCTCAGCTTTTTGGTTTGTCCTCCAGTGCTAATCACTGGAGGACAAACCAAATTTTTCAAATATCTGTTGATATTTCATCAGATATTTGAAAAATTATGTTTTATCAATTCTACAGGATATAAAATTTATAAAACGCTGTAAACTACAGCCATTATCAACCCACTACAAGATGGAAGCCTCCTCAACAATTCATGCTGAGAGAAATGAACCATAATCTGCCACGCTTGTCCAGTGCAGGTTGGGAGATTGACTGTATTTAGCAGTCAGGGGATTGAATCCCGTTCTACTCAAAGAGCATGCGCTACAGCACTCCCGCTCCTGACCACTCGGCTACGGAGGCGTAAACCTGTAACCCCTTTACAACCTATCCAATTCATTCATGAGTATTGTGTAATAAAATCTTATCCAAATATAGAAATAGCTTTATGAATTTTTCTTACCCTGCCTGCAACAGTAGTGTTTTATGAAATGTCCTTCAAAACGAGAAAAATTAAATTAAAATACACCTTCATTGCATATTTTTAGTTTATGTTATAATGTTAAAAGTACTATATTTCACATATTTTGTTTCTATGATTTTATACTAGATATATAAACATAAACTATCTGGTTTTCTGATTTCTTTGTAGTTATATGTACTTTCTTTGTAATTTAGAATTAAATTCTCTGTAGATAAAAATGAATATTTGTAAGTTTCTTTTTCTTTAATATTTTTGTTTTGTTATATTCATTGTATTATTTAAATTATTTTATTAATAAATATATACAAATCATAGACCGTTGAAATGGTACTATTTTATAAATTCATAAAAATTGCAGAGTCATAGCAAGGGGGAAATTCCCCCAGGTGCCGAGCTTCAGGGGCACACACTGAAGGAATTATCTATCACAATCAGGGGCACTGGGAAGAGATGTTCTCCCGGGCGTCGACAACCCTAGCTAAGCTACTGAAAGAATGACTACCTGCATATAATAGGGATGTACTTCTAACACTTTTGCCCCAGGCATAGGATTGCCTAGGCTCTGGCTGCTAGAGCGAGCAGTGTATATAAATCAAGGTTGTCTAATCATAGATGGGAAATTGGTTTCAGATTTTAAATCAATCTTTCAAAATGTGCTGTTTCACTGGCACAACATGCTTCAAAAGGAATTAGGAAGGCACATGATAGCAGTCAGCTTGTGCTTTAAAAAAAATTTATATACAAGTTCTAATACTTGATGAGTGTCCTTCAATAAAATTTCTTGATCAGCCACAGTATGTTCTCATCTCCATCACTACAAATTTCATATTCCTTTTCGTTGGTGCATCGGCTTCTGTGGCCATAATGCACCTCCCAAAGTTTTGCATTTTCTACTCTGATCCAACCCTGAGGCGGGATTCGAACCTGCGACCTCTGGGTTGCCAAGCAGGCACTTTACTCACCCAGCTAGCCTGGTTGGCTTCAGGTTCCATTATGATTACAATGTATTCTCTTCATTCGGGCATATCCTGAAATACGTAATGTCTACATCCAGTTTGGTATAGCCTTCAAAACCTTTTTCCCTCTATTTTTTAGGCAATGATGTACAAACTCAATTTTTTTCAATATTATGGGACTGTTCTTCACAATTAATTGGGTAAGAAAAACAAAAATGAGAGTAGGGGTCTGTCAGTAGTATTAGTACAGTCAAATTTGTCAGGCAAGACTGCCCCATGCTGAAGTAACAAACAAACTTTTAAACAAACCTATGCTGTGTCTGAACTATTACTGCAGTCTTCTCTAGATGATCTTGCAATATATCTTTAACCAGTGACTCAACTATTTTCCCAGGAACAGAAGTTAAACTAACTGGTCTTTAATTACTCATGTCACCCTTTGTAATTAATTACTCATGTCACCCTTTGATCTTCCTTTGTGAACTGGGGATACATTTGCACATCTCCAGTCCATGGTGACTTCCTCTGAGTCCAAGGATTCTCTCATAATTATGGCTAAAGGTTTTCTTATTTCCTTTGCCATCTTCTTTAATATAACTAGATAGATGACATCCACCCCAGGTACCTTTCTTATATTTAACTTCAGGAAATTTCTCCTCCACTTAGCTCTCAGTTATTACAAAATCATTAAGCACGCTGTTACAGTTTGATAAACTTCTGGCATTTTCCTCCCTTAATAACTCATGTTTGAATGTAGATGCAAATTGTCATTCAGATTATCAGCTATCTCAGAAGGATCATCAACATTTGAACCATCGATATCAAGTGGACCGATCTGATTCGTCCCAGTCCTAGAGTTTATACAACTAAAGTCGTCCTTGCTGTTTTTCTTAGCATCCTTTGCCTTTGCTTGCCTAACTCCTTTTGTGACTTGATTACATACTAGTTTTATCTATCATAGGCTTCTGTGTGTCACCTGAGAATTTATATGCATCTCATGAATTTTTCTTCTCTGCCAAAAGTCTCATTAGTTCATCTGACATTAGTGTCATTAGTGTCAAGATTTAGGTCTAAATCTTGAACAGTATTTATTAATCGATTGAAAAGCCTTCCACTATTACTTCCTTGAATGCTTCCCATTTAGAATTTGATGCCGGTAACATCATCAGTTGGTCCCACTATATAGAATTTAAAAACTGTCTGAGATCACTGTAGTCACCTTTATGGTAGCAAAAACCCTTCCCTTTACTTCGGATGGTAGTAATATTTAACCCAGGGGGTTCACATCTGGTGAGTATGGGCTTGGCACACCCAGGGTCCTGAGCTGGATATCATGGTGATTCCCTTCTACTTTTGACTCTCTCTCTCTCTCTCTCTCTCTCAGGGTTACTCGGGAACTTTTTTTTTTTTCCTGGTGCAGCATAAGCCTCAGGCTTCCTTGCATCATATGGATATTAATAATAATAATAATAATAATATCTTTAAGAAAATCCCACATCAGTACAATGTGATCACTGCCACCCAGTGGATCCTTTATCTGCCAATTCTTAATGCACAAATAATCAGTGCTGATAACCAGATTAAGAGTATTGCTCTCTCTGTTTGCCTCTTTAATGCATTGCTGTAGAAAACAATCATCCAATTAATCCACAATAGTCTTACTAGTGTACGAGTGGCCAACTCACAAGTTTCAGTCAATATCTGGGAAGTTAAAATCCCCCATCATTAGACAATGTAATTTTCTGGCCCACTCTATTTCTCAGTACAGTTGTTTGTTGTACTCATCAGAGTCATTAGGCTTATAACACACTCCTACTCTTATTTTTGCTTTCCCAGTACTTATATCACACAAAACTGACTCAACATTGCACTGACCATCTATGTCAACTGGATGCACTTCCTTAGATCTTGTTTCTTCACTAACAGCATAACCCCTTCTCCCTTTCTATCTTGTCTGTCCTTTCTGTACACTCTGTACTCCCCAAATTCCAATTCTGCACTACTTCTATCAGTCTGGCACAAAAGTCTTGCTAGTGTGCAAGTGACCAATCCACAAGTTCCAGTCATTATCTGAGAAGTTAAAATCCCCCATTATTCGACAGTCTGATTTACTGTCCCACTCTATTTCTCTGTACTGTTGTTTATTGTATACATCAGACTCATTAGGCAGCCTATAGCATTAGTAAAGGCACATGATTCAAGAAAGAAAGCTTATACAGCATCAGCCAAAAAAAAAAAAAAAAAAAACCTTCTCATTTCACCATCTACATGTGTTCCAAATGTTTTCTAGTTCTGCTTTGAATCTATTTACGATATAAACTTCTACAACAGATGGAAGTTTGTTCCAGCAATCAACCACCCACTGGCTAAAAGAAAACTTCTGCACATCTATCCTACAACTGACTTTCCTCAATTTGAATTTATGCCTTCTGAAGCGATTATTCTGAGCAAGAGCAAGAATCCCATCAGCATTGAGCATGCTCAAACCATTCAAGGTTTTATACACCTCAATCAGATCACTTTGCAGATGCCTAGTCTCCAGACACTGCAATTTGCAAAACCCAAGCCTTTCTTCGTAAGAGCAACCCTTTGTTCCATTCACTAATTTTGTTGCCCTTCTCTGTACTTGTTCCAACATCTCTACACCTTTCTTAAAATGAGACCTGTATATAGTACTCAAGGTATGGCCTGACCATGCCTTATACAAGAGGTTTATCATGTCCTTATCCCTGCTAGAAAAATTCCTGTATATCATTGACAAGACCCATGAGCTACTCTTGCAGACTATCTCAGAAAACTTCATATCTGACTGCACAATTACCCCCAGGTCGTTTTCATTCTCTACCACTGTCAGTGTAGTACCACACAGTTGATACGTTACTCTGGGGTTAGTACTTCCCATATGCAGCACTTTACATTTGTCAATGTTAAACTTCAGTTGCCACCTCTCAGCCCATCTGCTCAACTTTTTTTTATCCTGTTGCAGCAGTGTACTGTCATCAGTGTCATTAACAACCCTGCCTAACTTTGTATCATCTGCAAACTTGGACATTAAGCCTAATATACCATCAATATCATTAATAAATACAGAAAACAACAATGGACCGAACACTGAAACTGGGGGGCTCCACTAATAACATTAGTCCATGAAGAGCAGTGTCCATTGATTACCACTCTCTGTCTTCTCCCCCTCAACCACCCCTTTATCTATAGCAGCAATTTGCCTCCAATGCCACACTGCTCCAATATGTGCAGCAGTCTTCCATGTGCAACAGTATCAAAAGCCTTTCTAAGATTTAAATATATAAAATCAAAGTTATTCTCTGCATCCAGTTCTTTTGTGACTGCATCATAGTATCCAATCAAATTGGTCAGGCAAGACTTTCCCCTAACAAAACCATGCTGTATCCGAGCTTTAACTGAAGTCTTGTCTAGATGATCCTGCAGTGCTTCTTTAAACCAGTGCCTCCCTTAATTTCCGTGGAACAGAAGTTAATCTAACAGGTCTGTAATTACTTGTGTCACGCTTTGATCCTCCTTTGTGAATGGGGGCCACATTTGTACATCTCCAGTCCATGGGTAACTCCCCTGAGTCCAAGGGAAGCTCTCATAATTATGGCTAAAGGTTTGCTTCTTTAATTTAAGTGAATAGATCTCATCTACCCCAGGTGCCTTATGTTTACCTTCAACAATTTCTCCTCCACTTTACTCTCAGTTATTACAAAATCACTTAGCTCACTGCCAGGGTTGAATTCTGGTATAACACACTCTTACTCTCATATTTGCTTTCTCAGTGCTTACCAAACTGACTCAACAATGTACTGACCATCTATGTAAACTGGATGCAATTCCTTAGATTTTGTGTGTTTCTTAACTAACAGCATAAACCCTTCTCTCTTCCTATTCAGTCTGTCCTTTCTGTACACATTGTACTCCCCAAATTTCAATTATGCACTATTTATATCAGTGTGACACCATGTCTCTGTTATCCCAACAATATTTGTCTTTGATGTCTTGACCAGCACTTCAAATTCATCAAATTTATTTAGTATACTCATAGCATTCGTGTTCATGCACCTATTCTTAGTTACTCTAATACTGCCCATGTATTTATTTGTTCCATGATGGCTTACACCATTCCCTCAAAACTGCAGCATCCCGCCCTCCAATCTAATAGAAGGAATGCAAGAATCACTTGCACCTCTGCCTGCGGTTGCTGTTAATCAGTTAGTCTGTGAATCCGGCCAAACTAGAAGTTTTCTGACCCATCTAACACTGTCTCTTCTGTTAGCAAGCACAGACCATGCTGAAAAAAATTCTACTCTGTGAGCCTTGCACACTCTTTCCAGGGCCGTATTGATTGATAAGGCTCTTATCATATACTCCCTCCTATCATGTCTGGGCAGAATTGCAGACTCTTTAAAATTTAACCTTAACTCACGATTTTTTTTCAACAGTGACCTATATTTGTTAAGTAAGTCTGCAGATCTCCTACTCTTAATGTCATTAGTGCCAACATGTACAACAGTATCACCCTTTGTGCCCTTAAAAGATGATATCTGCTATGCAATGTCATCAACTTTTGTCCCTGGCAGACACACCATGGTCCTATTCCACCTATCCTTTTTACACAATATATTACCTGTCTCCCTGACAATGGAGTAACTGAAAATAACTATCTCCTGAGGGACCAGCACATTCTGCTTTTGAGACTGACGCTATGTAGCCTGATGCACACGAGGGAAGTCTGGCATTAAGTTGGACAGCTAAAAGCTTGATGGGTCGCCCACTTTAATACCTTCGAGGGCATCTACCCAACTCCTCAAACTCTCACAGGCACTCACCAGAATGCTGAGTTGGTTCTTAATTTCTTGATTCTCTCTTTACCTAGCACACACAAAGACATCAACCATGGCTAGATCGTGTCCTGTTCCAGAATGATCCACAAATATTTCACAAGCTGCACATTTTTTTAGGTTGTGATGCATTGGAGAATCACCCTCCTCGGTTCTCCCCCATACCACAGCATTCCTGGAACTTTGTGCTCATTGCTTTGCTGCTCTAGTCTGGGCCATGATATCTGATTGAATACAATGAAAATTAATAAGATTAATCAATACTACTCTATCTAATAGAGTTCTAAATGCAGTGATATGTACTACGCTATCTAGTTTTATGTTAGCTACCTATTTACAACAATTAAAAATTTGCATATTATGCATCTGCATCAAGATCACTGATAAATATACAAAACAACAATGGGCCCAACACTAAAACCCGGGGGGGGGGGGGGGGGGGGGGGCTCCACTAATAACATTAGTCCATGAAGAGCAATGTTCATTGATTACCACTCTATCTTCTCCCACTGAACCATCCTTTTATCCATTGTAGCAACTTGCCCCTAATGCCATACTGCTCCAATTTGTACAGTAGTCTTTCATATGCAACAGTATCAAAAGCCTTCCTGAAATCCAAGTATATAACATCAAAATTATTTTTGGCATCTAGTTCCTTTGTGACCACATCATAGTATCCAATGAAATTGGTTAGACAAGATTTCCCCTTAACAAACCCATGCTGTGTCTGAATTATTAATGTACAGTAGTCTTGTCTAGATGAACCTGCAATGGTTCTTAACCAGTGACTCCATTATTTTTTCTGGAACTTAAGTTAAACTTAATCTGTCTGTGTCTCCCTTGGTGAATTGGAGATACCTTTGCACATCTCCATTCTGTGGGGAACTCCTCTGAGTCCAGCGATGCTCTCATTATTATGGCTAATGGTTTGCTTACTTCCTTTGCTGCCTCATTTAATATAACTGGATAGATCCCATCCACCCAAGGCACCTTTCTTATGTTTAACTTCAACAATTTTCCTCCACTTTGCTTTGTTATTACAAAATCATTTAGCTCCCTGTTAGTGTTTAACAAGCTTCTGTTCTCTAGTTCCCTACAGAATTCCTGATGTGTGACTGTAGTAGCAAAATACTCATTCAGTTTGTCGGCTATCTGAGCAGGATCATCAACAGTCAAACCCTCGATATCAGGTTGACCAATCTGCTTCATCCACTTCCTTCTAGAGTTTATATAAATAAAGCAGTCTTTGCATCCTTTGCTAAAGATTTCTTGTAATCTGCCTTTGCTTGCCTAATCTCCTTTGTGACTTGATTACAGACTAGCTTGTATCTAACATAGGCTTCTTGTGTCGCCTGATAATTTATATGCATCCCAGGCATTTTTCTTCTCTACTACAAGTCTCATGAGTTCACCTGACATCCATTTGGGCCTAAACCTTGAACAATATTTCTTAGTTGGTATGAAAAGCCTAGTAGCTTTCAAGATTAATTCCTTGAATGAATGCCTCCATTTTAAAATTTTCTGTTGGTAACATCATCAGTTGGTCCCACTGTATAGAATTTAAAAAATGTCTGAGACCACTGTAGTCACCTTTATGAAAAAAAACCTTTCCCTTTACCCCTGATGGTAGTTACATCTGTCAGTAAACCCCACATCAGTACACTGTGATCACTGCTGCCTACTGGTTCCTTTATTTGTTATCAACATGTTGGAAAAGATTTTGTAGCTCCAGAAACACTAAGTTTTTGATAGATTTTTGCCATTTTATTGACTTAATTGTCATATTAATATATTTTATAGAAGTAGCTTTATAGTTCAAAATAAACTATGGAGTCGCGCTCCTTAGTTTATTTTGAATTTAGATAGAGATTTTGTAGTTTACTATTTAATATCTGTAGAATCTTCTACCATTGAAAACTTTCTGCCATTGTTGCAGTATATAACATATCGATACAGAATAGCGTAACATGTATCTTGAACTTGATAATGTAGGTTATAGCATAAAACTAAATAACGTAATACATAGCACTATATTAGGAATCTGTTAGCTTAGTATAGTATTGTCAATTATCAATTTAATTTATTAATCTTATTAATTTTCATTGTTAATTAAACTTTAAGGAGAAATAAAATTTCTTTTGAGTGATGTTTTTTTACTTTCCTTAGGCATAATTTACGGTTGGAATTTAATTCACAACAAAGAAATTATTCCAATACAGTTATTTATAACAAAGTTTAGTAATACATACCTGGAAAAATTTATAAACAATGAAATAAAAACCAAAACAACCTTACAAAAACCTTAAAAGTCATGAACTGCACGCTTCAAAGTCACAATTTTTTAAGGTCTGAAAAAAGCTGAAGTTCAATAGCACAGAACCTGACACGGGAATTTTCCAAAAAAAATAAAATATGGGGATTCCCCAATAATTTTTTTTTCTTACATAACAACTAGTGAGTCAACAGCAGGGTTTCACAAAAGAGAATGGAAATGTTGAAAAATGACATCCAGCAAAATAGCAGGGTTCCCACTGCACAAAAGTTCAAAAATACAGTGTGATATGAGGTTTGCTGCAATTCTCTAACCGTCTTATATAAGTACTGTGTTGTGGAAGGATTGAGCAAAACCATGTTGTAGAAGTACCGTAATGGGCGATGCTTGTATAATGAAATATTTCGTACCTTACCTTATAAGATATCTTCTTCAAAATAACTGCCTTGAGCTTGCACACACTGTTCCACGTTTCTTCAAAGTACAGAAATATTTAAGGAAGTCACCTTTTGTAAGCCCTTTTAACATTTAGATTGTTTTTTGTTTGTTGTGTCTTCAATGGACTGAAATGGGTTCCCTTACTTTTCAATTTAGGGAAGAGAAAAAAGTACAAAGGATTAGGCCTGGTGAGTAGAGTGCACATTCACACACAGGGATTTATTTTTTGGCTGGAAACTAGTGAACAGAGAGCAAATTGTGTGCTGGAGCACTGTCTTAATAGAGCATCCAATCATCCTTCCACAAATTCAGGTGTGTTAGAACTTCAATGTACTATGCTTGATAGACAGTCTGATTTGGTGGGATGTATTCAGCCATAAAAATTCCTATAATATCAAAGAAAAGAAGCATGGTTTTCATTTTTGATTTCGACATTCTTGCTTTTTTTGGTCTGGGGGACTAATTTGTCTTCCACTGCACCGACTGTCTTTTATTTCTGGATCATACTGAAACAGCCAACTTTCATCACAGATAATTACAGTACTTAGAAAGTCTTGATCTTTTTTAATGTTTTTTAAAAGATCTTCACAAACTTGGAGGCTTCTCATCGTTTGATCTTTATTCAAAATTTCTGGCACCATCTGGGCACATGCACGCACACACACTTTTCTTATGCCTAAATTTTCAGTTAAAATTTGTTAACTGTTTCTTTGTCCATATTGAGTTCTGATGCAACTATTCTAATGGTTAAACAACAATCACTTCTAATCAATATCCTTACCAGGTCCACATTTTCATCAGTTTTCATGGATACCAGATAGCCTGGTTGTTCATTGTCTTCCACATCTCTTCTACTAAAAATCTTTTATGCCATTCAAACATGCAAGCTCTTGACACAGTATCTTCCCCATAAACTTGACATAACAAATGATAACTTTCATCATCAAAGAATCAATTTTGAGATTGATTCTTTGTTCGATTCTTTTGCTGTCATTTTTCTGGCAAACTGCAAAAATACAAGGTAATGAACATCTGTCTAAATGCAAAGCAAATGAGCATGTTGGATGTTGTTGTTAGATTTGTTGGTGCAACAGCAACTTAGGCTATAATGCACTGAGCATGCTGGAACGTGATTTTGCAGACAACTAGGTAAAGGTTCAAAGTCAACTGCTGTGCCTTTGAATCTGTAATGGCTGTGCACACAGTCTCATTATTTAATAGCCACCCTCATATATATATTTTATATAATGTGCAATCAAATGTGAAATAAAAGAAAAAGTGCAGTAAAATATCACAAAAAGATAGTTTGAAAAAACTAAATTCAAAAAATAAAAATACAAAATATATCATAAATCATAGCTATTTTATCAAGATGCCACAGCACTGCCATAGTTTATGGGCAGATTATTTCAATGACTAGATAATTCAGTTTTTATGGATTGAATGGCAATTTAGCAAATGTTAATTTCAATAAAAACTGTTTCAATAAAACTGAATTGAATAGCACTGACTTTGATACTTTGTTTAACATTGACTGTAAAACAGATATATGATGAGACAGAGCATGCTGGTCTTGCCTGCTATGATACAAATTATTATGCGTATCCCCTAGATTTTGGTAATACATCTAGTTAATTAATTTTGATAAAAGGTTGGAGATATAACACAGATACAAACATATATATGATTTTAAATACACATTTTGAAAAAAAAAAAAAATATATATATATATATATATTCAAATGCAGATGTAATGATCATGAAAATTAAAAAAAAATTAGTGAGGAATGATCATGAATAGAAAAAGTTATTGCCTTCTATGGAGGGGTTTTTCAATTCACAGTATTGGAACAATCAACACAGTCAGCTTAGTGCCAAAGCAAGTATATATACAATATATACAGTTGTAATTGCTGACTTCAGAGTAGTTAGTTAGTTAATTAACTGTACAGTATTGGGAATAAACTTTCAAATTATATTTTCGTTCAACTTGGTAACCAAAAGACATCAATTTTGTTGAAACTGCTTTTATATAAAATTTGATGAGATTCTGTAAACCAATTTTTGATAGATTTTTTAAATGCATTTTTTAAAACCATAATTTCAGATGTGGAAATTTTATTTGATTTGTATAAATATAAATCAAATAAAATTACCACAACTGAAATTCAAAATTATGGCTGGCCCTCTTATTTTCTATATATTCGTTTCAAAGTTATCTGTCGGGGTAGCTATAATCTTGCCTGTTTGCTGATAAATTTAAATTATAACCAAATTAGCCTTTATGTTTATGTTTAATAATTGGACTTAGTTAAACAGGCAGATAGCAATCAGAAACAGATAGCTCTGTTAATTCTTGGTTGGATATATTGAAAGGGGTTAGCCCTCGAAAGAGTTCCATTCAATGTATTTATATATCAATAATTAACTACATAATCATTATTGTATTATATATTTATATATTATTATTGATTATATGTTTATTTCCAGGGATGGCATTGTAGACCTACACAGGCTATCTTAGTTTTTATAAGTTATTTTGGCCTTATGGCCCACTGTATACTGTTATGTTTATATACATATTCAGCATCTATATAGTACATATTATACTTTTACTATAATAACTACACACACAGTCGAACTTGGTTACAAGGAGCATGGAAATAATGAGATCACGGCTATAATGAGAAAAAAGCCGTAATGATTTTAATTTACATGTATTCCCATACATCACTCACTGTTATAACGAGGGTACTACACAGATAAACAGAACAAATTTTGATAACTATGCAAACATTCTTAATTGCTCGGGTAGTCAAAAATACCCAATTCTTGGAATAGATGAAAATGAAATGGGCGACTTAGCTTTATAACCACCTGAATCGGATTAGAGGCCAGTTTATGACCTTGTTCTACTGGGGACAGGGCTATACAATAGTGCATTGGTGTTCTGCTTGTCGTTACCCTATTTACAGATTGTCTTGTATTCACTGAACCATAAATTTATTTCAGGATTTCTAAGAACTTTGTATTCAGATCACTTTATTATTTTAAAGTAAAATCAGTTAGAAACCAACCCTTCCTTCGGAAACATGCAACTAACAAAACAAAGTGTCTCTCGATTCGCAAAAAGTCAAAATTATTTGTAAATCTGAACATGGTGCAAAAAATGTTGAAGTGTGTAAAAAGTTTTATTTGTCCTGTTCAAGTGTATCAACATTGTGGAAGAATAAAGATGTTTGCATATCGGCACTGGAAAAGAACATAACTGAAAAAAAAAAAAAAAAAATTAGAAAGTGCGAGTTACAAATGTTGAAGCACTGCTTCAATGGTCCACCACACAAAGAAGTGCTGGAAATTTGCTAAACAATTTGGATGCAAAGATTTTGTGTGTAACAACGGTTGGCTGGATCTATTTAAAAATCAACATAACATCATTTCATGCAAAAATTAGCGGAGAATCTCGATCTGCAGATCCAACAATGGCAAATGAATGGATTGACTGTGTTTGGGCAGAAATCAGGAAAGATTTCAATGAAGAAGATATCTACAACAGTTGTACTACTGTAACTGGATCTAGAAAATTTTTGCAGATGGGCTGAGAAGTGGCAACTGAAGCTTAACATTGACAACTGCAAAGTACTGCATATACGCAGAAGTAACCCCAAAGGAACATACCAACTGTGTGGTACTACACTTAGTTAGGGTGGTAGAAAATGAAAAAGATCTGGGAGTAATTGTGCAGTCAGATATGAAGTTTTCTGAGAAATGCAGACAGGCTGCCAGAGCACATCATGGGGTATTGTCAATGATATACAGGAATTTTGCTAGCAGGGAAAAGTGTGTGGTTGTCCCTTTATATAAGGCAATGGTCAGGTCTTAAGTACTGTATACAGGTCTGGAGGCCTCATTTTAGGAAGGATCTAGAGTTGCTTGGCATTTACAGAGAAGAGCAACAAGATTGGTGAGGGGAACGAAGGGGTTCTCTTACCAAGAAAGGCTTAAGTTCAGCAAATTGCAGCAGCTGGAGCCTAGGCACCTGCAAGGTGATCTGATTGAGGCGTATAAGGCCTTGGATGGGTTGAGTATGCTGAATTCTGATGGGATTCTTCCGCTTTCTCAGATTATGAACCTGCAGGGGCATAAATTCAAATTGAGGAAAGACAGCTGTAGAACAGATGTGTGGAAATTTGCCTTTAGCCAGCAGGTGGTTAATTGCTGGAATAAACTTCCATCTGTCATTGTGGAAGTTGATAGCTTAAATAAATTTAAGGAGAACTGGACAAACTTTTAGAGGGAATGGTTGTTTGTTTGTTTGTTATTTGGTTTTTAGGAGCATTAGCAACCAAGGCCATATTGCTCCGTGGTATGCAGTGGTCATTCCCAGACCTTTCCGCATCCTCCGTATTTGGTGGTGACGGGCTCGAACTCCGGTCTAATCAAGAAGCATGTGCTACGCACTGCTGCTCCTTCCAACCTGGCTACGGAGGTGCCAAAGGGAATGGCTGTGTGAAATTGTTTTTTTTTTTTGCTGATGCTATGTAAGCTCATATGCTTGCTTGCTTTCTTGCATCACATGCCTCTATTATTATTACTACTACTACTATAACAACAACGCTGATGAAACAGGACTTTTTTAAAATTTGACACCTGACAATACATTTAAATTCAAAGGAGAAAAATGTGTTAGTGGAAAAAAAACAAAGGCTTGCTTGATGGTGCTCGTATGAGCAAATATGACAGGAACTGATAAAAAAAAAAAAAAAAAAAAAAAAAAAAAACTGTTTGTTACCAGAAAATCATTAAAACCTCAGTGTTTAAAAAATGTAAGGAAATTTCCTGTGGATTACACTGCAAACAAGAAAGCTTGGATGATTTTGGATATTTTTTGGGAATATGTAAATGATTGGAATAAGGAGCTATTCAAAAATTAAGAAATATATATTATTATTAGTTGATAACTGTCCTGCACATCCCCAGATTCAAAATTTGTCCAACATTAAGCTAGTGTTTCTGCCTCCCAATGCGACATCAGTTTTACCACATAAGCAAATTAGATTATCAGATTATGAAAATAACTTACGTTATTTGCATAATCATAAATTGTTTCCATAGCACCACTACTCAGCTATACTGTACTGTACTGTATAAAAGCAAAGCAGTCTCTTCAAAATCATAGATGTTTGCCTGCACTACAGCAGCAATGCCAACAGCGTTGCAGGAAAAGGTGCTATTAGTGAAGCTGTACTATCAGAACAGCAACAATGCAGCTATGGCTATTAGAGAATTCTGGCGTCAGAAGGGCATAAGGTGTGGACCTATGATTGTTTGTGCTGTCTGCAAAATGATTGCAAAAATTTGAAGCAACATGACATCTTGGTGTTCAACCAGGTAGCAGTCGAAAACGAGTGGACTCCTCTCATGTTGAAGATGTGGCTATGGCTGTCGTGGATTTATCAAGTCAATCTCCATGTGGTAGCGCAAGTGTACCAGCTGTTTCCCGTATTCCACTGTAAGACTAGTAATGCATCAGGTATTGCGGTACTATCCTTAGAAGATGAACATGCTACAGCAGCTAAAGCATGGTGATGCAGATATTTGTTTCACATACGCACTTCAGTTTCTAGTGCGAATGACAGTGCATATCACTTGGCCATGGAACATCCTTTGGAGTGATGAAGCCCACTTTTGCTTAAATGGACAAGTGATTGCGCACAACTGTTGCATTTGGGCAACAGAAAACCATCGAGTAATCCAAGAGGTCCCGTTGCATTCTCCAAAAGTGACAGTGTGGTGTGAATTTACGGCCACATTCATGATTAGGCCATTTTTTTTTGAACAGGTAACACCGACTAGATCCCGCACCTGTTCCGTCACTGGACAGCGATATTATGAAATGTTGGCAAATTTCACAATACCAGAGCTGCAACAACGTGGGTGCCTTCAGGATGCCATATTCATGCAAGATGGTGCACCACCCCATATCTACTGTTGTGTTTAAAGATTGCTAAGGCAACACTTTACAGGTGAACGGGTCATCAGCCGTTGTTTTCAGACATCTTGGCCACCTTGATCACCGGACCTCACCCCATACGACTTCTGGTTGTGGATGTTTTGAAGAACCAAGTGTATCGGGAAGGATGTCAAACTGGCAGATCTAAAGGACAGCATTGGAAGTCATGTGCTGGCTATTCTAGTTGACATGTTACGTTCTGCTGTAGAAAATGATGTTCTTCGAATGGAAACTGTTGTTGACTAAAATGGAGGCCACATTGAACAATTGTAGCACTATTCAAGTGATTTGTATTGCCACAGTGCCATATAGTGACAAATTATGTAACTAATTTTTTTCCCCAATAAATGCCGAGCGTATTCTTTATTGTACATGTTGTCCAAATTTCTCTTCAGTACGAGCCTTAGAACTTGCTCCAGAGCCCTCTACATAGGGATACTTTAATTTTAACAACCCTGTACTTATATTATTTTTTCCTCTCTATTTCTTTTGTTTTTTGAATCTATCTTTTTATCAAGTTATTGAGAATTTAAAAAAATAGGAGGTAGATTGAACTCATCACTAATATAAAGTGATCATTATTTAACAGCCCCAGGGGGTTTCCCATCTCTGCTATCACTGATATAGCGAGTAATGGTTATAATGAGGAAATTTTGTCCGTCTCTTGCTACTCGTTATAATCTAGTTCAACTGTATATATAAATATATATAGGTAGTTCCTGACTTTACGAGTTAATCACAGATGTGATGTTAAAAAACGGGGTTATGTTCTGAACAATGAAATTTGACCCTAGTAATGTTAAATAAAGAACAAACAATGCTTAAACAATGATCTATTTATCCAAAGAAATGAAAACATAGCCTTTAAAATCAAGAACATTATAATAAGAAAAGAAATTATTTATGTCATACAAAATGTTAAAGAATGTTTATTCTTATCATCATCGACTAAATGCACATTCGATGATGGTTCATCACTCACTGTCGGCTCGGCACTCGTTGGTTTGTTGAAAGCACAGGAAGTAGTCTTATTCTTCTTTGGAAATTTTCAAAAGTTGTTTGTTTCCAAGACAGTCTTCCCTTTTCTTATAAATTTCAAGATAGCATACATAAGCATTTTTTAAATCTGTAGCAACTTTTCTAGTGTGCTCAAAATTTGAATCTTGTGACTTGAAAATCTTAATTGGTTTTTCTGTGTTGAAAAGCTTCATCAAGCCCCTTGAGAGTTAAGGAACGAATAGGAATTTCAGATGCTAACGCTTCTTCTTTCTAAGCTTCTTCACATTTTGTCATTTCACAATGAGGTCTTCATTTGTGAGCTCTCCATTGTGTACTTGAAGCAGATCAGTGATGTTCAGTTGTAGAAACCTCAAGCTGCAATTGGTTAGCAACGTTTATGACAACTTCTGTTTCATTTTGTATGATTTCTGCTGGTTCTTGAAATCCTTCCCTCATCAATAAATTCATGATACGGTTTATTCCTTCATGTTCTTCTCTGTAATTTTGTTCCACACTCGTTTTATTATTTTGATTTATCTAAAATATGGAATTCTTTCTAAAATTCTTTAGGAGTTGAACCTCCCTCTTTATCTGTGCCTGAACAAACAAACAGACATAGAGTAGCACTTTATTGTATAGCTATGCGAGTGGTTTGAAATGCTGTATTTATGAATGTTTAGCATTTATTTATTTCAAATAGTGTTTATATTTTCGATGGTCTTGATACTTGAAAAAAGAACTCGTAAAGAGAAAACCCGTAAAGCGGGAACTGCCTGTATATATATTAGATTTTGGAAGTCAAACGCTTCTGTTCTATACATCATATTGTTAGTATTTAAAAATCCAGAAACATCTTTATTATTGTTTATAATCCACATACATTTTAAGTTATTTAAAACATGCAGACATGTAAGTTAGTGCAAATGGATGATATCTATACACAGTAAGTTAACCGAAGTTAATTACGATGGCATCATTTAATTACATCTCACAATGAGTTGCATGGGATCCATTTATAAAGGAACCACCAGATGGCAGTGATCACAGTGTGCTGAAGTGGGATTTACTCAAAGAGGTAACTACCATCAGGGGTAAAGGGAAGGGTTTTTGCTTTTGTAATGGTGACTACAGTGGGACCAATGTTGGTAACTGGTGATGTTACCAACAGCAAATTCAAAATAGGAAGCATTCAAAGAATTAATCTTGGAAGCTACTAGGCTTTTCATACCAATTAAGAAATATTGTTCAAGATTTTGGCCAAAATGGATGCTGGTTGAACTAATTAGACATGTGGCAGAGAAGAAAAATGCATGGGATACATGTAAATTAACAGATGACACAGAAGTCTATAATAGATATAAGCTGGCTTGTAACCAAGTCACCAAGGAGGTTAGGTAGACAAAGGTAGATTATGAGAAATCTTGGGCAAAGGAGGCAAAGAAAAACAGAAAAGAGTTCTTTATTTATGTAAACTCTAGAAGGAAGGAAGGGGATGAATCAGATTGGTCCACTTGATATCGATGGTTCAACTGCTGATGATCCTGCTTGGGTAGCTAACAAATCTAATGAATATTTTGTATGTACATTCACACATGAGGTGTTATTCAGGAAGGGGAATGCCAGAGGTGAATTAAACTCTGGCAGTAAGCTATATAATCCTGTAATAACTGAGTAAAGTGGAAGAGAAATTGTTGAAGATAAACATAAGAAAGGCACCTGGTTTGTTTGTTATTTGGTTTTTAGGAGCATTAGCAACTATGGCCATATTGCTCCAGGATATGCGGTGGTCATTCCCTGACCTTTCCGCATCCTCCGTATTTGGTGGTGATGGAAAGGCACCTGGGGTGGATGGAATCTATCCAGTTATATTAAAGGAGGTAGCAAAGGAAGTAAGCAAACCCTTAGCCATAATTATGAGAGCTTCCTTGAACTCAGAGGAGGTACCCATGGAATGGAGATGTGCAAATGTGACCCCAATCCACAAAGGACGATCAAAGGGAGACAGAGGTAATTAAAGACCTGTTAGTTTAACTTCTGTTCCAGGAAAATTAATGGAGGCACTGGTTAAAGAAGCATTGCAGGATCATCTAGAGAGGACTTCAGTTACAGCTTGGACACAGCATAGATTCTTAAGGGGAAGTCTTGTCTGACCAATTTGATTGGATACTATAATGTAGTCACAAAGAAACTGGATGCAATGAATAATTTTGATATCATATATTTGGAACTTAGAAAGGCTTTTGATACTGTTGCACATGGAAGACTGCTGCACAAATTGGAGCATGTAGCATTGGAGGCAAATTGCTGCTACTGATAAAGGGATGGTTGAGTGGGAGGAGACAGAGGGTGGTAATCAATGGACACTACTCTTAGAATTAGCATTAGTAGAGACATACGATGCAAGAAAGCTAGCTTATGCAGTATCAGCCAAAAAAAAAAACACTCCCATTTCACCCCTCCATTCGTTCCAAATGCCTGTCCAGCTCAGCTTTAAATTTATTTACGCTATTAGCTTCCACAATAAAAGATGGAATCCTTTTTCATCAACCAGTGAAATACCACCACTTTGCTTATTGGAGGCTTGAAGTGGTGAAACCCGTGTTTAGTCTCTAGAGCAAAGTTTCCGGCATCCCCCTCTCACCATACTGCTCCTTCAACCCATGCACGGTACTAAGTACCATAGGTTTTGATACCTTTTGTGTTTGGGGGTTCTCATAAAAAAAAAAAAAAAAAATCAACTATGTGCTGGCTAAAGTCAAATTTCTGCCCATCTATTCTACAACTATCTTTCCTCAATTTGAAACTCAGGTTCTTAGTCTGAGCAAGAGGAAGAATCCCATCAGCATTCAGCTTGCTCAACCCTTCAAGGCCTTATACACCTCAATCAGATCACCTCGCAGATGCCTACTCTCCAGGCATTGCAATTTGCAGAACTTAAAAGTCTTTCTTGGTAAGAGCACCCATTTGTTCTCATCACAATTCTTGTTGCCCTTCTCTGTACTTGTTCTAGCAACTCAACATCCTTCTTGAAATGAGGCCTCCAGACCTGTATACAGTACTCAAGGTGTGGCCTGACCATTGCATTATACAAGGGAATAATCACCTCCTTATCCCTGCTAGAAAAATTCCTGTATATCATTGACAAGACACCATGAGCTACTCTTGCAGCCCATCTGCACTGCTGAGAAAACTTGATATCTGCCTGCACAATTACCCCCAGGTAATTTTTCATTCTCTACCACTGTCAGTGTAGTACCACAGAGTTGATACGTTACTCTGGGGTTACTGTTTTCCATATGTAGTACTTTACAATTGTCAATGTTAAACTTCATTTGCCACCTCTCAGCCCATATGCTCAACCTTTCTAGATCCTATTGCAGCAGTGTACTCTCCTTAGTGTCATTAACAACCCTGCCAACCTTCATATCATCTGCAAACTTGGAATACCATCATCAATATCATTTATAAATACAGAAAACAACAATGGACTGAACCCTAAGGGACTCCACTAATAACATTGGTCCCCAATGAGCAGTGTCCATTGATTACCACTCTCTGTCTGCTCCACCTCAACCACCCCGTTATCCATAGCAGCAATTTGCTTCCAATGCCACACTGCTCCAATTTGTGCAGCAGTCTTCCATGTGCAACAGTATCAAAAGCCTTTCTAAGATCCAAGTATATAATATCAAAGTTAGTCCCTGCATCCAGTTCTTTTGTGACTGCATCATAGTATCCAATCAAATTGGTCAGTCAAGACTTTCCCTTAACAAAACCATGCTGTGTCCGAGCTATAAATGAACTCTTGTCTAGATGATGTGCTTCTTTAACCAGTGCCTCCATTAATTTTCCTGGAACAGAAGTTAAACTAACAGGTCTCTAATTACCTCTGTCTCCCTTTGATTGTCCTTTGTGGATTGGGGTCATATTTGCACATCTCCATTCCATGGGTACCTCCTCTGAGTCCAAGGAAGCTCTCATAATTATAGCTAAGGGTTTGCTTACTTCCTTTGCTGCCTCCTATAATATAACTGGATAGATCCACCCTGGGTGCCTTTTTTATGTTATCCTCAACAATTTCTCCTCCACTTTCCTCTCAGTTATAACAAAATCATCTACCTCACTGCCAGAGTTTACTTCGCCTCTGGCATTCCCCTTCCTGAATAATTCCTCACGTGTGAATGTAGATGCAAAATACTCGTTTAGTTTGTTAGCCACCTGAGCAGAATCATCAACAGTTGAACCATCAATATCCAGTGGACCAATCTAATTCATCCCTTTCCTTCTAGAGTTTACATAGGAAATCTCTAGAAGGAAAGGGATGAATGTTTTTCTTTTTTTCTTTGCATCCTTTGCCAAGGATTTCTCATAATCTGTGTTTGCCTGCCTAATCTCCTTTGTGACTTGGTTACAGACCAGCTTATATGTATCATAGGCTTCCATGTATCCCATGCATTTTTCCATTAATTTATATGTATCCCATGCATTTTTCTTCTCTGCCATATGTCTCATTAGTTCATCTGACATCCATTTAGGCCTAAACCCTGAACAATATTTCTTAGTTGGTATGTAAAGCCTAGTAGCTTCCAAGATAAATTCTTTGAATGCTTACCACTTTGAATTTGTTGTTAGTAACATCAGTTGGTCCCACTGTATAGAATTTAAATACTGTCTCAGACCATCGTAGTTGCCTTTACGAAAGCTAAAACCCTTCCCTTTACCCCTGATGGTAGTTACCTCTTTGAGTAAATCCCACTTCAGCACACTGTGATCACTGCCACCTAGTGGTTCCTTTATCTGCAGATTCTTAATGCATGAAGAATCACTACTGATAATCAGATCAAGAGTATTACTCCCTCTAGTTGCCTCCTGAACATGCTGATGTAGAAAACAATCATCCAATAAATCCACAAAAGCCTTGCTAGTGTGTGAGTGAACAACTCACAAATTCCAGTCAATATCTGGGAAATTCAAATTTCCCCATTATAAGACTCTCTGATTTACTGGCCCACTCTATTTCCCTGTTCAGTTTCTTATTATACTCATCAGAGTCATTAGGCCTATAGCACACTCCTACTCTCAATTTTGATCTCCCAATGCTTATGTCACAGCAAACTGACTCGACACTGCACTGTCCAGCAATGTCGACTGGCTTCATTTCCTTGGAATTTATTTGTTTCTTAACTAATAGCATAACCCTTCCTATCCTGTCTATCCTTTCTGTACACATTGTACTCCCCAAATTCCAGTTCTGCATTCGTTATATCTATGTGCCACCACGTCTCTGATATCCCAACAATATATACCTTTGATGTTTTGAGCAATACCTTAAATTCATTTATCAAACTCCTAGCATTGGTGTACACGCAATTATACATGCACCTGTTCCTATTCTTAGCTACCCTAACAAAACCCATGTGTTTACTTGTACCGCAATGACTCACAGCAGTCTCTGAAATACCCTGCATCTTGTTTTCCAGGCTGCTGCTCATTCCAATAGAAGCAGTGCAAGAATCACTTTCACCTCTGCGAGTGGCTACTGTTAATCTATTAGTCCTTGTATCCCCCCAAGCTAGCAGTTTTCCGACCCACCTAACACTGCCTCGATAAATTCAGCAAATATTCTTGCACCCTTTCTATTTAAGTGTATCCCATCCCTGTAGAAGCAGTCTGTCCTGTTAACAAGTACAGACCAGCCTGAAAAAAATTCTACCCCTTGAGCCTTACACAATCTTTCCAGAGCCAAATTGATCAACAAGGCTCTCATCATACACTCCCTCCTATCATGTCTGGGCAGAATTGGAGACACTTTTAAATTCAACCCTAATTCACAGCTTTTTTTCAACAGTGACCCATACTTGTAAAGTAATTCCGCCAGTCTCCTACTCTTAATATCATTAGTGCCAACATGTACAACAATATCACTTTTTGTGCCCTTAAAAGATGATATCTGCTCTACTACATCAACCATTGCCCCTGGTAATCATACTCTGGTCCTGTTCCACCTATCCTTTTTACATACCATGTTCCCCGTTTCCCTGACAATAGAGTCACCAACAACTACTAGTTATGTTGTAGATCTTTAATTTTATTTTGGAGAGTGCTAATTTTGATGCCTATATTTTTCTTATTTTTGTGGTGGTGTTTGCTAATTTGTGTGCAAATGGCATTAAATGGCGATTGATTTCCTCTCAGGGGCTCGCATCTGGTTAGTATTGGCTTCAGGGTCCCAAGCTGGATATCATCATTCTTCTCTTCTCTTCTTTGGTGATTCCCTTCTGCTTATCTCTCTCTCTCTCTCTCTCTCTCTCTTAGGGGTACTTAGAGGGTACTCTCTTAGAGGCCGCCGTAGCCTAGTGGTCAGGCGCGCGGGTGCATAAGTACGCGTGTCTTGAGTGACCGGGGTTCAAGCCCGTGACTGCTGAATGCGGTGCTGTTTCTTGTAAACTCCACTGACCGTTTGGTCGTCCCGGAGTATAAACAGAAAATTTAAAGGCCGCCGTAGCCTAGTGGTTAGGCACGCGGGTGCATAAGTACACGTGCCTTGAGTGACCGGGGTTCAAGCCCGTGACTGCTGAATACGGTGCTGTTTCTTGTATTCTGTCTACCTTGTTAACTCTTCTGACTGTTTGGTCGTCCCGGAGTATAAACAGAAAATTTATTATTATTTATTACTTAGAAATTTTTTTTTTTTTGGCTGGTGCAACAAAAGCCCTAGGCTTCCTTGCACTATATGGCCAATGATGATAATAATATTTTTTGGTATGATAATAACAGGGTGCAAGAATATTTGCAGATGCTTTCGATGCAGTGTCAGGTGGGTCGGAAAACTGCTAGCTTGGGGGGGATACACAGACTAATAGATTAACAGTAGCCCCTGGAAGAGTTGAAAGTGATTTTTGCACTGCTTCTATTGGAATAAGCAACAGCCTGGAAAACAAGGTATTGGGGATTTTAGAGACTGTTGGGAGTCATCACGGAACAAGAAAATACACGGGCAGTGTTAGGGTGGCTAAGAATAAGAACAGGTGCATGTATACCTGCCTATAAACCAATGCTAGAAGTTTAGTAAACAAATTTCATGAATTTTAGGTGCTGGTCAAAACATCAAAGGCAGATACTGTTGCGATATCAGAGATGTGGTGTCACACAGATATAAGGAATGCAGAATTGGAATTCAGGGAGTACAATGTTACAGAAAGGATAGGAAGGGAGGAGGGGTTATATTCTTAGTTCAGAAACACAAAATCTAAGGAAGTGCATCCAACTGACATGGGTGGATCGTGCAGTGTTGAGTCAGTCTGATGTGACATAAGCACTGGAAAAGTAAAATTGAGAGCAGGAGTGTGTTATAGACCTAATGACTCTGATGAGTATAGTGAACACCTGCACAGAGAAATAGTAAGCCAGTAAATCATATTGTCTTATAATGGGAGATTTTAACTTCCCAGATATTAACTGGAACTTGCGGATTGGTTACTTGCACACTAGGAAGTCTTTTGTGGATTTATTGGATGATTGTTTTCTGCAGCAGCTTGTTCGATAGGCAATAAGAGGGAGTAATAATCTTGATCTGATTGTCATAGCGATTCTTCATGCATTGAGAATCCGCAGATAAAGGGACCACTAGGTGGCAGTGATCACAGCGTGCTGATGTGGGATTTACTCAATAATGTAACTACCATCAGGGGTAAAGGGAAGGGATTCTGTTTTCGTAAAGGTGACTTCTGTAGTCTGAGACAGTTTTTAAATTCTATACAGTGGGACCAACCGATGATGTTACCAACAGCAAATTCTAAATGGGAAGCATCCAACAAAGTAATTGTTGAAACTACTAGGCTTTTCATACCGATTAAGAAATATTGTTAGGCCTATGTGGATGTCAGATGAACTAACGAGATCCATGGTAGAGAAGAAAAATGCATGGGATGCATATAAATTATCAGGTGACACAGAAGTCTATCATAGATAGAAGCTAGTCTGTAATCAAATCACAAAAGAAGTTAGGCAAGCAAAGGCAGATTACGAGAAATCTTTGGCAAAGGATGCTAAGAAAAACAGCAAGGACTTCTTTAGTTATATAAACTCTAGAAGGAAGGGGATGAATCAGATTGATCCACTTGATATTGATGGGTCTACTGTTAATGATCCTGCTCAGGAAGCTGACACACAATGAGTATTTTGCATCTACATTCACACATCAGGAATTCTGCAGGGAAATGGAAAGCAGAAACTTATTAAACTCTAACAGGGAGCTAAATGATTTTGTTGAAGTTAAACCTAAGAAAGGCACCTTGGATGGATAGGATCTATCCAGTTACATTAAAGGAGGCGGCAAAGGAAGTAAGCAAACCCTTAGCTATAATTATGAGAGCATCACTGGACTCAGGGGAGTTCTCTACAGACTGGATATGTGCAAAGGTATCTCCAATTCACATACGGGATATAAACGGTGACACGAATAATTACAAGCCTGTTAGCTTAACTTCTGTTGCAGGGAAAATAATGGACTCACTGATTAAAGAAGCATTGCAGGATCATCTAGACAAGACTGCAGTAATAATTCACACATGGCATAGGTTTGTTAAAGGGAAGTCTTGTCTGACCAATTTGATTGGATACTATGATGTGGTCACAAAGGAAATGGATGCAAAAAATAATTTTGATATCTTATATTTGGATTTTAGGAAAGTTGACACTGTTGCAGTATGGCATTAAGGGCAAATTGCTGCTATATATAAAGGGACGGTTGAGTGGGAGAAGAGTGGCAGACCCAGGGTCCAGAACTGAGTTGGAAAAAAAAAAAAAACAGAGAGCAGCAGACACACATGTGACTGGTAGCAGCACTGAGCCAACCGACCAAGCAATAGCATGGCAGTATAAGCAGCATATGGGCAGGAAACAAATGTTTTCAGATTTTATTCATTTGTGATCTTTGATAAGAAACTTTTAACATAATTAAGATGTTAAGATATTAATTATGTATATTAGTGTTATTCAAGAATCTAAATATAAAATCCTGTTTATAATAAAAATAATCTTTATTATTTGTTATTGTCTAACAGTGAAAACATAAAAGTTTTATACTTAATAAAAATATTTTTATTGCCAAAATTTTTAAATTTTAGAAGTCACAAATGTACAATTCTCTAAAATCAGTTAACAAATACTTGAAAATTTCGCCAATTAATTGTTGTCATAATGTGGCAACATTGACAATGTAAAATGCATTTATGTTCATAGTATTGTCTGGGTTATTGTATTACTGTGGCTCATCTATAATAGAATATAAGGATCTTGTCTATGCAAATTATGCCTCACCTGCTTGGGTCATGTTGTGCACATGAGTGGCACTCAACAAATAAACTTTCGGGTTTCAGAGCTTTTTGAATTTCAGATAAGGGATTGTGGACCTGTATTAATATCTCATAATTGATATAAGAAACCTAGTATCATCTATGATTACTTCAAAAGAATGCTTACCATTTAGAATTTGTAGCTGGCAATGTCATAAGTTAGTCCCATTGAAATGAATTTAAAAACTGTCTAAAATCATTTTATATTTTGGACTTTACGAGAGTATTATGATCTCTTCCACAAAGCAGTTCTTATCTAGGTAAGGATATTCTTAATGCATAAGGA
Organism: Mastigoproctus giganteus; assembly: GCF_048544385.1. Lineage (NCBI taxonomy): Eukaryota > Metazoa > Arthropoda > Arachnida > Uropygi > Thelyphonidae > Mastigoproctus > Mastigoproctus giganteus. The sequence goes on from NC_143575.1 coordinate 68,869,568, forward strand.
CTCACTGCTGATAAATGAAGTAGTGTTGTTTTTTCTTGTTGCCTCTCTCAAAATCTCTTGTAAAAAACAGTAATTTAATTAATTTAGAAAAGCTTTGCTACCACGTGAGTGACTGATTCACAATTTACAGTCAAAATCTGGAAAGTTAAAATCCCACATTATAAGACATTCTGATTTAATGGCTCATTTTATTTTTCTGTGCAGTTGTTCATGACGATGAGGCTAGTGGGAGCCAGAGGTGTTCAAAGCTGCTAAGTGGATTTTCTTATTTATTGATTTGAAATTATTGTTTTTCTGTTTTTCTAAAACTTTTGATTTAAAATTAGTAGTACAGCATTATTTTGTGATTTTCTGATTAATCTGGTGTATGTATTTATTCTTTACTCGGCCTTGTAATTGCATAAAAGTATCGGTAAGGGTATCAAATCCACGTGTTACAAGTTGCAGCTCTGCTGAACGAGAAGTTTTATAGCCATATTTAGCCGCTTTATTGACCAATTGATACATCAAATTATTTTCTATAAGTAGCTTATAGACCTAGTCAGGATCGTTAGTTTTTTCTGAATTGAGACAGTGAGATTTCGAAGTTAATACTTAAGCGTCCGTAGATTTACCGTTCGTAACTTGCCGGCATTGTTTTAAGATACAACGTTATATCCTGAACTAGACAGCGTTAGTATAGTGTATAATATAATATTGTCAATTAAATTGTACTTTTAACTAAATACATATAACGACTTAGATTACAAATGTAACATAATTAATTAATATATAACTTGATACGGAAGTTATATAAATGGAACTCGTAGATAATACTTGATACTGAAAAATATATATAGCGTTATAACTGTTGGGATACAAGTTTAGAGTTATAATTTTGTACTAAAATTGAAATTTTATTGAAATTAAATCAAAATCATGACTCAGACCAGAGCAGCAAAGCAAAAGGCTCAAGCTAATGGGAGTGCTGTGGTTCAGGGGAGAACTGAGGGGGGCAGTTGCCCTCTGAATCACAGCCTTTTAAAATGCACTGCTTCCTTGATGTTTGTGGAGCAATCAGGTACAGAACATGATATTGCCATGGGGGATGTCTTTGTGTGTGTGCGCAATGCAAGAAGTGTAACAAAATCAGGCGATAACTCAGAGTTGTTATGGGAGTTTGAAGAGTTTATATGAGAGTTTGAAGGACAGCGTGGATGCCCTCGAAGGATCTAAATTGAGGGGCCCATCAAGCTCTCAGCTGCCCACATCAACGTCAGAGCTTGCACTTGGTCATCACACAACACAGCGGCAACCCCCAAAGCAGAATATGCTGGTCCCACAGGAACTAGTAGTTGTTGGTGACTCTATTGTCATGGAAATGGGGAACATGCTTTGTAAAAAGGATAGGTGGAACAGGACCAGGGTATGTCTGCCAGGGACAAAGGTTGATGACATTGTAGAGTGGATATCATCTTTTAAGGGCACAAAAGGTGATATAGTTGTACACGTTGGCACTAATGATATTAAGAGTAGGAGACCGGCAGAATTACTTAACAAGTAGAGGTCACTGTTGAAAAAAGCCATGAATTAGGGTTGAATTTGAAAGTGTCTGCAATTCTGCCCAGATACGATAGGAGGGAGTGTATGATGAGAGCCTTGTTGATCAATTCGGCCCTGGAAATATTGTGCAAGGCTCAAGGGGTAGAATTTTTTTCAGCCTGGTCTCTACTTATTAACAGGAGAGACTGCTTCTACAGGGATGGGATACATTTAAATAGAAAGGGTGCAAGAATATTTCCTGATGCTATCGAGGCAGTGTTAGGTGGGTCGGAAAACTGTTAGCTTGGGGAGGATACAAAGACTAATAGATTAACAGTAGCCACTGGCAGAGGTGAAAGTGATTCTCGCACTGCTTCTATTGGAATGAGCAGAAGCCTGGAAAACAAGATGCAGGATATTTCAGAGACTGCTGGGAGTCATTGCGGTACAAGTAAACACATGGGTTTTGTTAGGGTAGCTAAGAATAGCAACAGGTACATGTATACTTGCGTGTACACCAATGCTAGGAGTTTGGTAAATAAATTTGATGAATTTGAGGTATTGCTCAAAACATCAAAGGCACATATTGTTGGGATATCAGAGATGTGGTGTCACATGGATAAAAGGAATGCAGAACTGGAATTTGGGGAGCACAATGTGTACAGAAAGGATAGACAGGATAGGAAGGGAGGAGGGGTTATGCTATTAGTTAAGAAACACATAAAATCCAAGGTAGTGAAGTCAGTCGACATCGCTGGACAATGCAGTGTCGAGTCAGTTTGGTGTGACATAAGCATTGGGAGATCAAAATTGAGAGTAGGAGTGTGCTATAGGCCTAATGACTCTGATGAGTATAATAAGACTGTACAGGGAAATAGAGTGGGCCAGTAAATCAGAGAGTCTTATAATGGGGGATTTTAATTTCCCAGATATTGACTGGAATTTGTGGGTTGTTCACTCACACACTAGCTAGGCTTTTGTGGATTTATTGGATGATTGTTTTCTACGTCAGCATGTTCGGGAGACAACTAGAGAGAGTAATACTCTTGATTTGATTATCTCTAGTGATTCTTCATGCATTAAGAATCTGCAGATAAAGGAACCACTAGGTGGCAGTGATCACAGTGTGCTGAAGTGGGATTTACTCAAAGAGGTAACTACCATCAGGGGTAAAGGGAAGGGTTTTTGCTTTCGTAAAGGTGACTACACTGGTCTGAGACAGTATTTAAATTCTATACAGTAGGACCAACTGATGATGTTACAAACAGCAAATTCAAAATGAGAAGCATTCAAAGAACTTATCTTGGAATCTACTAGGCTTTACCTACCAACTAAAAAATATTGTTCAAGGTTTAGGCCTAAATGGATGTCAAATGAACTAATGAGACATGGCAGAGAAGAAAAATGCATGGGATACATATAAATTAACATATGACACAGAAGCCTACGATAGATGTAAGTTGATCTGTAACCAAGTTACAAAGAAGGTTAGACAGGCGAAGGCAGATTACAAGAAATCTTTGGCAAAGGATGCAAAGAGTTCTTTACTTATGTAATCTCTAGAAGGAAGGGGATGAATCAGATTGGTCCACTTGATATCGATGTTTCAACTGCTGATGATCCTGCTCAGGTAGCTAACAACCAAAATTAATATTTTGCATCAACATTCACACATGAGGAGTTATTCAGCAAGGGGAATGCCAGAGGTGTATTCAACTCTGGCAGTAAGCTAGATAATCTTGTAATAACTGAGAGTAAAGTGGAGGAGAAATTTTGAAGATAAACACAAGAAAGGCACCTGGGGTGGATGGGATCTATCCAGTTATATTAAAGGAGGCAGCAAAAGAAGTAAGCAAACCCTTAGCCATAATTATGAGAGCTTCCTCGGACTCAGGGGAGGTACCCAAGGAATGGAGATGTGCAAATGTGACCCCAATTCACAAAGGAGGATCAAAGGCTGACACAAGTAATTGCCTTTAGCCTGTGAGTTTAACTTCTGTTCCAGGAAAATTAATGGAGGCACTAATTAAAGAAGCAGTGCAGGATCATCTAGACAAGAGTTTAGTTATAGCTCAGACACAGCATGATTTTGTTAAAGGAAAGTCTTGCCTGACCAATTTGATTAGATACTATGATGCAGTCACAAAATAATTGGATGCAGGGAATAACTTTGATATTATATACTTGGAACTTAGAAATGCTTTTGATACTGTTGCACATGGAAGACTGCTGCACAAATTGGAGCAGTGTGGCATTGGAGTCAAATTGCTGCTATGGATAAAGGGGTGGTTGAGGGCGAGAAGACAGAGAGTGGTAATCAATGGACACTGCTCATCGTGGACTAATGTTGTTAGTGGAGTCCCTCAGGGTTCAGTGTTGGGTCAATTATTGTTTTCTGTATTTATAAATAATATTGATGACGGTATATCAAGCTTAATATGAAGTTTGCGGACGATACAAAGGTTGGCAGGGTTGTTAAGGACACTACTGACGCTATGCTGCTGCAACAGGATCTGGAAAGGTTGAGCTGATGGACTGAGAGGTGGCAAATGAAGTTTAACATTGAGAAATGTAAAGTATTACATATGGGAAACAGCAACCCCAGGGCAACGTATCAACTCTGTGGTAATACACTGACAGTGGTAGAGAATGAAAAGGACCTGGGGGTAATTGTGCAGACAGGTATGGAGTTCTCTGAGCAGTGCAGATGGGCTGCAAGAGAAGCTAATGGTGTCTTATCAATGATATACAGGAATTTTTCTAGCAGGGATAAGGAGGTGATTATTCCCTTGTATAAGGCAATGGTCAGGCAACACCTTGAGTACTGTATACAGGTCTGGAGGCCTCATTTCAAGAAGGATGTAGAGCTGCTGGAACGAGTACAGAGAAAGGCAACAAGGTTAGTGAATGGAACAATGGGTTGCTCTTACGAAGAAAGGCTTAAGTTTTGCAAATTGCAGTGTCTGGAGACTAGGCACCGGCGAGGTGATCTGACAGAAGTGTATAAAGCCTTGGATGGTTTGAGCATGCTCAATGCTGATGGGATTCTGCCTCTTGCTCAGAATAATCGCCTGAGAGGGCATAAATTCAAATTGAGGAAAGAAAGATGTAGGTTAGATGTCCGGAAATTTGCCTTTAGCCAGCGGGTAGTTGGTTGGTGGAACAGACTTCCATCCCTTGTTGTGGAAGTTTATAACTTAAATAAATTTAAGGCTCAGCTGGACAGGTATTTCGAACGAACGGAGGGGTGAAGTGGAAGTTTTTTTTTTTTTTTTTTGGCTGATGCTGCATAAGCTTGCTTTCTTGCATCATATGCCTCTACTAATGCTAATGCTATTAGTTGTCATATATGTGTAACTACAAATCTAAATTAAAATAAACTTGTAATGCAGTAAACCTTAGAAATTAGGATTATTTTTCACTTCAATGCTCATACTCTAAAGCATGTATTTGGTGTTTCATATTTAATAGAAATATGAAATATTTGTACACATCATATTTTTTTATGTACATTACTACAAGAGATACAATTTATTATTTTATTCCAGAAGACCCAATTAGCCCTTTTCTTATCTATTATGCCAAAATCAAATTTTCTATCTCTTCTGAATATATTTGCACATTCATGCAAAAAATAGAAATAAAATAAAATTAATTAAACAAAATGATATATATATATATATATATATGTATGTCCGGGGTGTCCAAAAAAAATCTTATACCCTTTATCTGACCTTTTTTCTTTTTCAGTTGCAAGTTGTTGGTAATAATGGAGAAGACCAGACTTATATTTGAACAGTGGAAATTTGTGTTCCATTAGAAGTCAGAAAATATCAACGAAGTCCAGAGACAGTTTAGGAGTGAATACCACAATGAACCACCAACACATCTCACAATTTTGCATATTCGTGATAAATTTGAAGTGGATGGTGCTGTGCAAAATGTGCATAGGCTGGAATACTTCGCAAATCAGGTTGGTTGGGTTTTTTTTTTAAGGAGCATTAGCAACTAAGGCCATATTGCTCAGGGGATATGCGGTGGTCATTCCCTGACCTTTATGCATCCTCCGTATTTGGTTACGGGCTCGAACCCGGTCTAATCAAGAAGCGTGTGCTATGCACTGCTGCTCCTGCCCACCTGGCTACGAAGGCACCCACAAATCAGGAAGACTTCACATATCCACAAGCCCCACGAGATCACAAATCTGTCTGACAAGCGCCTCGTGAAACCTCAACTCCAGTGTGCATAACATTTTAAAGTGTGCAAAATGCACTTGCTTCCGGAATCAATCATCCCACAGATTCGTGAACTATTTGAGGACGATGATGAAGTTTATTTTGAACACAATGTGGCACATCCCCATTTTCATCGCGATGTTAGGGCTTATTTGGATGAAACTTTCCCAAACAGATGGACTGGATGAAGAGGCCGTGTTGAGTTCCCTCCGCATTCTCCATATCTAACGCCATTGGATTTTTATTTATGGGGATACCGCAAAGATAAAGTTTATGCCACAAAACCAGCAACAATCACTGAATTATGGCAAGCAGAATTTGCAGCAATATCACAAGAGATATCTTAGGCGATGTATGCACTTTAGTTTCTCGACGATGTCAACAATGCCTGGATGAGAATGGAGGACAATTTGAACACTTGCATTGATGTATATTTTTTTTTCACATTTTTTTTTTCATTACAAAATTATAAAACTGAATTTATGCAAATAAACACAGAAGTTATTAACAATCAAAGTGTGTACAGATTTTTTTTTTCGACACACTGTACCCAGGGTGTTGAAAAAAAGTAGTTTGAAAATTGTAGCCAATCGGTGGGTACAAGTTTTCTAGACTGTAAGGCACCAAAGAGCCGGGTGTATTATCTGTAAAATATGTACAAGCCTGTATGCAGAAGGATAACAGCTAGCTATTATATTATGGATATCAGCTAGGTGGTGAAACATCTTTTTACATTTGATGATATGGAGTGCTTTGTTTTAATTAATTTAATTTCTATTTTAACATAACTGACTTAAACACACGAAGCATACTCCCAGAATTATGTTCAGGGTCCTACTACAGGAACGGAAAATGCAACCCAGGACTGCCTGAGCCTGTTTATTTTCCTTCGCCTTCCGAACTCTTTTCACTGCCTTACTTTTTTTATTTCTCGTGAGCCATTAGTGTACCGAACACAATATTGAGATGCTATTTTTCTACTATAACATACTTTTCTCGCCTTTCACAAAGTTTAGTGACTATTTCCGCTACTTTGAAAGCTTATAATTTCTCTTCTATCCTGGAACGTACTACTTCATTTGTGTAATGCTGATATCCCTATACCCTTGTAATTTTAATTTTGTCTAACTTACTGTCTCCCTTTTCCAACAAATGGAGTCACTGTGACATACCATAAATACTTCAAACTGATTACCAGTACTCCTTGGGCTTCATACCTTTGCAGCATGCAGTGTCTGTCTCTCTCTCTCCACTGTCTGTATACTGTCTTGAACCCTGTTTGGTATTACAGTAAGTTATTTTTCTTTTCTTTTTTGCTGTCTCACTTCTGTGCCTTTGTGTGGTAAGCCATGAAATATATGTTAGCTTTACTCTTGCTTACCATTACTATTTGACCTTACTTCTGCTACCACTTAATTTAATATTTAATATGGCTTCACCCTTTCCACCACGTGCTATGTATATTTCATGTCAGAAACAGAGGCCTTCTCGCTGTCTTTCCTGTGGCTTCGACAGTTGACCCTTGATGAAGACGTTGAAATCATGGCCTCTACAGCATTAATTACTGCTTTTCATTTCTTATTTTTATTTTTCATGTACCTTCTGGAATTTTCCGTAGTTTCGACTTTCAGTTTGGTTAGCTCATTCCCATTCTCTTCTTCACTTTCTATCTATGTATATTCCATTATGGTCATTGGGTTCTTTCTACTATATATAGTAGGTCCTGGTCCATAAACAATCTAAATAAATTTCAATTTAACCATTTTCTACAACCTCTTATTAATACATTATATATACAGTGTCAGACAAAAAAAACTGCATCACTTGTGACTTTTGTAAATAATGTGTTTTGCACTGCATTGTGGGTTGCAGAAATGTTTGAAATGCATTTCTTAGATGAGATATATATCTCTGTGAATGAAATCCAATAAAAAGACTCCCCCTGGTATACCTAATTAATGGAAATATGAAAAATCACGCAAATGGCAATCATGACAACCAAACAAATTTTATTGCATTTACATGTACAAATTGAAATGACAAGTTAACGTAATAGTATTATGTACTGTAAATCGGCAAAATAAGTCCTCGATATTTTGTTGTTCCTCCTTGAGCTGCAATTACAGCCTTGCAACAATCTGGATAGAGTTAATCAACTTCTGGATATCTGGTTGCCCAATTTCATGGTACCACCCTTACAATGCTCTCCTGCAGCTAAATTTTACTTGTTGGCTTCTTCTGAGCAATTTTAGATGACATTATGTACCAGCAATTTTCAACAGGGCCAGTCCAACACTGTAATGCCAGCATTTCTGAGGCATGACTACACCTTAAGGGAGAAAAACGAGGGAGAACATTGGTATTAGTATATTTTAAGCCTTGTGAGACAAGAAGACAAACTTATCATTAAATCTAAATAGCATAAAACTTACCAATTTGCTGTGTGGTAGGTGCTGAGTCCTGGTCCTGTTGAAAGTTATGTGTAGTGATCACTAATAATGGGTTTCAGGCACTCCTCCAAGATAGCAGTGTAGGTTTCTGCATTCACCGTTCCGTTTATAAACTTAATTCGCCACACCCCTTTGTTTGTTATACATCCCCAGACCATCTGACCGGTGGGGAACTTTACAGTTGGTGTTATGCAGTCAGGATGGTATTCTGCCAATTTTCATCTTCTGACATTTCGCTTACCATCTGAGCAATGCAGGTTGAATTTCAATTCGTCAGAAAAGATGACAGTGTCCCATTGCTCTTTTGTCCATGAAACATGAATTTTAGCCCAAGAAAGTTGCTTCTTCCTTATTTGTTGAGTCAATAAAGGTTTCTTGGGCCAATAGGCATGCAGACCACATTCCAAAAGCCATCTTTGGATAGTTTATGCATTTGTTTCAACACCAGAGACTATCTAAAAGTCCAGTTTTATATCAGGAGCACTAGCAGGCTGATTATGAAGGCATTAGCCATTTCAAATATCGATCTTAGGAAGGTGTAGTTACTCTCTTACGGCTTGATCCAGGTTTTCTATTTACATCACCGGTTTCATGCTTTAATTTCAGCACCCAGGATACTGTTGACTGGTGGCAGCCTATTTTATCAGTGATAAAATAGGCTGCCACCAGTCAACAGCACGTATAGAAAGCCCTTCCTGGGACAGAGACAGCTACACTTTTTTTTCTTGGTGTCAACTGAACATATGTAGCCATGCTTACACCTCCGCAAAACAGGATACTAATGAGTGTGTATACCCTTCCAATGCCGTATTTACACAAATGGCTGATGCAATACCTTGCAATCACTGTACCTGATGCAATAGAAGTGTTATCTGATGCAATACCATTGCTTTGTGACAAACAAAATGACTGTAATCAAACAATATCTTATATGTTTCACTACAAATGTTCCTTTTTTTAAGATGATGCAGTTTTTTTGTCAACCACTGTATATATTTAGAATTTCTTTGTAAAATAATAAGAAAAGTTTACCTCAATATACAAGGTAAATTTATTTAACCAATATATGAGGTATTTTACCAATTTATTTTACCAATATACAAGGTATATTTATTTTACAAATATTGATGAGGCGCCTCCGTAGCCAGGTGGGAAGGAGCAGCAGTGTGTAGCACACACTTCTTGATTAGACCGGGGTTCGAGCCGTCACCACCAAATATGGAGGATGCAGAAAGGTCAGGGAATGACCACCGCATATCCCGTAGCAATATGGCCTTAGTTACTAATGCTCCTAAAAACCAAATAACAACAACAAATATTGATATCAACGTAGAATGTATTGAGCATTACAGCTCTGGTTCATACTATCTAATTTAGAATTTCTTGCTATTAACCTTCTGTGCTTAGTCATGCAGATATAATACTGATATGGTTCAGCCCTGCTTCACCCCAGAGAATTAAAGGGACCATTTCTGAATGCTTCCTTTAATTCTCACTCCAGATTTGCCATTTTTATACATATAATATTTTATTTCTCTTAAAAAAAAAGTTATCCTTGATGCTATATTTTTCTAAAATTCAGAAGAACAAATTTTTAGATGCTTTGTTATACTTAACAGTTTTTTTAATATTAATGTTTTAATGTTAATACTAAACAGTTTTTTTGTCATGCACTCATAGCTTCTCTATAATTTGTCTTAGTGCAAAAATTTGATACTGATATTCTTTGTTTAACCCCAAACCTAACTGTTCTTCCCCAAGATTACTAAAAATAACATTAACAATATAGCATTCACAATACTTCTAATGCTCTTCTCTAATATATGTAGATTTAACTGGTAGAACTCACAAGAAGCAAAAGTCCTCTGTAATTTCCACATTCAGCTTCAGTACTCTTCTTCTATACTTGTGCAATTAATGCCTTGATCTAATATTAGTATTAGTAGTGGCAAATGATGCAAGAAAGCAAGTTAATACAGCATCAGCCAAGAAAAAAAATAAATAAAAATAAAATAAATATATATATATATATATATATATTCTAGAAATTTCCCTTTGGAAAAGGACCTTAGATAATATGATGTGGCCACCGTGATACTATTTTATCTGGTTTTCAGTAGTTTTGGTCTAATTTCATCTAATGCTTTTGCCTTTCCATACTAGAAATTTTACATAGCTTTTCTACCTTAATAATAGAGATATTATCCATAATTACTAATTTCCACCTTTTAATCTTTTCTTCTTCTTGTACTGTGATTTTTCCTTTAGAAATTGATTAATGCATTTACTCCATACTTCTAAAACATCCTTCTATTCTGTTTTAATTTTATTCTTATCATTTCTGATTACCTTGGTTATAGTTTTACCCCGTTTTGAGATGAGATTTTTAATTAAACGGCAAAACATTTTTGCACCCTCCTGATACTTGTTTACCATGCCTTTCAAAATCTTCTCAAGACATTTCTTTAGCCACTTTCTTTATATTCCAATAAAGAGTGACTAATTTTATTTGCCAAAATTTTTTTCTAATATCATATTTTTTCTTTTCTATAACTACCTTTCCCTTTTTGGATCCTCCAGAGGCACCTTGAATTTCCTGTCCTGATCATCTTCCTGCACCACCTCTTTCAATTTCCCCTAAAGTTCTCTTAAATTTTTGAAAAAATTCAATTCAATATCAAAAAATTCATGTTTATCATCAGACATTTCATTTAACTTTTAAGTAAAAATGTTTCTATTTTTAATCGTTGTTAAATCTTACGGGTTTTTGTTTTAACTTTTTTTATTCTTATTTTTGGCACTAATTATGATTTTTAATTTGCTCAATACGAGGTGATGGTTACTTCCAGTCTTGAATCATCTATATACCCTTGTACCTTCATATAGTTTTTTCAGTTCCTTTCCTATATTAAATTGTAAATTATACTTTTCCTGTTTCTGTTATGTTTTCTCCATGTAAACTTGTGACTACCTTTATGCTGAAATACTATGTTCAAAATTAAAAGTGCATGATTTGTCCAAAATTTTAATAGCTTTCTACCATTTTTGTTAAATTTAATTTTTTTTTCTCTACATTTTCTAACTGGTTAAACATCCACCCATTACTATTTTTGTTTTTAAGACTAGTTTCCACTGCTATTTCTGATATATTAAATAACTCCTTCTATTTGCCCTTTTCTTGAGCTATCAATTGAGCCATATGCACAGACTAATGTTATCACTCAACTTTCCATCTTAAATTTTGTCCACATAACTTTACTGAATAATGCTTCCCAATCAATTAAACTTTCTTCTAAACAAACTCAAAAAGCTACTGCTATACCTTCCTTGCACTGTACCTTACTATCAGAATAAATCTGTTTGCAATTATTAAGATACAGTTTACCTCAATTCATCCTCTTGCTTTCTGTGATACTTGGTATTCTAATATCATACTGACCTAATTCTTTCGCCAATTCTACTTCTTTGATATTTATCACTAACATTGATGCTACTAACAAAAAGGCGCCTTCATAGCCAGGTGGGCAGGAGCGGCAATGCGTAGCACACGCTTCTTGATTGGACTGGGGTTCGAGCCCGTGACCACTAAATCCGGAGGATGCGGAAAGGTCAGGGAATGACCACCACATATCCCCAGAGCAATATGGCCTTAGTTGCTAATGCTCCTAAAAACCAAATAACAACAACAACTAACAAAAAAACTCGAAAGGCTTTTCTTTTTAGCTGTTCAAGCTCAATATGCTACTTTTGTGGCTCTGCAAACATTTGTTCCCTTCTGTTCAAATTATCTAAAGGTGTTGACAATCATGGCAGAAAATCTTCACTACCCCCAGAGGGGGGGAAAAAGGGGAAATGTAGATTGGTCAAATGAACCAGCCAAGGAATTGTTTATTCAGGAATATTGTAACCACATTAACCCATTAGTTCTTGCTCCAAATTCAAAAACAATAGTGGGTTATAATTTATCTTATATGCTAATTAGTGTTTTGGTGGGAAAAAACAGCAATAATTCAAAATTGTTCACTTTTTTTTATTTTTATGCCACATTTAATTTTAATCAATTAGGAACACAACTATACACAAACCATTTTTAAATATTTTTTTTAAAAAATATCTCCCCCTCTAGTACTCGTTCTAAATCATCTCACAAACTTAGGTGTACTCTTGGCAATTTCTGTGTGAAGAAAAGCTCACTGTTATGCCTCTTGTAATTACAACTAGCTGAGAGCATCTCAGTATAAATGAAATGCCTGTGTGATACAGTACATAGCCAACAACATCAGAAATTGGAGAGTCTGCTACATAATGCGACTCAAGTGTCCTGAATAAATGAATGTGAGAAATTTTGCTAATCTTAAATTCTTGTTTTAGAATACTTGATAATTATATGCAGAAAAGCATAAAAAAACTATTTTATTTTAAATTTTTAATGGCCAAAATCAATTAATGATATGATACAAATTAAACATTAAATCAATAATGAAAAAAAGACTAAAATTCACTTGATGTCACTGTAATAGATATTTTTATTTTTAAATTTATGTTGTTTTGGCATATGGAATAAACCAGCATGCTCAAAAATGGGTTATATATGGTAGCACACCACTGTGCTAAGAGAAAGCATCTGGTTTTTCATATAAAGGCAGAGGTTTCAGCTACACCTCTAGTATATTGCATTAGGTAATAATGTAAATTGTTGATTTAGCAAAGAAGAATAGCCCATACACTTTCTTTCAGTAGTATTTGTTAGTTGTTAATAACAACTAACAAATAACTTTAAGGCTATCCCCGAAGTATTCAATATAGGTATGCAAATTTTCAGTGCCCTCACAGCTAGCAAGTGGCTGTGGTATTTCTGCACCACATAGAAAAGGCATGGATTCAACATAACAGGTTTTCCCATCAAGGATAGGAGTCAAACCCATGCTAGATTAATAAATGCTTAAAGCCCTACTCCTTTACTAATAACTAACCTTGGGCATAGGTTCATAGTTGTACCCCCCCTCCACCCAAAAAGAAAAATCAGTAATCAGACACATACAATTTACAAACACAACAGAGGCCAACTGCTGTCTCAGGCCATGACTGCCTTTCTTTTATTCTAAAATCCAAAAATCCAATGGATTTTCACCTCTTCATATACAGGGCAAGTAAAAATTATGCATAAACATTTTGACCTGGTGTATCTCAGAAAGTTTATTGAGTACAGATGAAACAAAACCAAAGGATTTCAAACAGATATACAGAAATGGAATGCATTTCATAATTATGTCAAGTGTTCAAATGGCTGCCTCCAGCAGAACACATATATGAACAGCATTGGACACATACATGAATGACACCATTTTTCAACAGCATGACCAGAGGCGGATTTAACGGCGGGCGCACCGGGCACGCGCCCTGGGCCCCGACTTCTGAAGGGCCCACGCAAAACCCCAACAAATTAGTTGAACATATTAGTTCAAAACTTTGTGATTATTATTATGCTATTATTAATTATATTATACATATATTATATTCAAATTGTATTGGAAATAAAAAATTAATAGTACATAATATTTTTTATTTATTTTAAAAAATGGTTAACATGTAATTTTATTTTCCCTGTCTCTCTCTTTTTTTTAAGGGGCCCAATATTTTCTTCTGCGCCCGGGGCCTCAACCGACTTTAATCTGCTTCTGAGCATGACATATGGAAATGCACCTGCTTTCTGTTATAATCACTCACAAATCTTGCAGTATTTGATATTCATGAGTATGCACTTTATCTTTCAGGTATTTTCATGCAAAATAAGTCCAGGGAAGAGGTCTAGAGATCTTGAGGTATTCAAATACCACATCTACCCCTAGAGATCTTGGGACAGATGTGATATTCAAAAGAATTCACGCCACAACTTATCCACCTCACAATATTTTTTGAGAAATGCACAATCCAGAGGGTAGCAGGCATCAGAGTGAAAGTGTGGAAGTGCACCATGTATTACTGGATACACTGAATATGCACCAATTTTTCTGGGCACACATTTTTTTATTATGGAAATTGCATAATTTATAAAAAAAAATCAAGATAACTCTGCCAAATAAAAGTCTCAATAAATTTTTAAGGTCCAATTATCTCACTGAGTAGAGAGTCCTATCCACACAAACTTATCCCTGGTAGATTAACATCTTTTTGCAGAGTAAAGTGAAGACTGTTTCTGGCCCAGTAAACAGAGATGTGACAATTCAAATGCTGTTAAGTTGGTGATTTTTGGATGTAATCCAAAAATCACCAACTTAACTGGTCTTCTGACAGTGCCACTTACAGAACTTGTCTAGATGGATTATTACCCTGAATGGCATGCAAGATATGAAGGGTTTGAACTTTGTGCCCTTTACGATTCTCACAATAATCAAATGACTAAAATGCGGTTCTTGGGAATTCTGTCTTATTGATTTTTTTTGGGGACTTCAAATGGCTTGAATGTTTTTGGCATTTCTTGATGTTCTTTTCCCATAACTCTCTTTATTAAAGTTGTGAATCTTTCACAATGTTAATAAATATTATTTATGCTCATCACCAAGGCGTAGATGTATTGGTACATTGTCAATTATTAACATTCCCATAAATGCTGAACCCCAATGTTTTGATAATTTCCACTACCAATATCATAATACCCTTTTTTTTTTTTTTCAAATGTTAGTTAATTATTCTCTATACTCAGTGGGCCAGTACTAAGTATAGAGTTCATCTGAAACAAAATAAAAACTTATCTGTTCATTTTAGCTTTAAAATGAACAACTTTTTATTCAGACTTGGTAATCCATCTACAAAATATGGTTATTTAAATTGCTCGTACATAATTTTGATTCATCCTGTATGAAGAGTAAGTCTGTTAAATACTTCACTGAGAAGAAACATTGCCTCATCACTAAAAAAATTTTTGAGCAGTAGCTGTTATCATCAGTAAAAATTCATAACATTTTACTTTGTCATCCCCTGCTACAGGCTATAACATTTGCAGTTTGCAAGGGCAAGATGATTTCTGGAAACTTTCACTCTGCTGGCTGAGGTAAATTAAGTTTACAACTGGCACAATGCATAAGTTTCCTTGAACTACAAAGAAAGGAATTTCAAACATGCTCCAACGTTGCTGCGCTATTAACAGACTGTTCACAGCTTTCCCCATTGAAGTTGTATTTATTGTGGGTAAGTTTTCAATACCAATAATTTATAAAATTCTTCTTTAACAGTAATAATAGATTTTGTTGTGTAATAGGTGACTTCAAGAAACATTTTTTGGGTTGAGATACCATTTTCAAGGCTGAAAAAGCAGTGCCTCATGAGGAAGAAAGGCATAACAGCCAATAGCTTTTTTATGCTTTTGTTTATTAGTATAGCTTACGTTTCACTATCTCTTTCTTAGTTTTTTCATGATACATTTTTAAAATCATGAAGTTCATCTGCAATAACCTTGTATATCCAATCCCTGGTGGTGCAAACTTGATCTACAGCATACATACAATACAGCAGTCTCTGACCAGTGGCAGCATTGCCTACAAATCATAAATCACTACAAATCATTGCCTACAAATCACCCAGTATTTAGCAGTTATCAATGAAGATATAGAAAGCTTATACATGATCTATAAATCAAAACTAAACAAGTAATGGAATGTAAGTATTATTTCAGTATATCTTAAACCTGAGTCTGACACATGGGGTTGATGAGAAGCCAGACAATACTTCAGCAATTTGTGTGCCTTATCTACTCTGTCCAAACAGCTGAAACTCCTAATAGCTGTATTTTGAAAATGTTTTCTTTGATTTCTCCACTGAAGGTGGAGAAATCAACATGTGCATATAATTAGTTAAACGTAATTATATGCACATGTTGAGTGGCAGTTGTCATGTACAATTACTGATAGCAAGTTAGATTTACTGATGTGTGCTTCCTCCAATTGGCAATGTTCACTCACTCTGTGACATTGAAGCATCATCTGGAATGAAACTGTTGTTGCATGCATTCGTTGAAATGTGTGGGTTTTTGATTGCATTTCATTCACAAATAGGTCTAAAGGAGTTTTAATTCCAAAATTATATGTAAATTAAAAGTATGTTTTTAATATAAAAAATGTATTTTAATGGTTACGTTCAGAAAGATTGAAAATAAAGGTGGCATCAAAAAGTTAACAATTTTGAATTATTTCATTTTCTGCTGATTTTTCAAATTCCCAGGAGCAAAGAGGAAGATCAATTCTTCACACAACTGTTGAGAGGTTAAAATCAAATTATTCCACGCCATTTCTATATTTCATTAAAATATTAAAGAGAAAATACTAACATTTCAAATGAAATATATAAGGATTAAAAATTCCACAGGAACAAAAATTTATAAATAAGCATACAAGTATAAATTTAATAAAAATGACAAAGCTACTGGAGAAAAAAATTACAGAGTTTGATTTAAATGGCTAAATCCCATTGAACTGACAGAGAAAATAGAACCAAAAGGACCTGATTGAAGCAAATAAATAAAAATCAAAATGGACAAATTTAATTAGAAAAATTAAGGTGTAGGAGGCACTGATTAGGGATGAAAGACAGAACTTAGTTAATGGATTAGTTCTAAGAAACATTTCTGAAATGACCTTTAATTAGCAAATATCAAAATAAAAATGTTTATTTAAAAAAAAAAAAATGAAAATAATTGGTCAATCAAATGGTTTTTTAAATATAATTTTCATAGCATCATAGATTTCTTTTATGTTTGATCAATGAAACTGCAGTAAATGACCTATATTAATACATTTCTAAAATTTATACCTGCCATGTATTTCTAGATTACACTTCAACAATAGTCATTTTAAAGTCTGCTCAAAAGGGACAACATATTATTCTGCTATTAACAGTAAACTGAATCATTAGCCTTATACTTAACAACATACCAAAGACATGCTAAAGCAACATATGTGAATGCTATTATCTACAGAATAATCTAAAAGTTGCAAAAATGCACAGTACAAAATACAGTAGCACCAATGGATATTGAATGCCATATCCTTAACTACAGCTATTGCAGTGAGCTGTCAACTTTCTAAATTACATAAAAAAGAAGCATGCTGTGTTAGTTAACACTATAAAGCCATTAAAAAATAATAACAGCAAACCCATAAAACACAAAACAATGTTGAGCACAACTATTCACCACCACCAACCACCACCACCATCATCACAAGATACATCTAACCCTCACAAGATACATCCAAAATTAAGCAGAAGTGTAGCACAGCACTACAGATACCAACACACCACAACAGCGTGACTTACTGAGATGCCACAATATTGTTGTGGTGGTGTGCTTTCCCCCTTTGATGGCACTGATTCCATGGAACTAGGCCAGAAAGACCAAGAAATATTTAGTAAGTACTTTAGTAATTTAGTGGATTTTCACAATTCTAAAAACTTATTTTGAAGTTATATGAACAAAATATTTGTTTTTAACATTATCAATCTGATATTTTCAATAAAATTTTAATCTATAAGCTGCTAAACAAAAAATACTATAAAAATACAAAAAAAAAAAAAAAAAAAAAAAAGAAGAAGAAGAAAAGAAAAGGTAATTAAATAAATAACTTGTATAAAATATCAATAATAATATTAAACATTTTTATATATAAATTTAACAACAAAATTAATAACAATATAATTTTTTTACACTGTAGAAAATTGGATAAGACATATATATTAGGGCTGCCAACTGTATATTTATAACATGGAGACTCGAGATAAGAACTCTTTCTCTGGATTCACGAGTTCATTAAAATTCTCTGGGTCAGCATATCTTTCAAAAAATAAAATAATTCTTGGCATGCTGGTAAAGTAATCTTATAATTAATTCAAATATAATCTAGAAATTATCACTAAAAAGTGAGCATCATTAAAATTTGTTAAACATTTATTTTTCTTCCAAATATTTTCGGTCTGATTTCGTGAAAAAATGCAAACAATATGCCTTTGTAAGCTATATTTAGAAATACATATGAATAACACTGCATTACAATAAAAAAAATTAACTTATTTTATCATTTTAATCCCCTCCCATACCACAAAAAAAAGGACAAAAAAAAGAAAGAAAAGAAAAGTCTCCATGTCAGCAGCCAAGTATTAGAAACCCTAATATATATATATATATATATATATAATTATATTTAAATAATGTTGAAAAAGAAGTATTACTTAATAAAAATACTCTCCTTTGCTGTACTCTCCTTTTACTTTTATTTTTATTAAGTAATACTTCTTTTTCAACATTATTTAAATATAATTATGTCACATGATAGTATTGGGCAAATTGCTAACGCTGTGCCTGTACTGCCATCTATAGTTTATTCATTTATATAAACGGGTTAAGTGTATTTGTGTCAGTAGTGTGGCTTTGCACTGGAGTGCTTTTGTCTGTTCTATTTTTGATTTTCGCTGCATCAGGACCACCGCTGTTCAATTCCCTGCATTGGCGGTTCGATCTGTGGATCGGTGTGGCGGACTGATCTTGCGGTCGTTTCGCCTTTGCGGTGATTTGTTTAGCGTTCGAAATGCAGCGATTCCCTGACCATTATTGGCCTTGTGGTCCTCTGTTGAGATGGGGCATAATGGTCAGTCTATATTTTATATTTTTGTTTTGTTGTGTATGGTTTAAATCTCTGTTTGGTGATATTTCACATTAATTTGGACCTGGTGCCCATCAGAGGGGGCACCACTAAATTTCTATTTAATTGGCTTTAAATTTTAATGAATTATTATTCGTATAATTAGATTTTCTAAATTAATTTAGAGTTTCCATTGCAATATTTTATTCTTACTCCCTCTCTCTTCCCTCCCTGTTTAGATTTGAATTTAGGTTTAATTTTGTTTTTTCGCTCTAGTCTTGCCGTACTGCTGGTATTATTTTGTTTTATTTTAAACCTTATTCTAATTTATATGATTATATATATATATATATATATGTGTGTGTGTGTGTGTGTGTGTGTGTGTGTGTGTGTAGTGAGAGAGAGAAAATCAGTTATTGTGAATAATGCCTATAACATCAAGACTACTATAACAATCATTATTCATATACCATCAGTTCAACATTAAATATAAGGAAATTTTACAACTATAACAAAATAAATATATGTAAATATGAAACTGTTCACTATGACGAGTGCTTTGAACTGCAGTAATGATGTAATTTTTGTCAAGCATTTTTGCAAATATATAAGAATCTAGTTTAGTTTACTGTTGATGATAATAATAATGATTTACTATTCTGCTGTTGATGCAACTTTACACATGCTATAATGTTTTCATTCTTTAGAGTTATGGGAGAAAGTCCACAGCTTTAGCATAAAACAACTACTCAACAATGAATCTAAATTCAACAATATAAACTTATTATCATGCAACAATACACAATATGCAATTGCAAAACAATGAAAAGCCATTGTTGTATGATTTTGGTTTACAAAAGCTAAAATACTTCTGAATTCAGATCGAGAAGTTTATGAAATTGAGGCAAATGATATATAAAAAGATGAAGAGGACAGTATCACATCAATGATTTTTACATTTTTTTTAAACCGATTAATTTTTGACAATAATTACACTCTCTAATGTTGGGCAACCAAGTCAATATCAGAAAAAACATTAATATTTAAAAGCATTTATGTACAAAATTTAATTTTTAAGAACTTTCAAAATTTCACAAAGAAATTCAAGCCAGTCCCTAGCAGAAAACTCGCTACTCGGGAGCCCATACACCTTCAGGAACTCTCTTTGGAAAGGGTTAATTAATCTGAAATGACTAACAATTGAAGGAGGTGCTATTTTAATCATCTGTTATTATAAAAATGGTTCTTCTGCCCTGGGATGCTTTAAAGTGTTAGAAAATGGGGAAAAAGATAAAGAAGAATTGTGGTCCATGCTCTGCTAAAGCATTCATTGCTGTTCATGAAAAAATTTAAACAATGGAAATGTGCTTCAGAGAACTTGAAGAGTTAGGCATTTGTAAAGATGCTAACTGAAATGTGGATATTCCACAGAGGGTTGTTTTAAAAGTCTTGAAGAAAACATATTAGGGTTACATCCATGTGAGCTCAAGTCTGTTCAATTAGTAATTACAAATGATCATGCTAGCAGATAAAATAAGCATCACATCACTTACACTGAACTGTAACTCTTCTCAAGAATGTATTTTGCAATTTTAATTACACAGAATGTCAATATTAAATGATCTCTGTGAAGCTCTGATTTAAATCCTAGTGGCTTTTGCATATAGTGATTTATGAAAGATTGTGCCTGTAAAACTCAGCCTTCAAATTTATTAGAATTGAAACATGCAGTTTATAAGAGAGATTATCAATATTGTTCCAGAGCACTTTAGTAACTCTATACGTAATTCTGCTTCTTGATAGCCTTAATAAATGAAGGTGATCATATTGAACGCTTGAATTGATACTTTGCCTCAAACATATTTTTCAATATTTTATATACACTTGAACTAATAAATAAATATCTGTTTATACATTCATCATGGGTAGTTATTTTATACCTGTATACAACTGGAGGAGTGAATGTTTCAAGCATGAGAAAGAAGTTGAGCACTGCAGTTATGTTGCATATCATTGAAATGATGAAAGGAAAGAAGAGCACGCCTGTCACTGTTTCTATGGGGGCAGCATTAACCACCAGTAAAAATGAAAACTGCTATTTCTGCCCTAAAAAACAATTCAGGATTTCCAAAGGGCAACAAAAATAAAATTTAAAATATCAGAATGTTGCTTTTGGGATGAAGTCATTCTTACAAGGTCTTTTTACTCCTCCGCTACCAGTTAATTGGAAAAAAAATTCCCATTTCACAATAATGAAGAGGACACGATGGAAGATCCAAGTGACATTCTAGAGAAGCAAGGAACCATAACTAATTAAAGAAAGTTATCTCAACAATCTAATATGTGATTTAAAATCTATAAAAGCAAAAGGCAGAACTTGTGGAACCAAGACTGCAAGAAAGGAATTGGTTAGCTGGTACAAGAATTTCCATATTTAGAAAGAGAAATAAAAAAAAAAAAAACACCAACAACAATTGTTGACATTTTATGGTATGCAGGATTCCTTTTGAGTGAGCCTAAATATAAATGGACTACGATCTTTATGCAAAGATGAAGAATGGCAGCTGTTCATTATTCATCGAAAGTACATTTAAAGGAAATTTTATCAAATAATGAAAATGCAAGGCCTTTAATGCATGTAGCCCATTCTGTTGAAATGATGCAAACATGTGAGAGTATGCTCCATATACTGAATGTAATCAAATATAAGAAACATCACTGGTGATTATGTTGATTAGTTTTTTAAGATTTTCATTTATTTGGACTGCAGGCTGGATTTCCCATCCTATTTCCTGTCCTTTTGGGATAGTTCATCAACAGAACAGCATTATGCCATCAGGGATCAGCCAACACAAAGAAGTTTTTTCCATGGGAAAGGTAATGTCAGATATGTGCCACTGGTGGATTTTCAAGTGATACTTCTGTTTCATTTAAATCTTGGTTTAATAAAAAAAAAAACCCAACTCTGTAAAGGCCTTGGAGAAAGGAAGTGTTACTAAACTCTTGATTCATTACTGGATCACAAATTAGGAAATTGCTGCATGATAGCAGTCTTTTAAGTCCTTAATTCGGTGGTTTTGAGGTAATAATGAAAGAACCATTGCACTGCCAGATAGCTTCTTAAAATACACTTTTTACATTCCATCTGGATTTCCCCCTGATAACTTGTACACTTTTAGTGATGATCCAAGTGAATAGGTTGATTAGAAATAAATAAAATGGAAGAATGCAACAAATAAAGATAGAATCTAACATAATGGGTGACTAATTTTGGTTCTTGGAAAGAGAAGGTGAAACCATGTATAAGAGAACTTACTGAATTAACTTTTAAGTTAATTTTTAGTTACTTTTATATATTTTTGTCTTAATCTTTCTATACAATGTAAGTATTTTTTAATGAATAAATATTTATTCTCATTTAAACATTATTATTTCAAAATGCAATATATGCTCATGGGTCACATTACAACTTTTCTTATTCATTTTCATGATCAATGTAGGTAGCAATTTTAGTCAAATGTAGCTTATTTTATCAATAAACTTCATTTTGTATTATCAACAATGCAATCATTTTGTTAATACAGATTAGAAAAATTATTATTGATAGATTATAATCAATAATAATTAACAGGGTGCTTAATGATTTTGTAATAACTGAGAGAAAAGTGGAGGATAAATTGTTGACATTAACCATAAGAAAGGCTCCTAGGGTGGATGGGATCTATCCAGTTATATTAAAGGAGGCGGAAAGGAACTAAGCAAAACCTAAGCCATAATTATGAGAACATCTTTGGACTCAGGGGAAGTCCCCATGGACTGGAGATGTGAAAATGTATCACTGATTCACAAAGGGGATCGAAGGGTGACACGAGTAATCAGACACCAGTTAGTTTAACTTCTGTTCCAGGTAAAATAATGGAGTTACTGGTTAAAGCTGCACTGCAGGATCATCTAGACAAAACTAAAGCAATAATTCAGACGCAGCATGGGTTTGTTAAGGGAAAGTCTTGTCTGACAAATTTGATTGAATACTATGATGTGGTTACAAAGGAAATGGGTGCAAAAAAATAATTTTGATATCATATACTTGGATTTCAGGAAAGCTTTTGACACTGTTGCACATGGAAGACTACTGTACAAATTGGAGCAGAATGGTATAGAGGGTAAATTGCTACAATGGGTAAAAGGGTGGCTGAGTGGGAGAAGACAGAAAGTGGTAATCAATGGAAGCTGCTCTTCGTAGACTAATGTTATTAGTGGAGTCCCACAGGGTTTGGTGTTGGGCCCACTGTTGTTTTGTATATTTATCAATGATATTGATGAAGGTATATCAGGCTTAGTGTCGAAGTTAAACACAATTAAACTTCAGTTTAATATTTGTCAATATTAAACAAGAAGTAACCCCAGAGGAACATATTAACTGTGTAGTACTACACTTAGGGTGGTAGAAAATGAAAAAGACCTGGGAGTAATTGTGCAGTCAGATATGAAGTTTCTGAGCAATGCAGAAAGGTTGCCAGAGAAAGTCATAGGGTTTTGTCAATGATATATAGGAATTTTGCTAGCAGGAAAAAAGAGGCGATTATCCCTTTGTATAAGGCAATGGTCGGGCCATGCCTTGAGTACTGCATATAGGTCTGGAGGGCTCATTTTATGAAGGATAGAGATTTGCTTGAGTGTGTATAGAGAAGGGTGGCAAGATTGGAAGGGGGTGAAGGGGGTCCTCTTACCAATAGAGGCTTAAGTACTGCAAATTGCAGTGGCTGGTGACTAGGCACCAGCGAGGTGATCTTGATTGAGGTGTATATGGCCTTGGATGGGTTGAGCATGCTGAATTCTGATGGGATTTTTCCACTTGCTCAGATTATGAACCTAAAGGGGCATAAATGAGGAAAGACAGCTATAGAAGAGATTTGTGGAAATTTGCCTTTAGCCAGTGGGTGGTTAATTGCTGGAAAAACTTCCATCTGTTGCTGTGGAAGTTGATAGCTTAAATAAATTCAAGGAGGAACTTGACAAAATTTTAGAAAGAATAGTTGTGTGATTTTTTTTTTTTTTTTTTTAGCTGATGCTACAAAAGCTCATAAACTTGCTTTTTTGCATCACATGCCTGTATTACTATTATGATATCAATTATAATACCATTTTTGATGCACAATAAAAATTATATATTATTAACTGGAATAATGTTAAAAAACCCTCAACTAGTTCCTTTATCACATGCATCTATTACTTCCATCAGGCAAGAATACTTTAATGTATAGATTAACTCAGGAATAAGGGCAATGCTTGATTGCTAATAATGTAGAATTTAGACCAACCATCCTTACCTTACCCAGAAATCCTTAGTGTCTCTTCACATAATTCTGTTGATTGTGCTATTATTAAGTTTTCTGTTAAAAATAACTTGGTTAATTTTTCTTTTTCACTTGAAAATTATGGGGAAAGACGGATTTTGTAAAAATAAAAATTGAAAGAGTTATGTATATCAGAAAATTGAACAATAAAACAATTAAAAAACAAATATAGAAAAAGACATTAGAGAAGATGAATAAACTTATTTGGAAACAGAATTTAAAGGCATATAGTTGATACCAAGAAATTAAAGTCAAGTTAAGTGTACAATACATGTATTTACAAGGCAGAGGATGAGAATAAAAGAAAATTAACAAATCAAGTACTGTCTTAATCACTGGGTTAATGGCCATCTTACTTATGATGAGGTCACCCAAGTTTTAGTGTGTATTCACTGATTGTAAGGTATTTCTGCTCAACTTCAGTAGTGGATGCATCTGATCAAGGAGCCAGCAAGGCTTTTTAATGCTATTTTTTAGTAAATAATTAACTTTTTTTTTTTCTTTTTTTTTTTTATTGTGAAGTAAAATTACTTTGAAAACTGAATTGGAAATTACAAACTAACTCATGAAACTACTGAGACATTTAAGGTCGTGATTAAGGTTAAATAAGGCACTTTACTAGTTTGTAGCTGGTACTTCTAATAAAAATACAAAAATATTCCTGTACATTACTGACAGAACCGCACGAAGTGTTTTGTTAATATGTAACTGGTACTACAACTGGAGTGCTAGGAAAGAGAAGGGGAGGGCTAAATGCTACATAGAGAATGCTATGTAAAATGTTTATTGTTAATTTTTCAGAATCAACATTCTAAGTACACTGTCAGAATAAATTTACTGGAAATTTATTCAATCAACCAACTAACCAACCAATTTTCTGGCGGAAAGAAAGCAACTATTCTACACAACTGCTCTGCACCATTTTTTTCCGAGTTAAATTTATGTCTTCTTGCATGTATCATCTGAAAAAGAGTAAGGTTGTTATCAGCATTTAGTGAGGCCCATTTAAAGCACTAAACAGGTCACATTAAGTTATAGATGTCTAGTTTTTTTTTTTTTTTTTTTAATGCTGCAATTCACAGAAAAATGTCCATCTTAGGAGAAGTATTCTTTTTTGCCACTGATTAATCTTGTTGCTCTTCCTTGCACCCATCCTAACAGATTTACATTCTCTCTAAAATGAGGCTTCCAAACTTGTATGCAGTACCCAAGATGCAAAATAACCTTTGCCTTATAAAACAGAATAATCACCTCTTTGTCCCTACCACTGGTAGAATTCCTATATATATCATTGACAGAGCCTCATGAGCTATCCTAGGAGCCTGTCTAACTGCTCAGAGAATGTTGCATTGGACTGTACAATTACCACTAGGTTTTTTCAGTCAACAGTAACTTTAGTTTGGAGCCACCCAAATAGTATGTTATTCTGGGTTATTAATATCCATATACAGAACCTTTCATTAGTACATTTCATTCATCAATGTTATGCCTCGACTTCCATTTTTAAATCTGCATAATTTATCCACATCTGTCTATTTTGGAATAGCATACCATGATTACCATCATTAACCACCTTGTTCAGCTTATTGTCATCAGAAAACTCATATATTAAACTTCACATGCCTACATATCACTAATTAAATACAATAAGGGGTGCAACCTTGAGTGCTGAGGCTCCACGTATAATATTAATTCACATTAACAGCGACTCACTGAAACATATCCTCAGCTACCAAACCATCTGATTACATTCCGCAGCACCTTGCCACAATGCTCAAATTTGTACATCATTGTTCATGCTGTATTGTATCAAAAGTCAAGCTTATAGGTTTATAATTATTTACTTTGCCTATAGATCCCCACTCCCCTTTGTGAATAGAAGAATTAAGAGAGGAGCATACTGAAGTCATGGATGCTCTCTTAACTATGGTTAAAGGTTTATATCTCATTTGCTGTTTCTTTAATAGAAATGGATAGTTTCAATCAGCCTCAAGTGCCTTATTTACTTTTAGTATCAACAAATTCTTTTCCAGTTTCCTTTCAGTTATTATAACTGACATCTATTTTTGTCTAAACCTTGCACAATACCCTTAGTTGGTATAAAAAACTTAGTAGCATGTACAATTACGTCTCTAAAAAATTTAGCATTTGCATTAGTTAACATCAGTTTATGCCACTGAAAATAACTCAAACATTGTCTTAATATTGTATTTGTATTAATATTGGCAATATTATGCAGGAAAGCAAAGGTTACACAGTGCCTGCCAAAAAAAAACAAAAAAAAACCCCAAACACCACTTTGTTTGCTTGCTTATTTCTTTCTTAAATCCCACCACACAATACTTGGTGAAATTTTATTCCAACAGTGATTATTCTTTGGGTGAATGCAAATTTCTGCACAGCTTCTCAGTTAATATCAACCTTCATATCATTGATGATATGAAGGTTGATATTATATGAAGGCCAATTTCTATACATATGCAGAGAACTAGAAATACAGAAGGGAAATTCAAGCAAACATATATAAATATGTTTGAAACTCAAAAGCCATGGATCAATAACTTAAAAGTCTACCAGCCTTAATGAGCCTTTGAACAAGCTTCTATATATATAAATATGGTTCTAAACCACAAGTACAACCTTGCAAATTTAAATGATCTTTACCAGCCATTTCATTGTAATTTTACTATTATTTATTTACTGTTATTTGCCTTTATTTTAATTTTATCATTAATTTAAAATTTACTTGCAATTCTATTGTTATAACAGAATTTAGGCCTTAACAGCAACCTGCTGGTACTGTTTTGTTGTTGTTGTTTGAGAGCTATTGGCACAAGAGTAGCTTAGGCTATAATCGCCTAGTCTAGATTAGAGAGTTTCATATTTCGACATTTTTCATTTTTCTTGATGTTGTTTAGAAGGAAGCCAAGATTTTCTTTTATAATTATGTCGCTGTTTCGTAAATATTATACTATTAATTTTATGTTTTGGTAGTATCAGATTAACTCAAGGAAAAAGAAAATGTTGTTAATATTTGGCTAATCATCTAAAATTGTTTTTAGCATTAGGTTGTTTTGTGCATTCATTATTGTTTGAAAGGCTCTTATACGTTCTCTATTAAATCTTGGACAGTTCACCATGAAGTGATGGCTGACCGTAACTTGACAGTTTTGGCATTGAGGAAGGTCATATGGGAATGCCTGATCCGCAATTGAGCAAGGATCATTTCTTCATGTCTGTTGGATTGGCAGCTAGTAGTCTATGGTCAAAGTGTTTGTTTAATTACACGAAGTTTGTTGTTAGTTTGATCTTGCCAGTGTTGTTGCCATTGTTTTGAACTGCTTTGGTGGATTAATGACTTGTAATTGGTATATGGCATTGAGTGAAAGGCATAGTCAGAGGTAGCAGCTTCTCTTGCTGCTTTGTCTCCTCTTTCATTTCCAGTTATTCCTGTGTGGCCTGGGATCCAGCAGAATCTGACCTTGTGATTATTTTGTAACAGCTTTGATACTGACTATTGGACTTGTTGTAAAACTGGGTGGCTTCGGTATTGGCATTCTGCAAGGCAATGACAGAGCTAAGCGAGTCAGTGAAAATTATGCTGTCTGCTATCTGTTTATGTTTAATTTTGTTTATGGCCATCACAAAATGGCTTGTAATTGGGCTGTAAAGACACTGCATTCTTTTGGAAGTCACTGCATGAGAGTACCGCCTTTGAAGTGAATCACAGCTCCTACACAAGTCTCTGTTTTTGACCCATCCGTGTGTATTAAAGGGTGATGTTCATATTGTTCTTTGTATGCTGCACGTAGCGGCTGGTAGTTAGTTCTCGGGAGAGTTATTTTCCCCCATGATTGAAAGTGCAGGTCATATGCAGGTTAAATGGCGGAATGATCTGTGTAGTCATAGAAGTTATGCTGTCATAATTAAGCTTTCAGCTTAACAGTAAGTTTTTTTAGATGGATGTTTGCAGGTCGGTTCATCCGTGGGTGGGCTTGGTATAAATTTTCCCACTAAGATGAAAACAGAACCTCTCTATTTAGATGATCGGTGATGGATTTTATCTTGACAGCATAGTGTAATAATAAGTTCTGTCATCTAAGTTGAAGTGAAGGTTCATGGGCTTCTGCATATAGGCTTTGTACAGGTGAAGTGTGAAAAACTCCAAGTGCTATACAGAGTGCACTGTGGTGTCGTGAACAGGTGCTCCCTAATCCAGCTTGGAACGTACTATTGCTTGATAAAGTTTAAGTAGTGTATGTCGATCTGCACCCAAAGTTGTAGTGAAAAGAACTTTGAGTAGGTTTAACTTCTTGATGCATGAATGTCTTAGTTGCTTAATATGTTCAAGGAATGTCAGTTTCCTATCCAAGAGAAGCCGTAAGAATCTTATGTTTGGTACAACTGGGATCATATACCTGTTCAGTTTAAGTTCAAGATCAGGGTGTAGATTTCGTTTCCTGCAGAAGTATATACATGCAGTTTTTTGTGTGGAAACTGGAAGCCATTTGTTTGCGCCCATTTGCTTATTTTATTTATTGCTCCTTGTAGCTGCCGTTCTATACTTCGCATATTCTGAGAGTGATAGGAAATACTGAAATCGTCAATGTATAAAGCAGTATCAACAGGTTTGGTATATGTTCAGTTATGGAGTTTATTTTGATAGCAAAGAGGGTAGTGCTAAGCACGGACCCCCGAGGCATGCCCTCTTCTTGGGTGAAGACTTTTGAAAGAAAGGGTATTCTGCAACTTGACTTGAAATGACCTGTGGTGTAAGAAATTTTGAATATATTTAGTAAGATGTCCATAATCCAAGGTGATATAGGTTTTGGATAATTCCATAATGCCATGCTGCATGATAAGCTTTTTCTATATCAAAACTGATAATTACCTGGTAATCTTTCGGATAAAGGCATTCCGCACAGTGTTTTATAATTTGATGAGTAAATCTAGTGTTGAACGATTTTTCCTGAAACTATGGTGTTCTGGATTGAGAAGGTTATTTCTGTTCAAAAACTATGTTAGACCAGTAGTTGCGTGGGTGAGAGAGAGAGAGAGAGATCTTTCCCTGGTTTTGGGAAAGCAAGAATTATTGCATGACGCCAACTGTCTGGAAAATGGTTTTCTAGGAAGATTCTGTTATATAGTTCTAGTATTGCCATTTGGGATTGATCATCTGCTTTAACATCATATAGTGAATTTTGTCTTGTCCTACAGACTTTGCTTTGTCTGTGATAGAGTACGTTTCAATTCATGGAATGTTAAAGGTAGGTACTCCATCGTTTCTTGTGAAAAAATTCAGTTTATGTCTTTCTATTCTTGCTTTGTATATTTGAAAACTGGGAGTATATGAGGTGGTCGCTGATATTTTGGCAAAGGTTTCGCCCAGTGCACTGGCTATTTCTGACAGCTCTGCAGTGACTTGTCCACTCGAGTTTAGGTTTGGAGTTGGAGTAAACTAGTATTTGTCATTCGTTTTGTTAATTTTATTCCAGACAGTTTTAGATGGTGTGGAACTTGTTAATGTAGATGCAAATTTTATCCAGGATGTTTTCCTACTGGCTTGCCTAATATATCTGGCTCTTGCTCGTACCTTCTTGAACAATATGAGGTTCTCTATAGTTGGATATCTTTGAAAAGTATTCCAGGTTTTGTTTTGCTCTTTTTTAGCCTGCGCACATTCTGCATTCCACCACGATTTTGGATGGCAATAGTCAGGTAATGCCTTGAGTACTGTGTACAGGTCTGGAGGCCTCATTTTAGGAAGGATGTAGATTTGCTTGAGCATCTACAGAGAAGAGCAACAAGAAGGAATGAAGGGATCCTCTTACTAAGAGAGGCTTAAGTTCTCAAACTGCAGTGGCTGGAGACTAGGCACCTGCGCGGTGATCTGATTGAGGTGTATAAGGCCTTGAATGGGTTGAGCACGCTGAATTCTGATGGGATTCTTCCACTTGTTCAGATTACGAACCTAAGAGGACATAAATTCAAATTAAGGAAAGACAGATGTAGAATAGATGTGCGGAAATTTGCCTTTAGCCAGCGGGTGGTTAATTGCTGGAACAAACTTCCATCTGTCATTGTGGAAGTTGATAGGTTAAATAAATTTAAGGAGGAACTGGACAAACATTTAGAGGGAGTGGTTGTGTGAATTTTTTTTTTTTTTTTTTGGCTGATGCGGCATAAGCTCATACACTTGCTTTCTTGCATCACATGCCATCACCACTACTACTACTACATGTTGGAAAGTGAGACGATGTTTTTTGGATAGAGTACTCAGCGGTTTGAATTATTTTATTTGTTACATATTGTACTGCTGCATCTAACGGTTTTTGCTTGATAGTATCAACATTTAGTTTTACACATGATTTATAAGTTTCCCAATCTACTTCATCTATTTTCCATCTGGGAGAATAAACTGGGAATTTTACGTGACTTGCATGTGGTTCCTAATGCCATGGTGATGATTACTGGATAGTGATCGCTACTGAGAAGACCACAGTGCACTGATCAATCAAGTATTGGTGAACATACAGACAGGTCTATAGCTGTAGTATTCCCTGATGGAAGGTGTGTATATGTATGTGTGCCATCGTTCAACAAAGTTAAATCATTCTCATCTATCCATTTTTCAATTTGTTTTCCTCTCCGATCTGTGGTTGTGTTAGCCCACACAGGGCTATGCCCGTTGAGATCACCTAGTATGCAGAAGGGGGTAGGTAACTGCATTACTATGCCTTCTAAGTCTTGTAATAAATCTTGGTTTGGTGGAACATAAATTGTTATTACTGTTATGAGGGATCTAGTGGCTATGCATACTGCAACAGCTTCAAGGTTGTTTATTGGAACAATCTGGGAAGGAATGCGAGAATTTACTAGTATTGTCACACCATCATGGGTTAATCTGTTAACCACCTGTTAATCTGTCCTTTCGATATACTGTATAGTTCTTTAATAAGGAAGAGTATTGAGGTCTGAGGTAGGTTTTTTGTAAGCAAAGACATAGCGGTGCATACTGTGCAATTAGATTGTATATGTCACCTATGTTAGTGCAGAATCCTCTACAGTTCCACTGGATTATGGTTTTCATTATTTGGTTTTGGAGAGGTTTTCGGACTGTTTCCTAGATGCTGTTTTAAATCTTTCACACATAGGTTTTTTCTTTTTGGAGAAATATGGTTTTCCGGTATCCATCTCTTCTTCTGCAAAAATCTCTAGTACTGATTCGTCTGGTCTTGGTGCATTATAGCCTTAGTTGCTAATGCACCAATAAAACCCAAACCAAACCAAAAAAAACCTGATTCGTCTGCTTGGTTGGTCACTTCTGTCTCCATTTGTTCAGTTTTTTTTTTTTTTTTTTTTTGATTTGGTAGTTGTTGGCGCATCGGCTTCTGTGGCCATATTGCACCTCCCAAGGTTTTTGCAGTACTTTGATCCAAGCCCGAGGCGGGAATCGAACCCGCGACCTTTGGGTTGCTGGGCAGGTACTTTACCCACTCGGCTAGCCCGGTCGGCTATTTGTTCAGTTGACTTCTGGCTTATGACATTACGTTTTCCTTTTGGAGCGCTTTCGTTTCTGAGTATTTTACAACGGGAGATACAGATAGTGGTGTGTTGGTGAGTTTCTCTTGATGTTTTGGCTGGGTTACTGTAAATAGTGCTCGTGCCCAGTCTGAGATGGACTTCTTTGAAGGAATTGTAAAATCTGTTTGGGTTTCTATTGTATGCCGATTTGTTATGACCTGTGCATAGGAAGGTCTGTTTAAGATAGTCGGGAGTACAGTTCTCTTAGCTTCTTGGTATGTGACAGAATGTTCTACATTATACAGTTGAATCTGCTTTTCTCTTTTCCACTATTCACAGTTCTTGGAATAGGCGGAATGGTCCCCCTTGCAGTTTGGACATTTTGGTTTCTCACCTGAACAGTTCTGATTGCTGTGCTCCTGAGACCCACAGTTGGCATTTAAATCAGTGGAGAGGATTCGGAATGTATGGTCTGATGTTGCGATTTAGGTATCCGGCCTTCACAGATGTAGGTGGTTTAAGAGTATTAAACGTCACTGGTTGGGGTAAGTGTCCCATTTCTAGTAATTTTAATCCTTCTCACAGCTATGATGCCTTGATCTTCAAGTTCATTTTTAATTTCTTCTTCAGAGACGCTGATAAGGTCCCATTCAGAAATTACTCCTTTCGATGTATTTAGCATATCATGGGGAGAGAAGTTTACTGGGATCCCACTAAATGTTTTCATATGAAACATTCTGCATGTTTGGAATTTGCTGTCTTGACTAGAATGTCGTCTGATTTTAGTCACTTGACATTTTTTGGTGTTCCAGTCACACTTTCTAAACATTTCTGGATCACAAATGGCGACAGTTTTCCTAATGGCTGTTCTGTCGTAGAATGAAAGACAATAAATGTAGGTGCAAGAAGCGATGTCACATCCTTTTTTTGTCTATCAGTTACAATAGTCTCATTATCCTCATTTTTCCGACTCAAAGGAGTCAGATCTTTGGGATCCATGGTTGTAATGTTTGGATCATTCATGTTTGCTCCTTTTAGCCCTGGAAGTGAGAGCTTTTCCTCCTAGGTTTCTGGCCCCACCATGGGGAGGCAGGAGCAGTGCCACCTAGTGACCAATCGGAAGTAGATTAGTGGTTAGTAGGACTAGGATATAAATAAAAGGTGTCTTTCCTTTCTTAGAGACCATTGCACTGACACGTTTCAGCAACTATATATATATATACAATAGAGAATTAGCTTTAAACTCTAGATATAAGTAACACTATCACTTTAGAAATCACCTGATCACTAGAAATGCTTGGCACTCTGGGCCCAGTAACCTGCTGTTCAGGAGCAAAACCATTTGGGTGCGTAAACTGGCTAAATATTCTTCAGCCATCCTTTTCCAATTTAAATTTAAGTCCCTTTCGGTTTCATTTCAGAAAGAGTAACGACTACCATAAGCATTTAGTTTACTTATTCCTTTTAAATCCTTATATGCTTTAATTATGTCATTACACAGATGTCTTGTTTCCAGAGACATGTGTGTAATGACCAAATATAAATCTGCAATTTACAAAACCCCAGTCTTTTTTCGCTTTACTTTTCTTCTAAACCACTACTCACTCTGTACAATGTCAAGATATACAGTGTCAAGATATTTCTAGGTCCTGCATCATATCAGGTTAACTGAATAAATCTTGATATAAAATATTAGCATTAGCATCAGTAGAGGCATATGATGCAATAAAGCAAGCTTATCCATCATCAGCCAAAAAAAAAAAAAAAACTTCCACTTCACCCCTCCGTTCGTTCAAAATACCTGTCCAGCTGAGCCTTAAATTCATTTAGGCTATCAACTTCCATAACAAGGGATAAAAGTCTGTTCCACCAACCAACTACCCGCTGGCTAAAGGAAAATTTCCGCACATCTATCCTATATCTGTCTTTCCTCAATTTGAATTTATGCCCTCTCAGGTGATTATTCTGAGCAAGAGGAAGAATCCCATCAGCATTGAGCATGCTCAAACCATTCAAGGCTTTATACACCTCTGTCAGATCACCTCGCCGGTGCCTAGTCTCCAGGCACTGTAATTTGCAAAACTTAAGCCTTTCTTCGTAAGAGCAACCCTTTGTTCCATTCACTAATCTTGTTGCCCTTCTCTGTACTCGTTCCAGCAGCTCTACATCCTTCTTGAAATGAAGCCTCCAGACCTGTATACAGTACTCAAGGTGTGGCCTGACCCTTGCCGTATACAAGGGAATAATCACCTCCTTATCCCAAGGAGGTGATTATTCCCTTGCAAGAAAAATTCCTGTATATCATTGACAAGACACCATGAGCTACTCTTGCAGCCCGTCTGCACTGCTCAGAGAACTTCATATAAGTATTTAACATGCCAAACTAATGAAAATGCCACATTCGTGAATCTGCATGGTGAGAAATGTTTTTTTTTCCCCACAGATAAGTGAAAATGCATGTAACATTTTCAACCACTTGGCTTTGAAATACACATACACGTCTCTGGCGTGGTGTAGTTGACCAAGAAACAACCTCAAGAATGAATTTAGGTAAAATGTGCCAAATTTGCATATATGTGCTGATGATATATGCACGTTTACTAAAGAAGATATAAGATTGAATAGGACTTTTATTATACAAGGACAGATTGAACAAATATATTTGGAATTTACCTGTTATTTAAGTATCCTTCTTTGGAATTTCTTTATCAGGATATTGACAATCTATATACTGTTTACAGCAGCTCAATACTTTTAAAAAATGTGCTACAGGCTATTTTCCAGGAGCAATTTTAGTACAGCAGAAGAGGCAATTTCTGTACTGCTTGAGAATTTATTATGCCCTCATATTTGTTTTTTTTTTTACATTGTGTTCCACCAATGCTCAATAGAACATCTTGCATCACTTGTGTGATACGAGGTCTTCCATTATTCTGCAAAAAAAAAAAAAAAAAAAAAACCTGTGGTACATCTTTCAATTCAGGTTTTGATTAGTGGAAATAGCCTAGCTAAATACACTCACAATATGTTAGCATAATAAGTATTACAGTTCAATTTTCTGGGACAAAGTGCTGTAAAATTTTTCCAGGTAGTATCAAAAAACAGAATCAACATCAATATTTTAGTAGATTGATCAACACAGAATTTCTTTTAGCAGCAGCTATTCCTTATGCTTCTGAATACTGGATTACTACTCAATCTCTGGATCATAACACCATATCCATCATGATTTGTCAGAAGTGACAGATGAGAATAAAAAATCTGGGTTGTGTTCTGCCTGTGCCAGTAATCAGTGACAAATTTCAACTCACTTTTTATTTTTCTGTAAAGTCATGCAAAAACCACCTGGTAGATATTCAATTTTGCTGCTAATTCTCACTACATCTTCTGTCTTTCTTTAACAGCTATTCCAGTTCTACTCTTGCAACATACATATCTGTTACAGTGGTGCTCAGTTTGCTGCTTTTTTGCTGGTTTTTCACAACTTTTAAAATGTTTTGCCACTGCAATTCTAAATGCATGAAGAGTCACTGCTGATAATCAGATCAAGAGTATCACTTTCTCTCATTGCATCTCTAACCTGCTTTTGTAGAAAATAGTCATCCACTAAATCCAGAAATTTCTTGCTATGTGAGTGATTAATCCACAAGTTTCAGTCAATATCTGAAAAGTTAAAATCTCCCATTATAAGACATTCTAATTTACTGGGCCACTCTGTTTGTAGCAGCCATCACAGTAGTTTGGTCTAAAACACACTCCTCACTTTTTTTGTCTTCAAAGTACCTATGTCATACCAAGTCAACTCGAAATTCCACTGGCCACCCGCACCAACTGAGTGCACAGCCTTATAATCTAAATGCTTTTTAACTAAGAGCATAACTCCAGCCTCTCTCTTGTCTCATTTGTCCTGTTTATTGGTGAGCTGCATGAACAGTACAAAAGAAGGATAAATTATGGATAATCACAATACTCACAAAGCACTGAAGTTCCTCAAATTAAATGGTTAAAGAACTCATGCTGTAGTTGGCCATGTGAAACTCAAAACTAAAGAGTAAAACATAGGTATCTTAACCATCCAGGAACTGTACACTCATGGGGGTGTGGTCAGAGGTTACTCCCGATCCTTCAGGGTGGTGGCAACCACACCTGACAGAACCCTAAGAGAAACCTACAGAACCCTCAGAAACAATTACAGAACTATATAAGGTGCAGGAAAAGAGTCCTGGCAACAACTAGTTGGGACAATCAGGAATGCTGACCCTCGAGGAGTTGTATACTGTATTGTCACAAACAAGCTTCTGTTAGGCAAGAAGGTAAACAGCACCACAACCACGACTGGTATCCCTACCCTCACTTGGGAGAACAGTGAATAACATCCTAGATGCTCCATTCTCCAATGAAGACACAGCTCTGATTCCAGCCAATCAGGAAATTGATAATAATAACCTAGTCTATCACTCTACTGAGAAAGAACCCCCCTCTCCTCTCCAAGGTCAAACTAGAGGCTGCTCTAGACCACATAAAAAATAGAAAATGCCTTGGACTAGACTTACTGGAGGTGGAAGCTATTAATAAATTTGCTTCAACAGACCAACTACTTCACCTCTGCAATCACTGCCTTGCCCATCCCAGAGAATCCACATACTAAGCCCAGATCATATCAGCTGATAGCTCTGCTACCTGGGTAGGCTCCTGGATAGATTGGTATTGTGCCAGCTACTCAACAACTACCAGACAGTAGCACTGCAACATTCTGATAAACAATCAGAATGTTAGAGTGCTCAGTTGAGTGGCCACTCAACTGAAGATGCAATGCAACAATTAATAAGTGGAGGACACACAGCAGAAATACATGCTAGATTGCTGTAGATTTTGCCAGTGCCTTTGACACCCCATGGATGCTCAGCATTCTCAGAAGGCTACACCAGGCTAATGTGCCAATTGATCTGTACACTACCTTTATTGATAATAGAAATGTAACAGTTCAGTGCTTGCAAGTTCTTGGACATGGACCTGGAATTTGCAGTGCAGATGCCTTTGCTTTTGCAGATGATCTTGTTATCATTGTAAGGGCAGAAATACCATGAAAGGCTAGAAAACCAAGCAAACCTCACCTTCATGCACTGTGGACACAACTCCATAAAATAAAAATCTCTCCAGAATAAAACAAAAACAATTCTGCTGAAAGAATCACTAAAAAGATCACCTGTCATAAAAAAAAAATTATGTTCCAGGTACATAATGAGTTGCTGCCGCTAAAAACGTCTTTACTGCAAGAACTCATTATGAAACTGGTACAGTAAAATAAATAAAAAAGTATTGCTACATTATTTTTATTGAAAAAATAATTTCAGTACAATTAAATACAATGAATGGAAATTTTCGTTGTACTAGCGTACAATGAAATAATTCGTATAAAATATATTATAATAACACTAAAATTATTGGTCTATGGTAACTGAAATAAAATATATAATTTTGACACTGAAATGATTTTAATTCCCAAGTGAATACTCCATCAATCGTCATTCCATTACGTGTGGTATTTACTAAAGTATTTGACTTAATATCTAAATTTAAGACATCATTCATAAATTTAAAAAACTACTTTCCAGCTTCAGAATTTAATTCTAGATTGAAATCACCAGGGAGAACTATAGGTATATGATCCAGTGGCCCTTTCAATAATTTTGCACCTTCAATGGAATACGGCATCAAATTCTTGTTTATGAATTTTTGAATTATATCTAATGACATCCCTGGAGTGTTGTAAATGGCAACGATGAAAATAGATTCACTATTGAATTTGCACAAAGATCCACAAATGTCTCCAGTTTTTCATCTGATACTGCTGTCGCATTGCTGCTATTACATTGTGCAAAGATATGTGGTGTACTGATGATAGTTGAACCTTCATGTTGATATATCGCAACACCACCACTACAAACATCCAATCTTTTAAATTGAGTCACACATCGGAATGGTTTAAGTAATATATGTTCATCATTATCCAACCACGTTTCACTTAATATCAAAATTTTCGATTGCTGTAAGATTGTGTCCATTTCGATATCTCGAACATGGGCCTGTAAACTTTGTACATTCACTGACGATATAGATATACCACTTTGTATGAAATTTTGCAGTTCATCCTGTAGAGATGGTAGCTTATTTTTCAAGCAATCTAGTTCAGCATGAAGTTCTATATTACTAGTAGCTTTGCCATGGTGAAATGTGAAATCATCCTGGGAATTTGTAATATTTAAACCTTGGAATGAGGTCACTCGAGATAACGCCGTGTATACAAGTTGCTGTTGATGATCTTTCTCATAATTATACACAACTTTGTCGAAGGTCCCTCCTTGAGATTTATGTATAGTCAAAGCACAAGAACATACTAAAGGAAATTGTGTACATCTACATGTTAATTTCGTATTGTTCTTGAATGGAATCATAGTTGATCGTTTTATAATAGGTACAGATTGACTAGGCAAATGTTTATCTTTCACATATTGTTTCTAATGAAATTGAAGTTATGTCCTATTTTTGACTCAGGAAATTTCATCCATACTCGTTTAACTGTTTCGTCATCCTCAATTTTGAAATATACTAAAGTACTGATTGCACCATTTACCAATCCATCAACCACATCTATATTTGTAGTAATCGTGTATGGTTTTCCTTTCAATAATGGTAGAATGTATGGAAGTCCTGCAATTTCAGTCACTGACATTTTATGAATTTTATTTCGAATCCCTTGTGGACATAAATTAGTAGCATTTTCTTTGGTAACAAATCTCGATTCTATAATTTTAAGCTCATCTGATAATAACGCTTCTCCATTGCCTATTTTTGTAAGAATTTTAGAAATTATACTATCGGACTGTTGAACAACTTGTACTAATTCATGAAATTGTAGTGAATGCCATAATTCTGGAGCAATCTCTAATGACTTCTTTATAAATTCTTTCAATTCCAATATAGAACGAGTAATGTTAGCTGTTATTCCTAGTGATTTAAATGCAATTTGCAAATTTTCTGCGGTACACATTCGCATAATTTTCATTGCCATATATAGCAAATGTTTGGGAGTTACTCCCCAACATTTGCTATATATGGCAATGCAAATTATGCGAATAATTTTCACGATGATCAGACCTACAAATTTCACTCGATGCCATCATAAAGGGAGTAATTTTCAATCCAATTTTAAATTTTTGTGCATGTCCCAAATATATAGCTGGAAAAGAAATTCTTCTATGTGTATATGAAATATGAAACTTGTTGGAGATGATTTCTGACCCGGTGCTATATATAAATATTTATCTTCAGACCATAATAATGTTTGTTGTTGAATTAACAATAGTTCATCATCATTGTTAGCAGTTTCCACAATTTCATCTGAATGTTCCTGTTCACTATCATCATTTGTCCCCAAGAAATCGTCACTCACTTTTATGCTGTGGAATTTATACAAAGGTGAATTTATCAAATACCGTAACCATATTTTCATTATTTTCTTCTGCACACATCCTTGTAGATATGATTTATGTATGAGTCTTCATTTTATATGTACATTAATGGAATAATCGTCATCTAATTCTTTAGGTAATTGATGAACCATCATATTTACGTTAACTGGTACATTTATTACTTGTCCAATGATCCTATATTCATAACATAAACGACGAATTTGCATAAAGGGTAATTGTGGGATATCAAATGCTTAGTTACAACATCCAGTGGAGGCAAATGAGTAGTATATGTAGGATATATAAATCCATTTGACGTGGCCATAGTTGGTATCTATCCCTCTTTTAATGAAGCATGACATGCATTACACGTCATGGAAGTACTCACTTCTTGTAAATAAAATTCATTTTGAAGTAATTCATATGAAGTTGTTGGAAATGGTTTCAAATCTAACTGAAACCATAAACGATCACAAACATTACAACTAAATCCAAATGGGTTTTTGTATACTAGTTTTTCAAACTCACTGTCAGCTCATGTAGACACTATAGGGATATAATCAGGAATCTCATTACCATTTCTAATTTTGCTTTTTTTCGTGCACGATATTCCTTCATTTATTCTGCTGGAGTTTTAGATTCTTCATAAGTATCAGGAATCAAAGTAGAACTCTGTGGTTGAATTTCATTATTATTCGGAATAGTTTGAATGTCTAATTTCCTTTTCTTCCATTCAAGATATTCATTCGTTATTTCAGCTCGAGTTTTTTTGGGTTCAGTTTGAGAACTCCCAGGCATAATGAAACACTCTTGTTGAATTTAATCTGGATTCACATTTCTGTCCAACTTCCCTTTCTTTCTTTTCCTGATATTCCTTCGAATGCTGGGCTGTAGATTTTGGCACAGTCCCTCGAATATTAATCATTATGGTGATTAATGTACAAGTTAGTGCATTCATCATTTCTGTACATAGCCAACTACATAAGTAGTTATAAAAAAATTGGCATCATTAAGTATATCTCATATTGTGAATACCTTCACGAGTTGCCATGATATTGCACTACCTCGAATAAGTAATGCTTCATCATAGGAGAAGACTATTGTTACTTATTCTCAGCAGATACCATCACTCATACGGCACCGTATCGGAGCTTATTGGCTCCTCATCAGTGTTTTTGGTTTAGTTTTTTTTTTTTTTTAGGAGCATTAGCAACTAAGGCCATATTGCTCCGGGGATATGTAGTGGTCCTTCTCTGACCTTTCCACATCCTCCGTATTTGGTGGTCACGGGCTCGAACGCTGGTCTAATCAAGAAGCATGTGCTATGCACTGCTGCTCCTGCCCACCTGGCTACGGAGGCGCCTCTCCTCCTCCTCATCAATGGGTGGGCAGGTACCCTGGTGTTGCAATGATGACAACCCAGTTGAGAAGTATAAATCCACAATATGAGAGATGCCTGATGGTGTGGAGTAATTTAGATTACGGTATAGTTTAGGGCTAAAGCCTCAGATTACATAAATAGTTTAACTAATGTACAAGTTAGTGCATTTGCATCATTTCTGTACATAGCCAACTACATAAGTAGTTATAAATTGGCATATACCATAATCTAAATTACTCCACACCATCAGGCACCTCTCATATTATGGATTTATACTTCGCAACTGGATTGTCATCGTTGCAACACCAGGGTACCTGCCCATCCACTGATGAGGAGCCAATAAGCTCCGAAACGGTGCCATATGGATGATGGTATCTGCTGAGAATAAGTAACAATAGTCTTCTCCTATGATGAAGCATTACTTATTCGAGGTAGTGCAATATCATGACAACTCATTCTGATGGTATTCACGATATGAGA
Source organism: Mastigoproctus giganteus (assembly GCF_048544385.1). Classification (NCBI taxonomy): domain Eukaryota; kingdom Metazoa; phylum Arthropoda; class Arachnida; order Uropygi; family Thelyphonidae; genus Mastigoproctus; species Mastigoproctus giganteus. The sequence goes on from NC_143575.1 coordinate 68,910,616, forward strand.
TATACTTAATGATGCCAATTTATAACTACTTATGTAGTTGGCAATGTACAGAAATGATGCAAATGCACTAACTTGTACATTAGTTAAACTATTTACGTAACCTGAGACTTTAGCCTTAAACTATACCGTCATTATAATGGTATAATGTAGCACATCACTGCTCACTTGTACTTGTTGTGTCACTGCACTTGTTGCATCACTGCAGCAACAAGTACAACACATGCACATCGGGTTTCATGATGACTTTTAGGTAACGTAACGCTTTTTTTCAAATAATGCCAGTAAAAACATTTTTAACGTCAAAAATCTCAGATATCAAAATGATGCAGGAATTAAAATACCTTGGTATCATTTTTGATAGCAAGCTCTCTTTCTAATCCCATATTAACTAACTGGCCAAGAAACTTAAGAATTATGTAGCCATGATCTGGATCACCAGATCTAACTGGGGACTTAAAAAAAACACAATTATTCTGATCTATAAAGCTGTTTTCATTCCAGTCATGTCTTAGGCTGAATCTGGTATAACTGAACTACAATATATAGAATTAAAAGAAAACTAGAAAGTATACAGAGAAACATTCTACTAGCCATAACAAGAGCTTGCTGTATGATAAGTGCCCTGCCCTCTTGGCAGGTTCTCTCTGCATACTATTTCCAAATCCTGCCAAGGGTTTTGGGAAATAGCATGCCGAGGTCTTTATCATAGACTTAAGGAAAAGCTATGCCCAATCAATATATGTGTATCACCCTAGATTTGGCAGTTGATCCAAAGAGAGAAAGAAAAAGAACGGCAACTGAGCTTACACAGGGGTGGAAAGCAAACTGGGAACAGTCCACAAAGGGAGAGATGACATGATGGTTCATACCAAATGTGGCTATAGTCTTTCCGAAATCACCTCCTTGGCTTGCCAGTTGACTGTATATGACATTCCTATTAACAGGATATGGGTCCTTCAATCTGATGACCTACAGTGTGCCCGGTGTGCACTTGCAGAATTGGAAACACTTGCTATGAGTGTCCAATCTGCGACAATAATCCCCAAAGCTTACTTATCTCAAGGATTGGCCCACTCCCTTCAGATCAAGGACACCTCTTTATCAATAAAGAGGAATACTACAAAGCTTTTGCAGTATGCCCACTCTATATTTGAAGCAAGGAAACAGAACATTAGACAAAATAGAAATGCTACTCCCCAGGCACCTTGCATCACTAAATTGCATATGGTACTATAATTCAGGCCCAAAACCTTCAGGCTGATCTGCCCCTAGTCTTGACGTTACCACCCAGACAGTGAACTATGCTTGACTCTTAGAGCCCTGTCTGGTATGAATGCTACTATATGAGGTGGTACTATCCAACCTCAGCCTACAAAAAAAATAAATTAATTAAAAAAAAAAAGCTTGAACCATCTATATTCTGAGTGATGTGACAAACAGGGATAAATGTTGGCTGAATGAGAATGCACAACTGGCTGTTTAATTTTATTTAATTATGCACAATGAATATATGGTCCTTTTTAGTCCTCGAGGCTGTCACAGACATTCTCTCAGGTATGCCAAGTTGGGCTTGCTACCTGGGAGTCTAAAACGCCGATGGAACTGATATTTCGGTTACACACAAATCAAGTGGATCTAATTTAGGCAAAGTCCGGTTGGTCTGTGACAGCCAAATTCCCTTCTTGTACCTTCACGATGGTGGGACTGTTAGTAACCCCAGGTATAAGCTCCATGTGCAAGCCCTGAAATATGACACCCAGCATAATGTAGATGACCACCCAGGCGTACACCAATGTAAGTAGGGGTTGAGGTGTGCCACACACAGCATGCAGAAGAATGTCACCCCTCTGTGTTACCAGGCAATACTAGGTGGTAGATGACTCTCATCAACCAGTGAGTGCAATACCACCACTTTGCATACTGGAGGCTTGAAGTGGTGGAACGAATGTTTAGCCTCCAGAGCAAAAATTCCAGCAATCCCCCCCCCCCCCATATCTCTTTCATCATGCAATATGATTGATATCTTTTGAGGTTATAATGGAAATCATGGAAAGATCCAATCTTTCTTACATTTCAAGGGAACAGCTCTAAAATGGTGTTTCTAGGCTGGCTGCTAGATAGTCTAGCAGACCGAACCTATGGGTAACTCTGTAGGGGGCTTCTGAATTAGCTAATGTATAATCTCACTGCCTGCACCCTGCCAGATAGTGACTGCAGGGAGCCCAAGTAGTATGCATGTGGAGAGGGGGGCATTGTCGAGGCCATGTTATGTGAAGGAGCTGGGTATATTCTTAACACTGGTACCAGTATACAAAAATTTCATTATTTCATACAGCACGAATTGTCAAAATAAGATAAACTTATCTGCAAAAAGAAGTAAACCTCTCAACTACTTTCTCATTCATTCCATATATATATATGGAATGAATCTCTAGAGCCCTATGTCTCAGTGCTAATACCCATGATGTCCATTTCCACTTACAGTCTGCAAAACCCCATGTGCTTTTTAAGAAATAATCCCAGGCATCGGTTGATTCAACCACTGCTCATCTCTGCTGCATGAATGATTTGCTGTATCATTTGTTTTGCTTCAAAGGTAGTAATTCTGCATTTCTGTAATTTGCAAAACTTAAGCCTTTCTTCATAAGAGCAACCCTTTGTTCCATTCACTAATCTTGTTGCCCTTCTCTGTACTCGTTCCAGCAGCTCTACATCCTTCTTAAAATGAGACTTCCAGACCTGTATATAGTACTCAAGGTGTGGCCTGACCATTGCCTTATACAAGGAGATAATGACCTCCTTATCCCTGCTAGAAAAATTCCTGTATATCATTGACAAGACACCATGAGCTACTCTTGCAGACCGTCTGCACTGCTCAGAGAACTTCATATCTGCCTGCAGAATTACCCCAGGTCCTTTTCATTCTCTAGTACTGTCAGTTTGGTACCACACAGTTGATACATTACTCTGGGGTTACTGCTCCCATATGCAGTACTTTACATTTGTCAACGTTAAACTTCAGTTGCCACCTCTCAGCCCATCTGCTCAACTTTTCTAGATCCTGTTGCAGCAGAATACTGTCATTAGTGTCATTAACAACCCTGCTGACTTTTGTATCACCTGCAAACTTGGGCATTAAGCCTGATATACCATCATCAATATCATTAATAAAAACAGAAAACAACAATGGACCCAACACTGAACCCTGGGGGACTCTACTAATAACATTAGTCCACGAACAGCAGTGTCCATTGATTACCACTCTCTGTCTTCTCCCACTCAACCATCCCTTTACCCATAGTAACAATTTGCCCCCAATGCCACACTGCTCCAATTTGTACAGCAGTCTTCCATGTGCAACAGTATCAAAAGCCGATCTAAGATCCAAATCTATGATATCAAAATTATTCTTTGCATCCAGTTCCTTTGTTACCACATCATAGTTTTTTTTTTTTTTTTTATTTGGATTTTATTGACGCATTAGCAACTAAGGCTATAATGCGCCACGACCACCGCATCATAGTATCCAATCAAACTGGTCAGACAAGACTTCCCCTTAAAAAACCCATGCTGTGTCTGAGCTATAATTGAAGTCTTGTCTAGATGATCCTGCAGTGCTTCTTTAACCAGTGCCTCTATTAATTTCCCCTGGAACAGAAGTTATACTAACAGGTCTGTAATTACCTCTTGTCTCCCTTTGATCCTCCTTTGCGGATTGGGGTCACATTTGTACATCTCTAGTCCATCGGTACTTCCCCCGAGTCCAAAAAATCTCTCAGAATTATGGCTAAGGGTTTGCTTACTTCCTTTGCTGCCTCCTTTAATATAACTGGATAGATTCCATCCACCCCAGGTGCCTTTCTTATGTTTATCTTCAACAATTTCTTCTCCACTTTACTCTAAGTTATTACAAGATTATCTTGCTTACTGCAAGCGTTTAATACACCTCTGGCATTCCCCTCCCTGAATAACTCCTCACGTGTGAATGTAGATGCAAAATATTCATTTAGTTTGTTAGCTACCTGAGCAGGATCATCAGCAGTTGAACCATCGATATCAAGTGGACCAATCTGATTTATCCCCTTCCTTCTAGAGTTTACATAAGTAAAGAACTCTTTGCTGTTTTCCTTTGCATCCTTTGCCAAAGATTTCTCGTAATCTGCCTTTGCCTGCCTAACCTCCGTTGTGACTTGGTTACAGACCAGCTTATATCTATCATATCTATCATAGGCTTCTGTGTCACCTGTTAATTTATATGTATCCCATGCATTTTACTTCTCTGCCACATGTCTAATTAGGCACCTCCATAGCCAGGTGGGAAGGAGCAGTAGTGCGCAGCACACGCTTCTTGATTAGACCGGGGTTCGAGCCCATCACCACCAAATACGGAGGATGCGGAAAGGTCAAGGAATGACCACCGCATATCCCGGAGCAATATGGCCTTAGTTGCTAATGCTCCTAAAAAAAAAAAAACCAACAACAACAAAAAACATGTCTAATTAGTTCATCTGACATCTATTTAGGCCTAAATCTTGAACAATATTTCTTAGTTGGTATGAAAAGCCCAGTAGCTTCTAAGATTAATTCTTTGAATGCTTCCCATTTTGAATTTGCTGTTGGCAACATCATCAGTTGGTGCCACTGTAAAGAATTTAAATACTGTCTCAGACCACCGTAGTCGTCGTTATGAAAGCAAAAACCTTCCCTTTACCCCTGATTGATACTCTGGTCCTTTTCCACCTATTCTTTTTTCACACAATATGTTCTCCATTTCCCTGACAATAGAGTCACCAACAACTGCAGTTCCTGTGTGGAATAAATAAATAATAAAAAAAATATATGCTCTTTTTTTGCAGGCTAAGCTGTATGATGAATGTGGTATCATGTGTTCTGTCTATTTTAAAAAAAAAAAAAAAAGAAAAATGCATGTGATGTTTTTTATCTTTTTATTCAGGTGCCATTTTGCCTGAGTGCAAGAGTGATGGGCAAACGATAAGTGAGTGCAACTATGTCAGTGTTTGGTTACTTGTGCACATGAATATATGTTAAAAATATATATATTTGTGCCTTATTTACATTATAGAAATGACAGGTATGTGCCAGTCTGGTGTGGATGTATTGTGTTCTTGTAATAGAAAGATCCCAGTGCTCTGCTGGCACCATGCTGTTTTCTCCTCTTAGGCAGTATTGTGTGGAATGTTTCATTCTGACTGAGCAGCCAAGATGGTCACCTGTACCCCCCCCTCACTTAGGGCACACTGGGTATAAGACTTTAACCCCTTCTTTCTGTAGGACCATGCCCACTTCCCTCTCCACCCTGCCACCTCCACCATCCCAAACACTTTCTCTACTCTTAACAGTCCTGCCTTATGGAGGGTTGGTTGCCTCTACAGGGTGCCCCTCTGTTCCTTTATTTTCTAATTCTTGGTGGAAGTCTTCTTACCATCTACCCCATTATCTTTCCTCCAAGGCTCAAACTGTCACTCTTGTGCTTGTTTCTAATAAAAAAAAATTTCCTTTTTTTGGGCCCTCCCTGGCAATGCCTAGAGAGATTTATGCAACCCCATTGCATGGCCACCTCTACGTGGTAAAGGATGGGTAGTGGTAAGACCTTGGGTTTCCAAGGGCCCAAGAGCAAAGAGGCCAGATATAAAACAGACCAACACACTCCAATAGTAAACTGTGCAAACTACACTCTGACCTATTGGCATTTACGAGGTCTGTTTTGAGTCACAAAAGATCACTGTGGAGTTAGGGAACCCCCTGGGCCACAAGATCTGCAACACTATATATTCCTTCAGTGCACATTGTACTCCCATTATTCAAATTCTGCATTCCATATGTCTGAGTGTCACCACATCTCCATTATCCCTACAATGTTTGCATTTGATGACTTAACCAGTACTTGAAATTTATCAACTCTTGTTTACTACACTTAAAGCATTAGTTTACACACAAGTATACAGCATCTGTTTTTATCCTTAGTCCTAGCACAGCTCATGTATTTGTTTGTTCCATTTTGACTCCCAGAAGGCCTTGTAACTCCTAATACCTTGCTTTCCAGGCTGCTGCGTCACAATAAGTGTCACAATACAAGCACTCATGCGTCTTCTTGCAGCTGCTATTAATCTATTATTCTACAGTTAATTCTGTGTATCTCTCCATCTCCCCAAGCTAGCGGTTTTACAACCCAATTCAATGGCATTAGAAAATATTCATGCATTTTGTATCCTATATAGATGAACAGTGCACTGTTGAGTCAGTTTGGTGTGACATAAGCACTGCGAGAGCTAAAATAAGAGTAGGAGTGTGTTATAGGCCTAATGACTCGAATGAGTACAATGAATTATACAGAGAAATAGAGTGGGCCAGTAAATCAGAATGTCTTATAATGGGGATTTTAACTTCTCGATATACTGACTGGAACTTCTGGGTTGGTCACTCACACACTAGTAAGACTTTTGTGGATTTATTGGATGATTGTTTTCTGCAACAGCATGTTCGAGAGGCAACCAGAGAGAGTAATATTCTTGATCTGGTTATCAGCAGTGATCATTTGTGTATTAAGAATTTGCAGATAAAGGAACCACTAGGTGGCAGTTATCACAATGTACTGATGTGGGATTTACTTAAAGATATAATTACCATCATAGGTAAAGGAAAGGATTTTGCTTCCGAAAAGGTGAGTACAGTGGTCTCAGAAAGTTTTTAAATTCTGTACAGTGGGATAAAATGACGATGTTACCAAGAGTAAATTCTAAGTGGGAAGCATTCGAGGAATTAATTGTGGATGCTACTAAAAGTTTCATACATAATAAGAAATATTGTTCAAGGTTTAGGCCTGAATGGTTATCTAGTGAACTAATGAGACTCATAACAGGGAAGAAAAATGCATGGGGTACATATAAATTAACAAGCGACTCAGAAGCCTATGGCAGATATAAGCTAGTCTGTAATCAGGTTACAAAGGAGGTTAGGCAGGCGAAGGCAGATTACGAGAAATCCTTGGCAAAAGATGCTAAGAAAAACAGCAACGATTTCTTTACTTATTATATAAACTCTAAAAGGAAGGGGATGAATCTGATTGGTCCACTTGACATCGATGATTCGACTGTTGATGATCCTGCTCAGATAGCAAACAAACTGAATGAGTATTTTGCATCTACATTCACACATGAGGAATTATTAAGGTTTGAAAATGGCAGAGGGATACTTAATGATTTTGTAATAACTGAGAGCAAAATGGAGGAGAAATTGTTGAAGTTAAACATAAGAAAAGCACTTGGGGTGGATGGGTTCTATCCAGTTACATTAAACAAGGCGGCAAAGCAACTAAGCAAATCCTTAGCCATAATTATGAGAGCATCCTTGGACTCAGGGGAGGTTCCCACGGACTGGAGATGTGCAAATGTATCCCCAATTCACAAAGGGGGATCGAAGGGTAACACGAGTAATTACAGACCAGTTAGTTTAACTTCTGTTCCGGGTAAAATAATGGAGTCACTGGTTAAAGATGCATTGCACATTGCAGGATCATCTAGACAAGACTGCAGCAATAATTCAGACACAGCATGGGTTTGTTAAGGGAAAGTCTTGTCTGACAAATTTGATAGGATATTATGATGTGGTTACAAAGGATCTGGATGCAAAAAATAATTTTGATATCATATATTTGGATTTCAGGAAAGCTTTTGACACTGTTGCACATGAAAGACTTACAAATTGGAGTAGAATGGTATTAAGGGTAAGTTGCTACAATGGATAAAAGGATGGTTAAGTGGGAGAAGACAGAGGGTGGTAATCAATGGTTGCTGCTCTTCGTGGACTAATGTTATTAGTGGAGTCCCACAGGGTTCGGTGTTGGTTCCACTGTTGTTTTGTATATTTATCAATGATATTGATGAAGGTATATCAGGCTTAATGTTGAAGTTTGCAGATGATACAAAGGTTGGCAGGGTTGTTAATGACAGTAATGGCAGTGTGCTACTGCAACAGGATCTAGATAATTTGGGCAGATGGGCTAAGAAGTGGCAAGTGAAGTTTAACCTTGACAAATGCAAAGTACTGCATATGGGTAGAAGTAACCCCCAGAGAAACGTACCAACTGTGTGGTACTACACTTAAGGTGGTAGAAAATGAAAAAGACCTGGGAGTAATTGTGCAGGCAGATATGAAGTTTTCTGAGCAATGGGAGGTGATTATCCCTCAGTATAAGGCAATGGTCAGGCCATGCCTTGAGTACTGCGTACAGGTCTGGAGGCCTCATTTTAGGAAGGATGTAGATTTACTTCAGCGTGTACAGAGAAGGGCAACAAGATTGGTGAGGGGAATGAAGGGATCCTCTTACCAAAAGAGGCTTAAGTTCTGCAAATTGCAGTGGCTGGAGAATAGGCACCTGCGCAGTGATCTGATTGAGGTGTATAAGGTCTTGAATGGGTTGAGCACGCTGAATTCTGATGGGATCCTTCCACTTGTTCAGATTACGAACCTAAGGGGGCATAAATTCAAATTAAGAAAAGACATCTATGTAGAATATATGTGCGGAAATTTGCCTTTAGCCAGCGGGTGGTTAATTGCTGGAACAAACTTCCATCTGTCATTGTGGAAGTTGATAGGTTGAATAAATTTAAGGAGGAACTGGACAGGCATTTGGAGGGAATGGTGTGATTTTTGTTTTTTTTTTTTTTTTTGGCTGAAGCTGCATAAGCTCATACACATGCTTTCTTGCATCACATGCCACTACTACTACTACTACTATCTCTGTAAAAACAGTCTTTCTTGTTAACAATCACCGACCATGTTGAAAAACCTCCACCCCATGAACCTTGCACTGCATAGTCTGTCCAAAATGAATTGATTGATAAAGTTCTTATATATACATTGTATATTTCATTACCATATACATTTCCCTATACTTGTTAAATGAATCCTCCTCGTATCTCCTACTGATAATATTAGTAGTACTAACTAATATTAAGTGTAGGAGAAATTAGTGCCAACATGTACAACAATATCACCTTTTGTGCTCTTAAAAGAAGAAAGCTACTCTGAAAAGTCATTACCTTTTGACTCTGGCAGACATAAACTGGTTCTATTCCACCTATCCTTTTTACAAAACATACTTTCTGTTTCCTTGACAAAAGATTGTGACAATACTGTGGGACCAACACATTCTGGCATGGTGGATTTTGTATCATGTTTAGCATGGCATAGTTTCAGCATTGTGCTGGGTGGTTGAGTGCTTCATAGGTTCCTCTTTTCAATTTCTTCAAGCGCATAAACCCTAGTCCCTATGCATTCATAATACCATCAGAATGCTGAATTGGCACTTAAACTCCTTACACTGTCTCTAACAATGCACACAAGGACATCCCCTTTGTCCCTATCTGGTCCTACTATAGTTAATTGGCGCATCCGTAGCCAGGTGGGAAGGAGCAGCAGTGCATAGCACATGCTTCTTGATTAGACCGGGGTTCGAGCCCGTCACCACCCAATACGGAGGATGCGGAAAGGTCAGGGAATGACCACCGCATATCTCGGAGCAATATGACCTTAGTTGCTAATGCTCCTAAAAACCAAATAACAAACAAACTATAGTTAATTCTGAAAAAATGCAATAAGCAGCACAACAAATGTAGCTGTGATTCCCAAGGGAACCACCATCAACAGTTCTCTTCCAAGTCAAAGCATTCCTGCTAATTTGAGCTTTTGCTTTGCTACCCTTGTTTGAGGTGTGATTCTATTCCAAATTTAATATAAAATTATTGCATGATCTAAGAGTTATATGAGAGTATGGCTAAACAATGCTATTCTCAAATTTTGCCACACAATATGTACTTTACTGTTATGTTTTTAAATACATTCCTTACTTTCTTAATTCCTAGCTTAACACAAACATATGCAAACCTAAGTGATTACGACCTTTAAGATACTTATTTATTAAATTTAAAATACTGCACTTACTATTACGATGTAATACACTACAAGTTATTAATTATGGGATACAATTTTTTCACTAAAATTGGCAAGGAAAGAGGCTCTAATAATATTAAGTTGTAACTTATAGAAATTTGAAAATAAGCTAATGTACATGATTTGGATAATTAAAACTACTCATTACGCACAATTTAATATGTTAATTAAGTGAAAAAATGTCAAAATATTCCAAAAATTTATCTAATTTCAGCAGCTTGAAATTTTCTGCCTCCAGTTACTGTAATCCTTCTCTCCCTTTGTCAGGCGCCTCCGTAGCCAGGTGGGCAGGAGCAGCAGTGCGTAGCACATGCTTCTTGATTAGACCAGGGTTCGAGCCCGTGACCACCAAATATGGAGGATGCGGAAAGGTCAGGGAATGACCACCGCGTATCCCCGGAGCAATATGGCCTTAGTTGCTAATGCTCCTAAAAACCAAATAACAAACAAACAACAAACAAACTCCCTTTGTCAAGCAGTATTGGAAGGAACAAACGAAATCTCAATGGCAGAGCCTTGCTGGCTTTTGATAATGTGCCTGGCCACCCCAAATGAAAAAATGAGAAATGAGAATTTCAGCTGTTTCTCTCATCTTAAGTGATATCTTGCGGGATAACATTTCACTAACAATGTGGTTATATCAGCAGCAAAACAGTATTACAAGTGACATGACATCAGGGTTTCAAAAATTTCATTAAACAATGGGATAAATATTTGAATATTCATGGTGATATATTGGAAAACAGACTACTTCCTCTTTGTATCTACACAATTTCTTTTCTCTTCACCAAATGTTGAAAACAAAACACTGGATATATTGCTTTCTGATTTTTTGTGCGCACGTGCGTGTGTGTGTATGCAAGTAATGTGTATGTGGGGAAAAATACACACAAGGCATTGAAGAAATGATTCTGTGTTGCTTGATCTCCCTTTTTATGTTTCTCTTATCAAAATTTATATGTTGTATTTCTAAATTTCCAACCTAGGCATTAAGAAATGTAAGATGCAAGCAGATATAATAGTCTGAGATTATTATTATTATTTTTTAATAGATATAATCAAGTGATTGATTTAGAAGTTATAAATATATGCAAAATATTACATTTCTTTATTCATTTGAACACAAATATCAGTAATTCAACTGCCTCCAGATTGGGTTAGACTGTTAAAGGAATTTACTCAGGAAACTAAGGCCATAACATGTTTGTTTTTTTTTTTTTTTTTTGGTAGTTGTTTGCGCATAGGCTTCTGTGGCCATAATGCACCTCCCAAGGTTTTTGCAGTACTTTGATCCAAGCCCGAGGCGAGAATCGAACCTGCTACCGTTCGGTTGCCGGGCAGGCACTTTACCCAACCGGCTAGCCCGGTCGGCTGCCATAACATGTGAATGTCTCAGTGCTTGCGTTTAGAATCCAACTCCAACTTAAACAGGCTAATGCAGTTCTGAGAGAGAGAGAGAGAGAGAGAGAGAAGAGACCGGGAGGCCTTTCACAGAACATTTGAACTGTCTATAATGTCAATGATTAGAAGTGAATCCCATATATATTTTCAAAACAGGGGTTATATGGCATAGCAACTATACCATCCAAAAGAACCTTTCACTGTAAATGCACATGTGTGTGTGTGTGTGTGTGTGTGTGTGTGTGTGTGTGTGTGTGTGTGTGTGTGTGTGTGTCAGGATGCCAAGTATAGTGAAGCATTAAGTAGGATGAAAGAAAATGCCAAGACAGGACAAAAATCTGAAGATTTTTGATTACAACACATAATTTTGATTACTACATATAATATTTGAAAAAGATACTGTATATTCCGACACTCACCTTAAATAAACTTCAATGGGATGGGAATGTTAATACGGTCTGTTGGCATCTTTGGGGCGTTTCAACTGAACCTTGAGGCGTTTCATTCCTATCTGAAACCCATTCATAGCTTGGATGGCAGCCTGGGCACTGGCAGGGTTGTCAAAACTGACAAAACCTGGTTTTGGGTGGGGGAAGAAAAATCAGTGGTATACGTAAAGATAATATAAAATAATGATCAGTCACAGCCAATAATCATAAGTACAAAAACCCCTTGCAAGAAGATACATAAATAAATTTCTGTAACTTTTATATACAAACCAGATTTTGAAATTCCACCAGTTCCTTGTGGAATTTCAAACAAAATATAATGCCTTGGCAGCGCAGAAGCTTGCTGCTTTATAAATCATGCTGACAAATTGCTTTCATGAATGCTCTGAATAATTTAGAAATTACAAGGAACTCTTTAAAATCCAGCATTCACAGTTGAAATTCTGGATTTTAAAATTTTCCAGATTTTAGAGAGGTTACTTAGCAGTTAAACAATTTTAGAGAAGGACATTTCAATGAATATTAAGCACTAATAACTGAACTTGTTTACATATGCAAACATTTACAATGACTAAAAAATAGTACTAGTAGTTAAAACGTAAATGGTTTGTTAAATTTAAACAAAATCACAGCACATGTTTTCAAGTACTGTAATGCCAATTTTTAATGCTTGCCTTGTTACAGCATCAGAGAGAACAGCGATGAATCTGCCTTAGAGAGATTTATATTTTATTGGCGCAAAAACGACTGTGGTTATACTGCACCAAGAAAACTGCCTCAGAGAGAAAATACTGACTTGTAGAGTGAGTATCAGAGAGAATAGCAATAAATCTGCTTCAGAGAGAAAATACTTTCACACTGGAGGATAAAAAAAACCCCAACTAATCTTCTCAAGGGAATAATTATAAAGAGGCATGAGCAGTTTTAATCAATCCACATGATATTTTGATTCTAATAATGTACCTGGAGAAATTCAACCAATTTTTTACACATAATAACAAATATTGCTAAGTTTTGTTTTTGCTGCCTTTATTACTGTAGCAGATACAAAAACAAGAAGGGGGGTCATGATCACTCAACTTGGCTTCCGAATTCTCACTGACACGGTGGAAGAGAAGGTCTAATGACTGACCTAAGTTGCCTGTTGTTTTTCCCTACTTGAGTCCTGCAGCTGATGAGCTATATCAGTGGTGTCCAACCTTCTCCTGTAAAGGGGCCATATTCAAAGTTAGATTTGTTTTGTGGGCTGTACTGAGTGATTTGAGAAAGAGTAGTGTGTTACATTTTCCATATCATGTTACATGTAAAAGGAAATTTCTATTTTCATGTTGCCGTTTTTTATTTTCAGGCTATATATAAAAAATGGAAATTCACAACACCTTTGTGTGCAACAAATCTGTGTCAGTGATTTATTTTTTAGATGTTATTAAACATCATAAAAACATTACTTACTTTTGTTTTTTCTTTTAAAAATACTTTACTTTTGCTTTTAGCATTAGCATTAGTAGAGGCATTTGATGCAAGAAAGCAAGCTTATGCAGCATCAGCCAAAAAAAAAAAAAAAAAAAAAAAAAAAAGTAACATAAATAAATAAAAATAACCACTTCCACTTCACCCCTCTGTTCGTTCGAAATACCTGTCCAGCTGAGCCTTAAACTTATTTAGGCTATCAACTTCCACGACAAGGGATGGAAGTCTGTTCCACCCACCAACCACCCGCTGGCTAAAGGCAAATTTCCGCACATCTATCCTACATCTGTCTTTCCTCAATTTGAATTTATGCCCTCTCAGGTGATTTTTCTGAGCTAGAGGAAGAATCCCATCAGCATTGAGCATGCTCAAACCATGCAAGGCTTTGTACACCTCTATCAGATCACCCCGCTGGTGCCTAGTTTCCAGACACTGTAATTTGCAAAACTTAAGCCTTTCTTCGTAAGAGAACCCCTTTGTCCCATTCACCAATCTAGTTGCCCTTCTCTGTACTCGTTCCAGCAGCTCTACATCCTTCCTGAAATGAGGCCTCCAGGCCTGTATACAGTACTCTAGGTGTGGCCTGACCATTGCCTTATACAAGGGAATAATCACCTCCTTATCCCTGCTAGAAAAATTCCTATATATCATTGACAATACACCATGAGCTACTCTTGCAGCTCGTCTGCACTGCTCAGAGAACTTCATATCTGCCTGCACCACCACCCCCAGGTCCCTTTCATTCTCTACCACTGTCAGTGTAGTACCACAGAGTTGATACGTTGCTCTGGGGTTGCTGTTTCCCATATGTAGTACTTTACATTTGTCAATGTTAAACTTCATTTGCCACCTCGAAGCCCATCTGCTCAACCTTTCCAAATCCTGTTGCAGCAGCATAGTGTCAGTAGTGTCTTTGACAACCCTGCCAACCTTCGTATCGTCTGCAAACTTGGACATTAAGCCTGATATACCATCATCAATATCATTTATAAATACAGAAAACAATAAAGGCCCCAATACTGAACCCTGAGGGACTCCACTAATAACATTAGTCCACGATGAGCAGTGTCCATTGATTACCACTCTCTGTCTTCTCCCCCTCAACCACCCCTTTATCCATAGCAGCAACTTGCCTCCAATGCCACACTGCTCCAATTTGTGCAGCAGTCTTCCATGTGCAACAGTATCAAAAGCCTTTCTAAGATCCAAGTATATAATATCAAAGTTATTCCCTGCATCCAGTTCTTTTGTGACAGTATCCAATCAAATTGGTCAGGCAAGACTTCCCCTTAACAAAACCATGCTGTGTCCTAGCTATAACTGAAGTCTTGTCTAGATGATCCTGCAGTGCTTCTTTCACCAGTGCCTCCATTAATTTTCCGGGAACAGAAGTTAAACTCACAGGTCTATAATTACTTGTGTCAGCCTTTGATCCCCCTTTGTGAATTGGGGTCACATTTGCACATCTCCAGTCAATGGGTACCTCCCCTGAGTCCAAGGAAGCTCTCATAATTATGGCTAAGGGTTTGCTTACCTCCTTTGCTGCCTCCTTTAATATAACTGGATAGATCCCATCCACCCCAGGTGCCTTTCTTGTGTTTATCTTCAACAATTTCTCCTCCACTTTGCTCTCAGTTATTACAAGATTCTCTAGCTTACTGCTAGAGTTGAATACACCTCTGGCATTCCCCTCGCTGAATAACTCCTCATGTGTGAATGTCGATGCAAAATATTCATTTAGTTTGTTAGCTACCCGAGCAGGGTCATCAACAGTTGACCCATCGATCTCAAGTGGACCAATCTGATTCATCCCCTTCCTTCTAGAGTTTACATAAGTAAAGAACTCTTTGCTGTTTTTCTTCGCATCCCTTGCCAAGGATCTCTCGTAATCTGCCTTCGCCTGCCTAACCTCCTTTGTAACTTGGTTACAGATCAACTTGTATCTATCATAGGCGTCCGTGTCACGTGTTAATTTGTATGTATCCCATGCATTTTTCTTCTCTGCCATATGCCTCATTAGTTCATCTGACAACCATTTAGGCCTAAACCTTGAACAATATTTCTTAGTTGGTATGTAAAGCCTAGTAGCTTCCACGATAAGTTCTTTGAATGCTTCCCATTTTGAATTTGCTGTTGGCAATATCATCAGTTGATCCCACTGTATAGAATTTAAATACTGTCTCAGTCCATTGTAGTCCCCTTTACGAAAGCAATACCCCTTCCCTTTACCCCTAATGGTAGTTACCTCTTTGAGTAACTCCCACTTCAGCACACTGTGATCACTGCCACCAAGTGGTTCATTTATCTGCAGATTCTTAATGCATGAAGAATCACTACTGATAATCAAATCAAGAGTATTACTCCCTCTAGTTGCCTCCCGAACATGCTGATGTAGAAAACAATCATCCAATAAATCCACAAAAGCCTTGCTACTGTGTGAGTGACCAGCCCCCAAATTCCAGTCAATATCTGGGAAATTAAAATCCCCCATTATAAGACTCTCTGATTTACTGGCCCACTCTATTTCTCCGAACAGTTTCTTATTATACTCATCAGAGTCATTAGGCCTATAGCACACTCCTACTCTCAATTTTGATCTCCCAATGCTTATGTCACACCAAACTGACTCGACACTGCACTGTCCAGCGATGTCGACTGGCTTCACTTCCTTGGATTTTATGTGTTTTTTAACTAATAGCATAACCCCTCCTCCCTTCCTATCCTGTCTATCCTTTCTGTAGACATTGTACTCCCCAAATTCCAGTTCTGCATTTCTTATATCTGTGTGACACCACGTCTCTGAAATCCCCACAATATCTGCCTTTGATGTTTTGAGCAACACCTCAAATTCATCAAATTTATTTACTAAACTCCTAGCATTGGTGTACACACAAGTATACATGCACCTGTTCTTTTTCTTAGCTACCCTAACACAACCCATGTGTTTACTTGTACCCCAATGATTCCCAGCAGTCTCTGAAATATCCTGCATCTTATTTTCCAGGCTGCGGCTCATTCCAATAGAAGCAGTGCAAGAATCACTTTCACCTCTGCCAGTGGCTACTGTTAATCTATTAGTCCTTGTATCCCCCCAATCTAGCAGTTTTCCGACCCACCTAACATTGCCTCGATAGCATCAGCAAACATTCTTGCACCCTTTCTATTTAAGTGTATCCCATCCCTGTAGAAGCAGTCTCTCCTGTTAACAAGTACAGACCAGGCTGAAAAAAATTCTACCCCTTGAGCCCTGCACAATCTTTCCAGGGCCGAATTGATTGACAGGGCTCTCATCATATACTCCCTCCTATCGTGATATACTCCCTCCTATCGTTTTAAATGCTTACTTTAGAAATTTTACAACCTGAAAAGGATCACTGCTTTTCAATATTAAGGTGAATAAATAAATATAATACAAAAAAAAATTTGTATAAACTTTGGTTAAAAATTTGTGAGGCCAATTCTCAATACAGAATAAAGATGCTTATCTGTTATTGTTTCTTTTAAAATATTTATTTGATTTCTTGCATGAAAAAGTTTGCTTGCAAACATACATTAATCCAAACAAAGTAGCTATTTTCATGGCATTTTCTTTTATTAGCGGAAAATCTTCAGATGAGAGAGAGACTTGTAGAATTCAAGTAGTTTTTTTACCCAGTCCATATACTTATTTTTGAACAATGTTTTAGCTTTAAGATCAATAATTTGAAGTTGCAAGCTGGGATTGCAACTTCAAACTATTGAAGTTTTCATCTATAGAAGTACAGTAGAGCATCAGTTATCTGGAATAACTGATGTCAGACTTCATCTGGATAGCCAAATTTTCCGGATAATTGAACGTAAGGTAAGATTAAATAAATTTAGATTTTACCTTACCATTAAATTAAATAATGTGTGTGTGTATATTGGTTTATAAAAAAATTTTATAAACCAATCTTGGAAAACAGATTCATCCAGGCATTTTTATGATTTTTATACAAAACAGGGAAATTAGAAAGATTTTTAAATGCTCTCAGTTTTTTCTACTTACCGATAACGAGCACAAACAATCTGTTCATCCCAGTAGCATTTGCACACATAGCAATTGTAACTCGCTCTTTTCTCATCTTAAAATCTGGCACGGGCATTTCTCTTTTAGTGGCTAGGGTTTTTCTCAGTAATGCTTACCATAATAAGCCTGTCTTATCAACATTATAAATGTTTTCTTTCTCATAATTTGCTATAACTGAAGCAAACTTGCAAGGACACCGCTGCTGATTCATCTGCAGAAAGTTTCTTGCTAGTTCATGTATACGATGTCTCAGTTTAAAATTTTTTCAGACAACCTGCGCTTGCCTTAAAATCTTCATTACCTCTTAATTTTTGATTAAAATCCAATGCTTTTTCACACAAACCTTGGGCCACACACTGGTTCACCTAAACTTTGCTTCTGAAGAAACCATAAATAAAGTGCACTCTCTAAAGTGGCATTCTCAGGTTTTGACATTGTCTTTTTCCTGCCAGAACTTCCTCACAATCCATAATCGACACAAATTCCGTTATAGCATTGGAATTTTTCTTGATGTCATAAATTGTTGAAGTTCCCACATTAAACTCTTTGGAGAGATTTCCTAAAATTTCACCTCTTCTAATTGTAATAATTTCCACTTTATGTTGCAATGTTAAAACTACGCCTTTTCTTTTTGTTCACATTTTCCCGTAAAAACAACTGAGAAACAAAATAAATCTCACAGTTTCGGGCCGATATTATTCTTACCGAATCTGGAGCTAAACTAATCAGAAATTCACTCATGGTTTCCGAGAAAACCCAGTAGTCTCTGTGTTATTTTTCTAAAGCACATTTCTGAAGGTTACATAAGATTCTAGAGGTCACTACCATAAAACAATAAAAACAATTTGTAGTTTTCTTTTTATTTTTCTGTAATCTGTTATAAATGGATAGTAAACCTGATCTTTCACTGATTAGAATCAAAATTCAATTTGCAAACATGATCACTATAACTGGCGATACCGTACTACCGTTAATTAAAAGAAAGATCAGCCTTTCAAGTTATTCTGGATAAATGACTTTCCATATAACCGACATTCTACTGTAAATGAATTCGCAAACAAGCTTGTCTTTTTCACAGGATCTTATATCAGCAATCAATTTTCAGACTCGTCAAAAACTAATTGTAATAACGAGAGGCAACGATTTTTTGAAAATAAGCGTTTCTCTTTTAGCTTGGTACAACATTCAAAGTGAACTATATTGTCTTGCTCAGTATAGAATTTAAACAATAATGACTTATTCTGAAATGATTTGATGTTACCATACAAATGAGAGGCCAATTGTCCTTTCCCTTGTGGTTTTAAATTAAGAGCATTTATATAACTAGAAATGTCTGTAAGAATTGCAGGATAAAACAGTCACTCCATATTCAACAGTTGTTTCATTGGTTTCCTCTTTTCTGTCATAAAAATATCAATTTCATGATGCAGTTTAAAGAAACAATACAACACTGTGCTACGACTAAGCCAACTCACTGCAGTAAGTAAAATTACATCTTCATATTCAGCTTCAATTTCTGAAAGAAACTGTTCAAACATAGGGTGATTAAGACCATGTAAAATTTACAGTTGAAATATCCACATTCATAACATGTTGGAGATACTTTTCCACAGATAGCTTCTTGATGCACAATGCAACGAATTTCAATCGGAGGTTCAGCTCTAACATTTTCTTGGTTATTCTACCCATAAGCCCAATGTTTTTACCAATCATAATTTTTGCACAATCAGTTATGACTCCTACTAGGTTTGTAATATTTAATCCTAACTTTTCATTAGACTGGCAAAAATTTTCAAAAAGATTTTCATCTGTAGTTGTTCCGTGCATACTCTGTAGAGCAGCTAAATCTTCAACTGGTACAAAATTATCATTGATTCCACATATGAAGATAAGGAGTTGGGCTGTGTCATTTACATCAGTACTCTCATCCAGTGCCACACTAAAATATTAATATTATTTAATTTGTTTTATATTTTACAAAAGTTGTTGGAACAAATTCTTTCAAATATCTTCTACTCTTCACGTAATTGTTTGTCAAGACAAACTAATGTCTTGTATCATTGTTCCTTTCTCTGGACAAATTTCTTTCACGACTTTTAACAAACAACATTTACCAAATTCACCATCACTGAAGGGTTTATTTTAAAGAGCAATCAAATGTGCAACTTAATAACTGACACTTACAGCAGATAAATTTCTTGACTGATACGTTTTCAGTGTGTTTTGATGTTTTCTTAATTCCTTTTGTAACTTTAAACACTTTTCTTTTCACAACACTCATGTATATTGATCATAAGATTTAAGCTGGGAATCATAGTGTCATTTTAAATTATATTCTTTAAAAACTGACAGTCTTCTTACACACCAAACACACTGCTTTTTTGTCGTACTCAATGAAGAAATAGTAAGTCCTTTGATTAAAAACACGCCACTCCAAACTGATTTTCCTCTTTCGGAACACTTTTAAGAATAATTTTTTAATTCAGTACAAATTAATAACAATTCAATACAATGAACAAGTTATATCAAATTAGAATTTCGCAATATGAAAAGATTGATACATAATATGACTGCACTAGACTACATATACATGTTTGATACAGTCCAGCTCAATGCTTGCATGCCTGTACACACAGTGGCACAACTCTCTAAATTGCTGTTTTAGTTCACTTTCTGCTCAAGACATATTCTGCCCATAAGTTGGACACCCCTGAGCTATATGACTAATTATAATGGAGGAAAAAACCTTAGTTGTGATGAATTAAATTCATTGTTTGTGCACATCTACAAGTTACTGTTTGAAAGAGATTAGCATTAATAGAGGCATATGATGCAAGAAAGCAAGCTTATATAGCATCATCCAAAAAAAAAAAAAAAAAACCCCACCTTCCAATTTCACCCATCATTCACTCCAGATTGCCTTGAACTTTTTAAGTTGTTGACCTCCACTACGATAGATGGACGTTTGTTCCAACTGTCAACCACTCGCTGGTTAAGGCAAATTTCTGCACCTCTATTCTACAATTGTCTTTCCTCAATTTGAATATATGTCCCCTCAGGTGAGTAATCTGAGCAAGATTATTTTTTAATTAACCAAAGATTTGATGAAACATACATTTTCCAACTGTATCCACACCAGACATTTATTATCTTTCTTCTAAAGTGACATCAAAATGGTAATCAGCTCATATAAATGCTGCATGACCAGTCACATAGCTGTAATTTGCAAGAGCAGTTTGCACTAAAACAGAGAGATTCCAATAACATAAGGTAAGCTGTATGGCTTAAGGTAAGGCTTTGATTCGTGTCCATTGATTACCATTATCAGTGTTATCAGTGTTAAAACCTCAACACTTTTCAGCCCATCTGCCTAATTTCTCTAGGTTTGTTGAAGGAATAAGGATAATCTACTAGGTTGAAGTAGATTATCCTTATTCCAGTCATTAACCACACTACCAACCTTTCTATCATTAGGAAACTTAGACATTACACTAAATATGCCTTCATCAACATCATTAAGGAAGTTTATCAAACTGTAACATGGTGCTTAATGATTCTGTAATAACAGAGAGCAAAGTGGAGGAGAAATTGTTGAAGTTGAACATAAGAAAGGCAGCTTAGGTGGATGAGAGCTATCCAGTTATATTAAAGGAGGCGGCAAAGGAAGTTTGTTATTTGGTTTTTAGGAGCATTAGCAACTAAGGCCATAATGCTCCGGGGATATGCGGTGGTCATTCATTGACCTTTCCGCATCCTCCATATTTGGTGGTCACGGCCTCGAACCCCGGTCTAATCAAGAAACATGTACTACGCACTGCTGCTCCTGCCCACCTGGCTACGGAGGCACTGGCAAAGGAAGGAAGTAAAGCCTTAGCCATAATTATGATAGCATCCTTGGACTCAGGGGAGGCCTCCACGGACTGTAGATGTGCAAATGTATCCCCAATTCACAAAGGGAGATCTAAGGGTGACACGAGTCAATAGAGTCATAATGGAGAAAATAATAGAGTCACTGGTTAAAGATGCATTGCAGGATCATCTAGACAAGACTGCAGTAATAATTCAAACACAGCATGGGAAAGTCTTGTCTGACAAACCTGATTGTCAGACAGTTTCAGATTGGATACTATGATGTGGTTACAAAGGAGCTGGATGCAAAAAATAATTTTGATATCATATACTTGGATTTCAGGAAAGCTTTTGACATTGCTGCACATGGAAGACTACTGTACAAACTGGAGCAGTATGGTATTAAGGGTAAGTTACTACAACGGATAATTGCTAAAATGAGTGGTTCAGTGGGAGAAAACAGAGAATGGTAATCAATGGACGCTGCTCTTTGTGAACTAATTAGTGGAGTCCCAGGGTTAGGTGTTGGGCCCATTGTTGTTTTGTATATTTATCAATGATATTAATGAAGGTATATCAGGCTTGATGTCAAAGTTTGCAGATGATACAAAGGTTGGCAGGGTTGTTAATGACAGTAATGGCAGAGTGCTACTGCAACAGGATCTAGAAAATTTGGGCAGATGGGCTGGGAAGTGGCAACTGAAGTTTAACATTGACAAATGCGAAGTACTGCATATGGGTAGAACCAATCCAAGAGAAACGTACCAACTGTGTGGTACTACACTTAGGGGTAGAAAATGAAAAAGATCCAGGAATAATTGTGCAGTCGGATATGAAGTTTACACAGCAATGCAGACAGGCTGCCAGAGCAGGTCATGGGGTATTGTCAATGACAGGAATTTTGCTAGTAGGGAAAAGGAAGTGATTATACCTTTGTATAAGGCAATGGTCAGGCCATGTTTTGAGTACTGCGTACAGGTCAGAAGGTCTCATTTTAGGAAGGATGTAGAGTTGTTTGAGCGAGTACAGGGAAGGGCAACAAGATTGGTGAGGAGAATGAAGGAGTCCTCTTACCAAGAAAGGCTTAAGTAGAGCAAACTGCAGCGGCTGGAGAACTAGGCACCTGCAAGGTAATCTGATTGAGGTGTATAAGGCCTTTAATTGGTTGAGCATGCTGAATTCTGATGGAATTCTTCCACTTGCTAAGATTACAAACCTGAGGGGATTATAGATCCAAACTGAGGAAAGACAGTTGTAGAACAGATGTGCGGAAATTTGCCTTTAGCAAGCAGGTAGTTGATTGCTGGAACAAACTTCCATCTGTCGTTGTGGAAGTTGATAGCTTAAATAAATTCAAGGAGGAACTGGACAAACTTTTAGAGAGAATGGATGTATGAAATTTTTTTTTTTTTTTTTTTTTTTGGCTAATGCTACACAAGCTCATACGCTTGCTTTCTTGCATCACCTGTCTCCATTATACTACTACAATTAATAAATACTGGAAACAATAAAGGCTCAGCATGCAAGAGGGACTTCACTAAAAAACATTAATTCAAGAAGATCAATGTCATTTATAACTACACTCTGCCTTCTGCCACTAAACCATTTTGCTCTGACTAACCATAGCAAAAATTTGCATCAATGTTGTACTCCAATTTGTACAGCAGTCTCTCATGCAGAGTTGTGTTAAAAGCTTTGCTGAAATCTAAGTATACATTGTCAAAATAATCTTCTGCTTTCAGTTGCTTTGTTCCTATATCATAGTGGCTAATCAGATTGGTCAGACAAGATCTCCCTTTATGATTTCTGTACAACTGCAGCATTCATCTTTAATCACTGACCCCACTGTTGTTGTTGTTGTAGTTGGGTTTTAGCAGCTTTAGTGACTAAGGCCATGTTACTCTATAATGTGCAAAATGTTTGCCGACCTTTCTAAAACAGGAAATATAGCTAAGGAGGATGCCTTTGTGTGTTCTAGGTGTTTCAAGAAATTAGGTGTTAACTGAGCATTCTGATGGGAGTCTGTGAGAGCTTGAGGTGTAGGGTAAATGCCTTCGAAGAAATTAATATGAGGTGCCCATCAAGCTCTCAGCTGCCGAGCTCAACAACAGAGCTCACTCCTGTGCATCGGACAACACAGAGGCAATCTCCAAGGCAGAATGTGCTGGTCCCAAAGGAACTAGTTGGTGACTCTATTCTCAGGGAGACATGGAATATACTATGCAAGAAGGAGAGATGGAACAGGACCAGGGCTAGGGCCAAAAGTTGATGAATTTGGGCAGATGTCATCTTTTAAGGGCACAAAAGATGATATTGTTGTATACATTGGAACTAATGACATTAAGAGTAAGAGATCTGCAGATTTACTCAACAAGTACAAATCAATGTTGAAAAAAAAGTCACGAGTTAGGGTTGAATGTGAAAGTGTCTGCAATTTTGCCCAGACACGATAGGAGGGAGTATGTGATGAGAGCCATATCGATCAATTCGGCCCTGGAGAGAGAGAGAGAGAGAGAGAGAGAGAGAGAGAGAGAGAGAGAGAGAGAGAGAGAGAGATTGCGCAATGCTCAAGGGGTAGAATATTTTTCAGCCTGGTCTGTGCCTGTTGACAGGAGAGATTGCTTCTACAGGGATGGGGTACACTTAAATAGAAAGAGTGCAAGAATATTTGCTGATGCTATCAAGGCAGTATTAGATGGGTTGGAAAACTGCAAGCTTGGGTGGGATACACAGACTAAAAGGTTAACAGTGGCCGCAGGCAGAGGTAAAAGTGATTCTTGCACAGCTTCTATTAGAATGAGCAGCAGCCTAAAAAGCAAGCAAGGCAATGGAGATTTACAGAACTGCTGGGAGTCATAATGGAACAATTTTTTTTTTTTTTGGTAGTTGTTGGCGCATCAGCTTCTATGGCCATAATGCACCTCCCAAGGTTTTTGCAGTACTTTGATCAGCCTGAGGTGGGATTCGAACCCGCGACCTTTGGGTTGCCAGGCAGGCACTTTACCCACCTGGCTAGCCTGGTCGGCAGTGGAACAAATAAATAAATGGGCTGTGTTAGGATAACCAAGAGTAGAAACAGGTGCATGTATACTTGCTTGTACACCAAAGCTAGGAGTATAGTTAATAAATTTGATTAGCTTGAAGTGCTAGTCAAGAGGTCAAAGGCAGATATTGTTGGTATATCAGAGACGTGGTTTCACACAGACATAAGCAGTGCAGAATTGGAATTTGGGAGTACAATGTGTACAGAAAGGATTTTTTTTTTTTTTTTTTTGTAGTTGTTGCCGCATAGGCTTCTGTGGCCATAATGCACCTCCCAAGGTTTTTGCAGTACTTTGATCCAAGCCTGAGGTGGGAATCGAACCCGCGACCTTTGGGTTACCAGGGAGGCACTTTCCCACCTGGCTAGCCTGGTCGGCCCAGAAAGGATAGACAAGACAGGAAGGGAGGAGGGGTTATGCTGTTAGTTAAGAAACACATAAAATTTAAGGAAGTGCATTGAATTGATGTTGGTGGACAATGCAATGTTGAGTCTTTTTGGTGTGACATAAGCACTGGGAAAGGAAAAATGATAGTAGGTGTGTGTTATAGGCCTAATGAATCTGATAAGTATAATGAGCAATTGTGCAGAGAAATAAGAGTGGGCCAGTAAATCAGAATGTCTTGTAATGGGGGATTTTAACTTTCCAGATTTCAATTGGTACTTGTGGGTTGTTTACTTGCATACTAGCAAGACTTTTGTGGATTTATTGGATGATCGTTTTCTACAGCAACATGTTCGAGAGGCAACCAGAGGGAGTAATACTCTTGATCTGATTATCAGCAGTGATTATTCATGCATTAAGAATTTTCAGATAAAGGAACCGCTGGGTGACAGTGATCACAATGTACTGATGTGTTAATTACTTAAAGATGTAACTACCATCAAGGCTAAAGGGAAGGGCTATTGCTTTCGTAAAGGTGACTACACGGGTCTCAGAGAGTTTTTAAATTCTGTACAGTGGGATCAACTGATGATGTTACTAACGTTGAATTCTAAATGGGAAGCCTTCAGGAACTTAATTTTGGAGGCTACCAGGCTTTTGCTTTTCATTCCAACTAAGAAATACTCTTCAGGGTTTAGGCCTAAATGGATGTCAGATGAACTAATGAGACATATGGCAGAGAAGAAAAATGCATTGGATGCATATGAAGTATCAGGTGACACAGAAGCCTATGGCAGATATAAACTAGTCTGTAATCAAGTAAAAAAGTAGGTTAGGCAGGCGACGGCAGATTAAGAGAAATCCCTGGCAAAGGATGCAAAGAAAAATAGCAAAGAGTTCTTTACTTTTGTAAACTCTAGAAGAAAAGGGATGAATCAGATTGGACTACTTCACATATATGGGTTGACTACTGATGATCCTGCTCAGGTAACTGATAAACTGAATGAGTATTTTGCATCTACATTCACACACAAGGAGTTATTCAATGAGGGGAGTGCCAGAAGTTTATCAAACTCTAACAGGGAGCTAAGTGATTTTGTATTAACTGAGACATAAAAAAGGCATCTGGGATGGATGGGATCTATCCAGTTATATTAAAGAGGCAGCAAAGGAAATAAGCAAACCCTTAGCCATAATTATGAGCATTTCCTTGGACTCAGGGTAGGTCCCCATGGACTGGAGGTGTGCAAATGTATCACCAATTCACAAAGGGGGTTCAAAATGTGACACAAGTTACTATAGACCTGTCAGTTTAATTTGTGTTCTGGGGAAAATAATGGAATCGCTGGTTAAAGAAGCATCGCAGGATCATCTAGACAAGACTGCCGTGATAGATAAGACACAGCATGGGTTTGTTAAAGGGAGGTCTTGTCTGACCAATTCAATTCTGTGATGTGATCACAAAGGAACTGAATACAAAAAATAATTTTGATATATACTTGGATTTCAGGAAAGCTTTTGATACTGTTGCACATGGAAGACTGCTGTACAAATTGGAGAGATATGGTATTAAGGGTAAGTTGCTACAATGGATAAAGGGATGATTGAGTGGGAGACGACAGAGAGTTGTAATCAATGGACCCTGCTCTTCATGGACAAATGTTATTAGTGGAGTTCCTCAGGTTTCAGTATTGGGCCCATTGTTGTTTTGTATATTTATCAATGATATTGATGAAGGTATATCAGGTTTAATGTCCAAGTTTGCAGATGATAGAAAGGTTGGCAAGGTTGTTAACGACAGTAAAGACAGTATGCTACTCCAACTGGATCTAGATAAGTTGGGCAAATGGCAACTGAAGTTTAACATTGACAAATACAAAGTACTTCATATGGGTAGCAATACCTGAAGAGAAACATACCAACTGTGTGGTACTAAACTCAGGGAAGTGGAAAGTGAAAAAAACCTGGGGGTAATTGTGCAGTCGAATATGAAGTTCGCTGAGCAGTGCACATGGGCTTGCAAGGCAGGTCATAGACTTTTGTCAATGGTATATAGGAATTTTGCTAGTAGGGACAGGGAGGTGATTATCCGATTATAGAAGGCAATGGTGAGGCCACACCTAAAGTACTGTGTACAGGTCCAGAGGCCTTAGGAAGGATGTCGAGTTAGTAGAATGAGTACAAAGAAGGGCAACAAGATTGGTGAGGGAAACAAAGGGGGTGCTCGTACCAAGAAAGGCTGAATACACGATCAGTTATTCTCTGGCTAAATGCAAATTTCTGCATTCGGCCAGTAATATACAGTTCTGCAAATTGGAGAGTAGGCACCTGTGAGGTGATCTGAATTGAGGTGTATAAGGCCTTGAATGGCTTGAGCAAGCTGAATGCTGATGGGATTCTTCCTCTTGCTCAGATTAAGAACCTGAGGGGGCATAGATTCAAACTGAGGCAAGACAGTTGTAGAACAGATGTGCGGAAATTTGCCTTTAGCCAGCAAGTGGAACAGACGTCCATCTTTTGTTGTGGAAGTTGATAGGCTAAATAAATTTAAGGCTGAGCTGGACAGGCACCTGGAACGAATCGAGGGGTGAAATGGGAGGGTTTTTTGGTTTTTTTTTTTCAGCTGATGCTGCATAAGCTTGCTTTCTTGCATTGTATGCCTCTACTAATGCTAATGCTATCTGTAAATTGCGTGTGTTCTGTGGTCAGTTTTCTGTTTGCTGAACAAAAAAACAATTTCTGGGAGAAAAAAACTGTTATCCTCACCTGAGACCGACTAAATCAGCCATGCTGTGAAAACGGCTCATAAAAATTCCTCACGTCACCAACCCCACTGACGCCCATTATTTTCTCTGGATGAGAAGTCAGTTTTACAGGTGTGTAGTTGCTCACTTTGCCCTTTGATCCCCTACCTTTATGAACAGGAACGATATTTACATGCATATCTGTAATCTGTGGGGACACAACTGAATCCACGAATGCTCTTATAATAAAGGCCAAAGGTTAAATATAATATAAAGGTGGTGAATTAATTAATACAGTAACTAATAATAACAATAGTAATTCATCATAACGTTATAAAATTTAACTATTATAGAAGAACACAAATCTGCTTTCTTGGGAGAAAGCACATGCTGAATTTTTTTAACAGTTATGCGCATAGTTTAAATATTCAGAGATAGTTTTTATTATATAATATTGTAGCTTTGATCCTTATAATCTCCACAAAACAACAGTCATCAGTATTAAGTCAAAATGTTAGCGCATACTGCCATATTCATATAGCAGTTTACATATTTGTGCAAGAAATAAAGGATGCGGCTTGTATGTTGTCTCCGGTATGGGTGCTGCGATTGTCCAATTTATTTTAATAAGAGGTATAAATGGTCCAACATGATTTCAGTAACTGAATCGTCTTTAAAATTAAATACATAATACTGCATGTATTTAGTTTTTAAATACCATACTGTGAGCAAGTGTTGAATGTCTTGAAAAATGAATGGTTTTATATGTTGAAAACACAAAGTAACAATTATGAAGAGCATATGAAACATGTAAAACAGAAATAAATTGGTGCTTGAAAATTATTAATAGAATAATGCATAAATCCAGCACCTGTGGTGCTTGCTTGCCTCCCCCCCCACCCAAGTTCAGCTAGCCTATTTCTTTCATGCCCTACTCATACACACGATTATATCCAGACATACTGGAACAAGAAATTTTTACAAGAGGCTTTAATTTTATTAGGAGTAACAGAAAAGAAAGAATGGGAGAGAGATGCACTAATTCTGCCTCAAAATTTAACTATTACAGAAGAACCAAATTAGATAACTATGAAGCAATCTATACAAAATTAAGCCTATAAAGAGAGAAGAGACATTTAATATAAGAGGGCACAGCAGCTGACCACATTTTGACTGTATGCTACACAGAGGAAAGAATATAGCAGATGATGATAACTAGTTTCAAGATATGAAGTTGTCTCAGTACCCATATCTTACAGAGAGAGAGAGAGAGAGAGAGAGTTTTAAGATAGTTGATGTGAGAATGAAAGATAAATGAAGTATCAAAGAATATCCCCCAGACCTCTAAAGGACAGAAACGATACAAGCTGAGTTCCAATATGAGAGGTAGGAATTAAAAGGAGATATTTTGAGAAGGAAAAAGATACTAGCACTTAGTATCAAAAGGGCTAAAATAATTAGTAACTGCAGAAATAGCACTGTTAATTCTTAGTTTGTTTTGCTGTGCTTCTCAGGTGAGGTGGAAATGAACCAGATTTTAACGTCTCAGTTTGGGGCAACAAAGGATATTCTTACCAAGAAAGATTGTGGTTCTGTGAATTGCAGCCCTTGGAACTAGGCAGCTCAGTGGTGATCTACTTGAAATTTATGTTTTAAAAGGGTTAAGTAAATAAAATACTGATGGCATCTTTATTTTCTTTCTCAGATGATATCATGGGACATAAATTTAAATTAAAAAGAATAAATGCACAATCAGTTATTCTCTGGCTAAATGCAAATTTCTGCATTCAGCCAGTAACTGCTTGTTGGAAAACAATTAATTACTCACTGGCTCATTTGTAAAGGAAGAGCAAAAAGAGCTTATCATTCAAAAATCTAATAGACAGGAGGACCGCCTCTGGGTTGTATGATAGCATCCACTAACATGGGCATCTTATATCTCAACTTATGATGGATACCAGCTAGAATTTACCTCCATTCTTCCTGAAAAGCAACTGCTAGAGAGCCAATTTGGAAGAGAATTGTTTTGGCAGCAGCCTAACCTGGTGCTTCATTTCATTCTGCAGGCGGGATTGAGATCTCAGGTTTGAGCTAGCTAAGAAAACTTGATGTCATTATTCACAAACTGATCCTGTGTGACACGGAGTGTTATCATGCCATTACTGACAAGGCTCATTCCATAGTGCTGCCATGGCATAGGTAGCACATAATTATTGAAGACATTCAAATAGGTCATGGATCTCATGGTTTCAGACATCACCACAAATGGACCAAGTTCAAAACAGCCCCATACTATCAAGCCACACCCACGATTCACAGTAAATGGTTCTTGTCCAAGTGTATCAATCTCTGATGAATACTCTGACATGAAGCATCCTGAAGGCAATCTCTACATCTAAAGACATCCATCAGAAGGAAACTGTGTATCAAGATCCTTCACTCTTAGCGCCCCCTTCTGACAAGGTTCTAGAGTTCATGAATGTTGGAATGACACCACTCTAAGTGAAAAACAGCACTGGTAACTGTGATACTGGGTTAGGCACAGCTAACCGAATATCAGCTAATCCTATAATCTAAGGATATGCAGTTCTTGTGACCTCTTGGACCTGCTCCATGATGTTTTTCCACAGATGACATGCACAAAATATGAATTATGACCTTCAGGATTCATCAAACCTATTCCATGGGTTTGTGAGGCTGACCAGACTTTTTTTTTTTTTTTTTGAGGCATCACCGATGGTATTCAATCATGAATAACTTATGCCAAGCAGATTTTGGGAGGTTCAGATTAGTCACAGTTGTGCACTCTGAAAAACTGATGATGAGGCATAAAAACAACATCCAAAATTGAAAGTTTGTAAGTACTCACTCAGAAACTCACTATTTTCTAACATAATCAGACCCACATGATTTATGTTGGTAATCTGAGCTGATATACATATATAGGGGACTTCTAGGGCAGTACACAATATTTTGTGGCTGTAAGAATACTTTTTGGCCATTTCAGTGTATATTCAGGCAAGTCTGTTAGCCATTGTTTGGGTACTACCAAATAAACATGAATTAATCTATCCACTTAGTTAGTATTACTGGAATTTAAAAAAAAAAAAAAATTATTTCTAAGGTAAGAAACAGATATAATAATACATTCAAAATTGCATTAGTATGACATCTGCATTCCAATACATTATTGGTAAGCCAAAGCATATGCTATACAGTAAACCATCAATTTTACAGCTTAATGGAAGCAGGGAAGGGAATGTGTATTGTTACGAACTGCCCATTAAATTAAAGGTGTTTTTCTTTCTTTTTCCCCATACACCAGTCTAAATTCTCTAACAGCTTTAATTTCCATGCAACACTCAGTGCACACACTTTCACTTTTCACCAGTTTTCTTAAGGGTCATGATGATACACTGCAAGTGAGGTTATAATAAAGAAGCAGGGCATAGATAAGCACTTAATATGATAGAAAGAATATCCATAAACAGATTGAGAGTTGTTTATGGTGGCTGCTATGACTCACAAGTTCATACTCAATACTGACAATCATGCTAATGCAAAATTTTTCATCTGGTAAATCGAATGTCCATTAACCCTCCGTTAGTGTGGCAGGGTATCCTATACTCCATCACACTTAATTTGTAAGTTACCTAATTAATTAAAAGAGTATCGTCTCAACACTAGCCTTACAATACGTAGACATTTAGCATTTCACTTGTACATTAGCTAGCGGTGAATTTTCATGATAATACAAGTCTCTGGGGTGCCATGCACCCCATAGCACTAAGCATGTAATTTTGGTGTATAAGTAAAGTTTCCAAGGCAAACCTTCACCTTGTCTCTGTCGGTTGTAGGGCTATCCTCATGTGGAGCATTTATTTGATTGAAAATTATTTTCAACAGACCAAATTTTAATAATTAATAAAAAATAGATAAACTTAATTCTAACATATGACAGTTAAGCCAGCTTCCAGTATCTTTTATCATCATGTATATTTTTTGCATCATGTGGTCACATGCAACAATAAAGTACTTCTTCCTCACTGAACAAAAGAACAGAATCTTCTCCTTGTCCATGACCTTGGCAGAAGAAAAATCTATGACTAAGTCAGAATCATCCTTCTCGGTTAGTATGCTGTGATAATCAACTTCCAAAATGGAAGTGGACAATGTACAAACTGTTGAAATAATAAATGGGAAAATAAGATTCTTCAATATCTCTAAGATAATGACCTCAGTAGTACATGGACGAGAAGTATTCTGGATTGAAGAATTATGTTTAAATTTATGTTATTTATATTATGTTAAAATTTTCAAATGTTGTCATAATTGTTTAAAAGAAACATGCAATCTGCTTTATTCAAATCTGAAGGGAGGAACATAAAGAGGCTTTTTGCTCAAGTGAGAATAACAGACTCAATGGACCAGTTTTGGATTTGCAATTCAGAAGTTCATTTTTCTTGAGTTCATCAATTTGCCTTCTTTCAAACTTTTGGATCATGAATTGGATTTTAACATGAGTCAGTGCAAATCACTAGTGATTACTTGTTGTACTTTTCAATTTGGTAACTTTGAAAAATGTTCCCATGGTTTTTCTTCCACTTCTAACTTCTTCTTTTTAAGTAGACTTGTTAGTAGCATACATCTATTGAAATTGTTTAAATCTATCTTTCCTTGTAGCAATTCTTTCTCAACAGGTATTAATTGTCTAGAAACTAACTATTCACCAAATATCTGTCTTCATAGGAAGGCATGCGGTCCCCTTTTCAGAACTTAAATTAATTAGCTGACAAAGCCAGCCAATTACCACCAACTGCTCAACTCCTGTTTTAATACCCTTGCTCCTCTAGTTTTTAGTCATACCATAACTGAGGCATTATTAATGATAAATGCCAGACAGTTTTTTGAGGGAATTCCACTTTCAGGTTGCTCAGAAGATGCCTGATGCTGTACCCAGTAGAGGCACCTTCCTCTACACTTCGATTACTGCCACCTGTAGCATCAAAAAATGGCCCATTTTTCAGAGACATTACTACCACTTCTTTCCCTATCTGTGTATTTCCACTAGCAATGCCTGTTGTTTTTGTATTCCACAACTGTATTTTTTTTGCTATTTCAATATTGGGAAATATATAAATTTATTGTAAAATGTATATAAATGTTGTTGTTTGTTGTTATTTGGGAGCATTAGCAACTAAGGCCATATTGCTCCAGGAATATGCGGTGGTCATTCCCTGACCTTTCCGCGTCCTCCGTATTTGGTGGTAATGGGCTCGAACCCCGGTCTAATCAAGAAGCGTGTGCTACGCACTGCTGCTCCTTCCTACCTGGCTACGGAGGCGCCTGAATATATATAAATGTATATATTGTATATAAATTTCTTGTTAAATTATTGTAAAATGTAAAAATGTGCCTGTATGATCAGCACAACTTAGAGGAAGATTATGTTCTACAACAAAATATGACAACAAACACTTGGCATGAATGACAACATTAGCTAATGTGAAATGCTACATCTATTTTTGTATTTATTTTTATACACTGCATGTCATTATGTTTTGTTTGCAGTGTGATTACATCACTTTTCTGCCACTTAAAATTGAAAACCACACATGCATACAGTGCACAAGGCAAACATATTGCTTTTTTAGATTTTACAATATATGGAAAATTGGGCCTATTATTAAAAGTTAACTGCAGCCATTATCAACCCACTGAAGGATGGAAGCCTCCTCAACAATTTATGCTGAGGAAAAGGGACCATAATCTGCCACACTGGTCCAGTGTGGGTTGGCAGATCGACCGTATTTAGCAGTCAGAGGCTTGAACCCCCGGTCTACTCAAAGAGCGTGTGCTACTGCACTCCTGCTCCTGACCACTCGACTACGGAGGCCGCTGGGCCTATTACATGTCTTCTGAACTTTAATGTCATATTTCTTTGGCTTCTTATTGAAAGAAATTGCTAATTAGCTTTGCACCACACAAGTGTCATGATATGGTTGAAGTATAGACAACAAAGCTATTATCCAGTATATATATATAAACAAATATAAATATATATAAACAAATAATAATCCATTATTATATATATATGTGTGTTTTAAAGGAAGCAACAGTTTAAGATATTATTAATAATAATAATAATAATGGATTATGGACCTGGGACACTGCTATATGTAGTAAGTACCCAATGACCATAATTTCTACATAAGTTAGTAGTCGTGAAGGGCAGCTAACTTTACGGTACTAGTAAACTAATCGCTATCACGGTGAACAAAGAAGGGAGCTAAGATAAAGGAGAAGTAATAAGGAATAATAAGAATAACTTATTATTCTTAAGTTATAAAAGGAGGAAACGGCAATAAGTGGGTATAGCCTCTGGCTATACCCACTTATTGCCATTTCTTCCTTTGATTTCAGCGGCTGGCCACTGAAAAAGGTGCTGAGGTCACAGGACAAACAGCACTAAGTTATTCTTATTATTCCTTATTACTTGTTTATCTTAGTTCCCTTCTTTATTCACCGTGATAATGATTTCTGTTCTGTTCACCCTTTGTTCTCCATAATTAGCGTTACTAGTACCGTAACGTTAGCACATTGCCCTTCACGACTACTAACTTATATACACTAGACTCCCGGTAGTCCGAACTAATTGGGACCGAGCCCTGTTCGGATTAGCAGAATTTCGGATTAGCCGAATAACTGCAATAATGCAGAAGCAAGCAGTAAAACAGGTCTGGGTTATTAAGGAATGAATGTATAGTAAGCCTACTAGCGTTTGTACGCGAGCGTAACACACCGGAAGCAACCCCCCCCTCCACGTATGACTAATTGCACATGACATTGTGCATTAAACGTGAATGTTTATATCTTCGCTCTACATTACATTGTATAGTTTAGTTTAGTTCAGTCTGCTGCCACAATGGCCACGAAACGGAAACACACAACGTGTACATTGAAAGATAAGCTGGAAGTTTTGAAAAGACTGGACAAGGGGGAAAGTGCAACGAAATTAGCAATAGAGTTTGGAGTGGGCAAGGCCACAGTAACTGACTGGAAAAAAAACCGCGCAAAGATCGAGCAGTTTTGTACCTCTACTTCAGAAAAATCAGTTGAAAATCGACAAACAGTAAGGCCCTCAACGTTTGACAAGCTTGATGAAGCCTTATTCACATGGTTCACTCAGGAAAGAGGAAGGGGAACACCCCTAAGTGAACCTCTTGTTAGAGAAAAGGCCATTCATCTCAACAAACTAATGAAAGGTGATGAATCATTGAGTGCGAGTACCAGTTGGTTTGATCGCTGGAAGAAGCGCCATGGGATTCGCCAGCTAACGATCACCGGGAGCAATTATCAGCTGATCATGCTGCAGCAGAGAAATATTTGGGTGAGTTCGCTGATTTGGTATCACATTATTCACCTCAGCAGATATATAACGCTGATGAGACAAGTTTAAATTTTAAGGCTTTGCCCACAAAAAGTCAAGCATCTCAACAAGAAATGCGTGCCCCAGGTTTTAAAATGAATAAGGAGCGAGTGACGTTGATAGCTTGTAGTAATGCTTCAGGAAATCACAAGCTACCTTTGATGATGATCGGTAAATCAGCGAAGCCGAGAGCTTTTAAAAATATGAACATTAACAATCTTCTAGTTCATTATAAAAGTCAAAAAAAAGCTTGGATGAACAGACAGCTTTTCATTGAGTGGTTTCATAATCAATTTGTTCCAGCAGTGAAACGTTTCAGCA
Source organism: Mastigoproctus giganteus (assembly GCF_048544385.1). NCBI lineage: Eukaryota > Metazoa > Arthropoda > Arachnida > Uropygi > Thelyphonidae > Mastigoproctus > Mastigoproctus giganteus. The sequence continues at coordinate 68,945,724 of NC_143575.1, forward strand.
ATGAAAATGATTTGCCACCTTGTGCCATTCTCCTCATAGACAATGCGCCGTCGCACCCAGACGTTTCCGAGTTGACATCAGGGGATATAAAGGCAGCTTTTTTACCGCCTAATGTAACACCATTATTACAGCCCATGGACCAAGGGGTGTTACAGTCTATCAAGCTTGCATACAAAAAGAAATATCTTAGGTCCTTGATAGAAGATAACACCAATTCACTTTCTTTACATGAGAAAATTAAACAAGTGAACTTAAAAGATGTTGTATATTGGGTTGTTGAGTCGTGGGAGGGTGTAACCGAGCAGTCCATACAAAGATCATGGAAGAAATTATGGCCCTCTCTCAGCTTTGTCGATAGCTCTGACGAAAACAATGACATAGAACAATTAATTCATCTCGTAGAGGAAATTCCCGGGTGCGAGGAAGCGATAAAATCTGACGTTAACGAGTGGATTGCAGCGGATGGAATAGGTCATGAAAACCTGTCGGATGAGGACATCGTGGCAGCTGTCACCCAAGAAGACTCCAAGCAGAATGATGACGAGCCCGGTGTTTCTGAGGAACTTGTGTCGCACAGAGACGCGACAGCGGCCCTTGACCTCGCTTTACGCTACTTAGAACAACATCCCAGCGTTACACTGGCAGACTACATGTTTATGAAGCGGTGGCGAAACAGCATCATCTAGCCGATTTTCATCGTTACGTCAAAAGAAACTAACAGAGTTTGTTACTTCTGAAAAATGACTTTTGTTCCTGTTTTGGTGTGTAAGTATAGATCTGTAATTTTAATAGGCCATGTCAAACACTGATTTATTAATTTTGTATTAGTACAGTACTACAATAAAATACAATTGTTTTGTGGAATTCTAAATGTTTTTGTACCATTAATGCCATTTAAATTTAACTGGAAAATACAAAAAACGTATATTTTGCGAACTAAAAAATTTCCTCTCCGCCGACCGAAACGTGTTCGGATTAGGCGGATGTTCGAATTAGCGGGGTTCGGATTAGCGGGAGTCCACTGTATATATATTGGCTTACAACTTACAACCCACTGGTAACTTGTAAGCCTAAATCAATAACATACTGGTTACATTTTGAAAAGTATAGCACATTTGTTTATTTAAAAAAACACATATTACAGACTTCACTGAAATCCAGACAAAGTTACATTTTTTGTAAATTTTAGAAACTATTTCTTAACGTCTTAATTTTGACATTAAGAAACTAAATTCTTTTAATTTCTTGTCTCAGAGGATTCTTAATGTTTTTTATCTTTTAATATTTGTTTTTAAAGTGTTAAAAGAATGGATTCAGTATGTAAATTGGTTTCAAAGCATTTAATTTGTTTTTAAAGTATGGACTTATTGTCCTCGATCACTCAAAGAGTAGGGTTGGAGATTCGATGTATTCTGGGCTTGGGGTCCGCAGGCCTCCGATTCTGGGGTGCATTCAATCATTGATTTCGTCTGCGAGTGTGAGGAATACATGTAAACTATTTGTATAAGTGATTCAACAAAGGAGAAAATCAGCACAGAAGTGTTCTACACGACATCACAGAGGCAATTCCTCCTTTTCTTAACTAAAAGAATTATTCAGCACAATAAATGATTTGAAAAAAAACCCAGAAGTCACTTGAATATAATATATTCCTGATTTTAGAAATTAAGGAATGTAATAAAAAACATGGCAATTAAATTAAGTACAAAAAGGTATTTTAGTGCAGTATCAACTCATATTTCTATCACATTCAATATTTAACAGTCATGTGAAAATGGCTGCACATGTTTATTTCACAATTTTGCCGTATATACCATGGCTAGAAGAAATTACACAATTTTGCTTTTGGTAATCCTGATAAAAACAAAAAAAAAAAAAAGTATATCAAGTGTCAAAACAAATTATCATATGGTTACTTATGCAACAAAAGTACATATGGTTTGTAATGGGATAAACTTATTTTAATTTGTACAAATTAAAAAAAAAATAAAAGTTATGTTATACATCTGGCACCTTGCTTTTACATATGCACATTTTAGTGTTAAAATGCAGGGGTCTGTAATGTTGTTTTCTGATTTTTTTGTTTTTTAATTATTTATTTCAGTTGATACGTTCTACAGTTGCTTTCGATACTTTCAATATATGGAGAGAAAGTACCCAAAATAAGGTGGGGGTGAAGAAATGGTGATAGAAATGGTTGGAGAATTTTTCTGTATCAATTAAGATATACACTGGCTGAAGCCAACGTTTATAAATATATATATATATAAATAAGGAATCCTACCACATACTTTCAATCATACGTTTCCTATTAATTATTTTTTTCCATAAGTATCTGCAGTGTCTCTTATTTATAACTTTTTTGTGGTTAAACATCAAGTAATGTTTTACAAGTTTGCTGCAGAGTGATGGCGGGTCAACCACATTTACCCTTTTTCTCACTTGAAAACTCAGACAATGCTCTGATAATCAATCTGCACAAATAAATAAATAAATATTAAAATTTATTTTATCATTTGTTTTATTTAATTATTTATGCTGAGTTCAACAAAGTCTTCATATACACTCTGCTTTGCATACAGTGTCTATATGATCCAAACATTAGATATATCTACATTCCATGTGAGCAATACATATTACTATAAGTATGATTTTGATAACTCTGCCTAAAGTAACTGGAAGTGGGAGAAGGAAAATTAGTTTGGTGACTATGTAATGTATGTAAATGATTTTAGTAATATTAAGTTTAATTTAAGTGACAATAAAATTTAAGTCGCAGTTTAATCTTTTCCCGTATCAATTCAATTCACAGTTTAGTCTTTTCCTCAATTGTGTATTTCATACTTTATATTACATTACACAGAAAGGAAGAAATATTTTAACAGGCTCATGATATTAATCAAAATCATACCAAAGCACTTGCTTTGATTAGTGGCACGATCAATGAAGACTTTTGCACTGATGACACTGCCAAATGGCATGAACATCTGCATTAATTCAGCATCTCCAAATTCTTGAGGTAAATGGTAAATAAAGAGATTGCAACCCTCAGGACCTGAAAGAAATTAACATTTGTACTTTGCTGCAAGTTAACAAAAATGTTTTTTGTATAAATATATATATAAACCTTTTATTTACAGTTAATAATATATTTGCTAAAAGATATTTTATCATAGTGTGTGTGTGCGCGTGCGCTCGCACGCATTAGATGCAAAGAGGGTGAAAAATTTTTTAAAAATCTGCAATTTTGATAGATGTGAATAAATGTGCCCTAAAGAAAAGGAGCTGATGCCCTGGAAAATATCAAATAAGAAGACATTATGTACTGATATCTTCCTATTAGATTTTAACTTTCTAGATACTGATTGGAACTTGTTTGTTGGTCATTCATGTAGTAGCAAGGTTTTCTGGATTTATCGGATGCAAGAATATTTTACACATGGTTTTAATAGTTATTTAGTAAAGACTTATGTTGCCTGTTTGATACTCTAGATGAATGAAATACACTTAGATATTGTGTTGCCAGTATTGTTAAAACATATTTCACTATGAACACAGTAATTCAAACTGTTTCGATCAGCACATTTGATGTTAGTATAAGATTATTATTATTATTATTATTATTATTTATTGCTCTTATATTATTTCTCCCTGATTGGTGTTCCACCTCATCATGGGTATTGCTACCAAGTACACAGGGTGGTTGTTGTTATGTCTGGTGTTACTGTTGGTTGAGGAACTCTCTGACTATCCTAGAGGTGTTCAGGACTGTGACTTTCTGGAGTTCCTTGTAGGTGTTTGCTGGAAGACCTATTGCTGCTAGGCTGTTATGTAGGGTCTTTGGCACCATACCCGTGGTTGACACGATGATTGGAATGGTTGTTACTTGTTACATATGCTACATCTCTTTCATCTCCTGTCTTAGGTTCATGTACTTCCTGATTTTTATCCCATGGGTTTTCTGCAGGTTGCCAGTATTGGGTACCATTATGTCAATCAGATAGGTAGCTTTTCCTTCTTGTCCACAAGGGTTATGTCCGGCTGTTTTGTGGGATTGTCCCATCCATTATTATGGTGCAGTCCCAGTACAGCTTGTGGGTTGCGGTCTCTAGTACTGCCTGTGGTTCATACTTGTAGTATGGTACACTTTCTTCGATCAACTGGTATTTCCTTGCTAGCTTCTGATGTATTATCCTGGCTACCTGGCCGTTTCTATGAGTGTACTCAATCTGGGTGATCACCTTGCATCCCGCAGTGATGTGTTGGAATGTTTCTGAGGCCAGGTGGCATCGAACAATCAGGGCTATTTGGCTATGTATTTTCTATAGCTCCTGATGTTGATTACTTGGTTCTTGGATAGCGAATATGAATCCTTCAGTCGCGGGGAAGAGCGCCCTGCTCGTGAGCCATGCATTGGAAGTAATTTTATCTACGTGATCTTGATGGAGATCATTGTAGTGTCTTCTCTGCCCATCTTTCTAGCCTCGTTTGTGCCTCCTGGTTTGGGGGGGGCCTCCTCGCTTAGGGTGAGTGGGGCATATCACTTGTCTATCTTCCTTATGGCTTGCTGGAATTCTGCTGTGTGTTTTTGGAAGTAATCCTTCAAGTTAACTATCACTGTCTTCTGTTGCTCAATGAGGTCTATCAGGCCTCTTCCTCCTTCTTCCTGGGCATTTGTAAATCTCTTCACGGCAGATTTCGGGTGATGTTGGTGGCTTTTGGTCATCATTGTCCTTGTCTTTTTCATGATATCCTCCAGCTCGGTGTTAGTCCAATCTACGACCCCGAAGGAGTACGTTAGTACTGGGACTGCATAGGTGTCTATGGCTTTAACTGTGTCCTTCCATTCAGCTTTGCTTTCAGCAGGTTTCTGAGTCTTATTATTATTATTATTATTATTATTAGCAGTAGTAACAGTGGCAAATAAGGCAAGGAAGCAAAATGGGGGGGGAAATACTATCCGTTCATCTGTCCATCCCTCTCATGATTATGTCTAATTCCTCTTTAAATTTATTCAAACTCTCCACTTAAACAAGAAAGATGTGTCTTCCAACAATCAATTACTCTCTGGCTGAGAGCAAATTTTCACACATCTATCATGAAGCCATACTTTTTCAATTTAAGTTTATGTTCACTTGTGTGTTGCCCAAGAAGTGTTAGAATACCATCATCAATAAGTTGAGTCAATCCATTTAAAACAGATCTCCTTGCACTTCAAAACAAGGCAAGTGTCTAGATTCCAAGGGCTGAATAAGGTAAGAGAACTGTCTTTGTGTTCTTGACCATTCTGGTTGATTTTCTCTACTAGTTCCAAGAGATCCACATGTTTCTTAAAATGAAGTTTCCATACCTGTATGAAGAACTTCAAGATGTGGCTTAACTATTATATTATTAAATGGGATAATTAACCTTCTTGTCCCCACTAGCAAAGTTCCTGTATGCCACTGACATGTTCAACCTCTGTAAGGCAAGGTAGTTGATTACAGGAATTTTTTCCTCAAATTTTCTTAAGTGAGAGAATTTTTCATTCACACTATATATTTGCATTTTCAGATGGATGTATAAAACTTATGTTTATATAACATAATATATATAATACACAATTAGTATAATTATAATTGAATTATAATTGTAACTATAACACTTATCAGTTACAATGCAATTATAACTGATAAAGCATTATACTGTTAATAACTTTCAAGATGATTATAATATACAGGATGTCTCAAAAATATTGGTACAAACATTTAGGGGAGGTAGATAACATCTAAAGGAATGTGAATCGCGTAGGAACCCATAACCGGAAACGTCATGGGAAAGTAGTAGCAGAGGCACAAGAAGCAAAAATGACACAAGACAGCAATTAGTGGCAAACATTTATTTGACATAATATTAACAATGGATGCATTTCATGATGTTACAACAGATGCTCGAAGGTTCCACCATGAGACGCGATGCATGTGTGACACCGATGCAGCATGGATTGGCGGACACGGTCGAACACACCTGGAGTTTCTTTGACAGTAGCAGCGCAGACGAGTCTCACCACGAGATCCATTTCCATCTCCACAGGCGATTCATACACGACAGATTTGAGGGCCCCACCCACAGAAAGAAATCAAGGCTCGATAAATCAGGTGAGCATGGGGGCCAGGCAATGGGTTCACCACGGCCAATCTATTGATGCCCAAAACGCCTGTTCAAATGGTCACAAACACACCTTCCATAATGGGCAGGCACCCCATCATGTTGAAACCAAATGTTGTGTCTCACATTTGCTGGAACATCGTCAAGTAACTCTGGTAGAACTTGTTCAAGAAAGATCTGATATTTAGCGGAGTTCATGTGGGATGGTAACAGGTATGGGCCGACTAAGCAGTCACCGACCATACCTGCCCACATTTATTGCGAAGCGATGTTGTGCAGCATGGGGGCACACGTTGGGTTGTTGTGAGCCCACACATGAGCATTGTGTTGATTGAATAAGCCTCATCGTGAAAAAAACATAGGCTGGAAAATTCAAGTCTTGAACACTTTCTTGGAGAAATTACTGCACAAAAGCCACACGTGCAGGATGATATTGGGGGAACAGTAACTGAACCCTTTGGAGATGAAAGGGGTGTAATGTAACGTCGTGCCAGACACGCTGTATACTGCAACGAGACACTCCAAAGGCAGAGACAACGGCACTTGTGCTGGTAGTAGGATTATTCTGGACAGCATTCAACACACTTTCTTCCATGGCGGGAGTTGCTTCAAATGTGGTCTGCCCGCACTACTCCTGTTACCTCTAAATGACCTATAATCGCACAAATTTTGATGCACACATGCAAATAAACGATGGTCTGGTATATGTCTGTCTGGGAAGCATTCTCCATAAATTCGTTGAGCGGCTCGTCCACTGCCCTCTGCTAATCCGTATGCTAGGTGCTTGTCTGCCAGCTCACAGTTTGTATATCAATGCATGCTCTTCGTGCGGCAACTACTGCTTGAATTAGTAAACCAGAAATTTTCCCTCTCGCGAACTGATGAACAGCGCCATCTACCGACTTACAGTAACATTTCTGGTTATGGGTTTCTATGCGATTCACATTCCTTTAGATGTTACCTACCTCCCCTAAACGTTTGAACCAATATTTTTGAGACACCCTGTATATGTATATATCACTCCCATGAATCGATGCCTTATCATGGCAGGAGTGTTTGTGCATGTCAATGAAGCTGTCATCAGGAACATATACTCCTATCAGAGACACCTATGATGGACAGATCAAAGCTAAGATACCAGACTAAATCGGTTCGATCCAAAATCTGCCAACCAGCACTGGACCAACATGGCAGATTATGGTCTATTCCCTCAACATGGCTTCAAAACAAAATAAACAGCCCTCATTCCCCCAGAGGCCTGCGAGCTACTACCTAAGGCAGCAGGAAAACCAGCTCAATGGTAGAGGGTGCTACGAATCACTAAGCTCGATCAGGCTGCTTTTGGACATTAGAACACTTATCATTCAGTCTATGAGTACAGATAAATGCTTTTAAGAACTATTGGGACATCATCCGTTTATGTGAGATTCAAAAAAGATTTGGTCAAACTAGAAAATGGACATTGGCTATACTACAAAGGAACAAATAATAGACTGTGTAGTGAAATTGGGTTCCTGACCAACAAAAGCTTTTAAATGCTTTTAAGATGCTAAAATACTTTTAAGCCAAACAGCCATTATTTTCTTCAAATTATTCAAGCTTATGCCCCTACAAGTAATCATAGTAATGATGAAGTTGAAGAATTTTATGAAGACATTTTGCACCTTTACAAGCAGGATGATTACCATTGTACAATTGTAATGGGCAATTTCAATGCAAGAATTGGTAAGATCAAAAACGGAAAAATCTGTCAGCCCATATGGAACTGGAAAAAGAGATGATAGAAGCAGTCTAATTGAATTTGCGGAGGAGCAAAATTTTTTCATCATGAATTGATTTTTCAAGAAGGCCCAACAAAAATGGACATGGAATCCCTCTTTTTTTTTCCCTTTTGTTAGTTGTTGCCGCATTGTCTTCTGTAGCCATAATGCACCTCCCAAGGTTTTTGCACTACTCTGATCCAAGCCTGACCTTTGGGTTGCCAGGCAGGCACTTTACCCACTCAGCTAGCCGGGTCGGCGAATGCCTCTTGGAAATGCTAGTGAAATTGACTTTGATAAACAATAAAATGACATTCACTGCTGCTCAGTCTTGAACCATTTTAATGTTGGAAGTGACCACTGATTACGGAGAGCAAAAATCAGAATTGACACAAGAAAGAAAGAACAAAATTGGTCAAGTCAAATAAAGTTCGACACTAACCAACTATTGAAAAAAATTGTCAAAACTTTGAACTAGAACTGTGCAATCATTTTTGTGTGCAGCAAGACCTTCCCAACACAGGTATTTTGACTGATAATGACAAAGTCACTAAGACTATTGTAGACACTACCTATCCCCTTGCACTTACTGTAAAACAAGAAAAACCAGCCAGAATATCAAAAGAAACAACTGCCATGATGAAAAAGATAAGAGAAATGAAGCAAAGGCAACATAATAAATAAAGTACAATATGTAGAAATGTCCAAGACCATAAGAAAGCACATAAAAGAAGAAATGTGCAAGTTCAACACTGACCTCATTGGAAGAACAATAGAATAAAATCAAGGGCTAAAGAAAGCAAAACAAAAAATGGTTATACACAAGAGTCAAATGTTTGCTTTGAAGTTTCAGGATGGCACAACAACAACAAATACTAAAGCAAGTGGAAGAATTTTATTCAAATCTTTATAATGATAAAGGACAACAACTAGATCTAACACCAGATGCAGAAGCTGTACCAGCAATTTTGGCAGAAGAAGATGATGCTATAAAATCAATGAAAAATGGTAATGCAGCAGGACCTGATAAAGTCACTGTTCAAATGTTGAAAGCTGGAGGCCAGCCGCTATGTAAAGCTCTAGCCAAACTATTTTCAAAATGCCTTCTACTTAAAATACCCGTAGAATGGAAAAATGCAGAAGCAATCCTACTGCACAAAAAAAGTGGCTTTCAAACAGATTTGAAAAACTATCGACCAATAAGCCAACTGCCAGTTGTTTACAAGGTTTTCACAAGATACTTTCAAAAAGAACAGGCACAACACTTAAGCAACACTTACGACCCAAATTATTGCAAATAGTGGTGCAAACACTACAACCATTAAATAACTTCAACAATTTATAATTACAATATATTCGTTTTGAAATTTTGGCCTGTATAGAAGTTCCTTACCCTGTTTGAAACAAAAATAAAAATTATTTCCTTTATTCAAAATATTCAGTGATGTACAGACTTTAAGCAAGACGTAACACAGTTGCAAAGCAACACTGTTATAAGGGTGGTCTCATATTACATTAAGAATGCCTCACAGGTGTGTTACACCTGTGAGGCAATTTCCATTAAAAGACAAAAGAAAAATTTTTTTTTTAAATATAACATTACATTTTCCAGGGATTTCCCCAATGTCAGTAGCAAAAGGCTTATTCCACTTCAACAGTCCTTTTAAAACCCTTATTACATTACTAACTCTTTTCAAAACTAAATTTTTGAATTTTGTGAAAACAAATAAAAGTGTAAAGAATTTCATTTCTCAAAAACAGAATTTTTGATTCAACATAAATAACTTTTGTATATTTAGAAATGATATAAAAATTGCTTACCTTCCCTTTGAGTTTGTGGAACCACAGCAGGCTGCTGTGTTAAAGCCTGGGCAAACTGGCCATATGCAGCTGGGTATGTAGCTAGGGAGGAGGTGAGAGGCAGAGCGGGGAGAGAGCAGTTTATATAATTTATATAACATAAATAAATACATAGATACATAAATTCAAAAGTAAAATTAGAGTTGTAAAATATAGTTAGGGAAGGACGTTACATGGTTGTTTTCCATTAAGATTATTACTAAATATATTACCACTCTTATACCATGTGAAATTAATAATATAGTTTATTAATCTACCCAATGCACATCAGGTTTTGGTGAGCACTGTCAAGAGGAGTCTTTCAGCAGTATGGTCTGATGATGGGTATCTGTAAGATACCTGAAACTACCTTATGTATAGTAGTTTAGGTAGAATAGATAATAAACTACATTATTAATTTCACATAGTGATAGTAAACTATATTATTAATTTCACATAGTGTAAAAGTGGTAATATATTTTTTTTTTATATTTAAAAAATGCATAGTATTAGCAGGGGCAAATGATGCAAGAAAAAAAGCTTACAGAGAATCAACCAAAAAAAAAAAAAAGACACCTCCCATTTCACCTATTCATTCCCTCCAGTAGGTTGTCTAGTTCTCCCTTGAATTTAGCATTAGTAGAGGCATACGATGCAAGAAAGCAAGCTTATTCAGCATCAGCCAATAAAAAACAAAAAAAAAACACACCACTCCCATTTCACCCCTCCGTTCGTTCGAAATACCTGTCCAGTTGAGCCTTAAATTTGTTTAGGCTATCAACTTCAACAACAAATGATGGAAGTCGGTTCCACCAACCAACCACCCGCCGGCCAAAGGCAAATTTCCGCACATCTATCCGACATCCGTCCTTCCTCAATTTGAATTTATGCCCTCTGAGGTGATTATTCTGAGCAAGAGGAAGAATCCCATTGGCATTGAGCATGCTCAAACCATTCAAAGCCTTATACACCTCTATCAGATCACCTCGCCGGTGCCTAGTCTCCAGACTCTGTAATTTGCAAAACTTAAGCCTTTCTTCGTAAGAGCAACCCTTTGTTCCATTCACTAATCTTGTTGCCCTTCTCTGTACCCGTTCCAGCAGCTCTACATCCTTCTTGAAATGAGGCTTCCAGACCTGTATACGGTACTCAAGATGTGGCCTAACCATTGCCTTATACAAGGGAATAATCACCTCCTTATCCCTGCTAGAAAAATTCCTGTATATCATTGACAAGACACCATGAGCTACTCCTGCAGCTCGTCTGCATTGCTCAGAGAACTTCATATCTGCCTGCACAATTACCCCCAGGTCCTTTTCATTCTCCACCACTGTCAGTGTAGTACCGCAGAGTTGATACGTTGCTCTGGGGTTACTGTTTCCCATATGTAGTACTTTACATATGTCAATGTTAAACTTCATTTGCCACCTCTCAGCCCATCTGTTCAACCTTTCCAGATCCTGTTGCAGCAGCATAGCGTCAGTAGTGTCCTTAACAACCCTGCCAACCTTTGTGTCATCTGCAAACTTGGACATTAAACTTGATATACCATCATCAATATCATTCATAAACACCAAAAACAACAACGGACCCAACACTGAACCCTGAGGAACTCCACTAATAACATTAGTCCACGTTGAGCAGTGTCCATTGATTACTACTCTCTGTCTTCTGCCACTCAACCATCCCCTTATCCATAGCAGCAATTTGCCTCCAATGCCACACTGCTCCAATTTGTGCAGCAGTCTTCCATGTGCAACAGTATCAAAAGCCTTTCTAAGATCCAAATATATAATATCAAAGTTATTATATATTTGTATCTTAGAAAGGTTTTTGATACTGTTGCACATGCCTTTCTAAGATCCAAATATATAATATCAAAGTTATTCCCTGCATCCAGTTCTTTTGTGACTACATCATAGTATCCAATCAAATTGGTCAGGCAAGACCTGCCCTTAACAAAACCATGCTGCGCCTGAGCTATAACTGAATCCTTGTCTAGATGATCCTGCAGTGCTTCTTTAACCAGTGCCTCCATTAATTTTCCTGGAACAGAAGTTAAACTAACAGGTCTATAATTACTTGTGTCAGCCTTTGATCCTCCTTTGTGAATTGGGGTTACATTTGCACATCTCCAGTCTATGGGTACCTCCCCTGAGTCCAAAGAAGCTCTCATAATTATGGCTAGCGGTTTGCTTACTTCCTTTGCTGCCTCCTTTAATATAACTGGATAGATCCCATCCACCCCAGGTGCTTTTTTTATGTTTATCCTCAACAATCTCTCCTCCACTTTCCTCTCAGTTATTACAAAATCATCTAGCTCACTGCCAATGTCTACTTTACCTACGTCATTCTCCTTCCTGAATAACTCCTCATGCGTGAATGTAGATGCAAAATACTCGTTTAGATTGTTAGCCACCTGAGCAGGATCCTCAACTGTTGAACCATCAATATCCAGTGGACCAATCTGATTCATCCCTTTCCTTCTTGAGTTTAAATAGGTAAAGAACTCTTTTCTGTTTTTCTTTGCATCCTTTGCCAAAGATTTTTCGTAGTCTGCCTTTGCCTGCCTAATCTCCTTTGTGACTTGGTTACAGACCAACTTGTATCTATCATAGGCTTCCATGTCGCCCATTAATTTGTATGTATTCCATGCATTTTTCTTCTCTGCCACATGTCTCATTAGTTCATCTGACAACCATTTAGGCCTAAATCTTGAATTTATTTAAGCTATCAACTTCTAAAATGACAGATGGAAGTTTGTTCCAGCAATCAACCACCGACTAGTTAATGGCAAACTTCTACACATCTATTCTGCAACTGTCCTTCCTCAATTTGAATTTGTGCCCCCTCTTGCGTCGTCTGAGCAAGAGGAAGAATCCCATCAGCATTGATCTTGCTCAACCCAAACCCTTAAACACCTCAATCAGATCAGATCACCTCGCAGGTGACTAGTCTCCAGACGCTGCAATTTGCAGAACTGAAGCCTTTCTTTGTATGAGCACCCCTTTGTTCCCTTCACCAATCTTGTTCTCCTTTCTACTCAATCTCAGCAGTTCTACATCCTTTTTACAATGAGGCCTCCAGACCTGTATGCAGTACTCAGATGTGGCCTGACCATTGCCTTATTCAATGGAATAATTACCTCCTTATCCCTGCTAGCAAAATTCCTGTATATCTCTGACAAAACACCATGAGCTGTCCTCCTGGCAGCCAGTCTGCACTACCCAGAGAACTTCAAATCTGAATGCACAATTATTCCCACGTATTTTTCATTTTCCAGTACCTTGAGTGTGAGTGTAATACTACACAGTCTGTACTTTACTCTGGGTTACTGCTACCCATATGTAGTACTTTGCATTTATCAATGTTAAAACTTCGATTGCCATTTCTCAGCCCAGCTGCCTAAATGTTTCAGATCCTGTTTCAGTAGCATACCATCATTACTGTCATTAACCACCCTTTCAACCTTTGTATCATCTGCAAACTTGGACATTAAGCCTGATATATCTACATCAATATCATTAATATAAACAGAAAACAACAATGGACCCATCACTGAACTCTGGTAGACTCCACTAATAACATTAGTTCACAAAGAGTAGCTTCCGCTGATAACACTATCTGCCTTCTACCACTCAGTCATCCTCCCATTATCCATAGCAGTAACTTGCCCTTAATGCCACACTGCTCCACTTTGTAAAGCAGTCTTTTACTTGCAACAGTATCAAAGGCTTTCTTGAAATCCCAGTATATGATATCAAAATTATTTTTTGCGTCCATTTCCTTTGTGATTTCATCAGTATCCAATCAAATTTGTCAGACTAGTTTTCCTCTTCACAATGTTGTTGTTGTGGTGTTTTCTGGTGCAAGGGCAACTTAGGTCATATTGTGCCTCACAAATCAATTGAATTTATGTATATGAACTGCTTGTGCAGCACTTTGAAACGGTCATACATTTGAATTTGTTTTAAATAGAAAAAGAATTCAGAGAGAGAGATTTGCTTCTTTACCTATGATGCTATTGAGAAACAGAGGTTGTTGTAGACCTCAAATGAAACTAAAAGCCGTTCTTCGGGCATTTCTGAACAAGCTACATTCAAGGAGTATATGTTTTACTGTAAGTGGTTGCGAGCAGTGCGCACACCGAGGATAATCATTTCCTGTAAGCTGATATAAATGTGTGAGGTGAGTGTGACCTATTCAGATTCTGGCTAAGATTACTTCTTTTCTATTTTTATGAAGGCAAGATGTCCATAATTGCGGTTCAGATTTTACTTGAAATAGCTTATTTGTTTGCATTTTCCACAGAAGTGTCCACTGTTTCATGCATGTTCTCCATATATTGTGTCTATAATCAGGATATGAGACTAGATCATTTGCACATTCATTTCCTGGAATACCACTGTGGCCAGGGATCCAAGAGAAGATAACAGTTTCCTGATGCTCATATAGTTGCATCAGCTTATGTCTTATGAGTTTTAATAAAGGATTGTTAGGTGAGGAAGTGCCTTTTAAAGCTAAAATAGCACTTTGTGAATCAGTATATATTATGCTTTTATTTATTGACAGGAGTGAGATGTTTTTCAAAGCATGCTTAACGGCATGGAGCTCAGCGGTATAACTGCTGCATTCGGATGGAAGTGAAAATGAGACAGTTGAATTAGGGAAGACACCAGCTGCACCCACTTCATTTTCACACTTTGACCCATCAGTATAGATCTTGGTAAATTGGGGATACTTTTTTGTATGAGCAAAATGGAGTTGTTGGATCTTTGCTATGGAACATTTACCCCATTGCTCAAAGTATTCATCAGAAGAAAGTGTGAAGATAGTCAGTCCACAGTGGATCTGGATCTTTTGATTCTGAAGATATTATCAAACTGAATGTTCCAGCTTTCTGTTTGATTCTGCAGTCTGATACCAGTAGGCCGAATTGTTCTGGGTTTATTTGCATAGTGAGTTTTCCACTGAGGATCATGAAGTAGTGAACAAACAGGATGAGTAGGCAGGCTTTTAATTTCAGCTGAGTAGTTCATCAGCAACATCTTTCTTCTGATGCTAAGTGAAGGTTGGTGAGCCTCAACATAAGGACTTTGAACTGCTGATGTTCTGTATGCACCATGACTATCCTAAGAGAAGAGTGTTGGATGGGCACAAGTCGGGCTAAGGTGTTCTCCTCCCTAGCTGAGTCATAAACAGGTGCTCCATAGTCTAGCCGAGATCTAATTAGGGACTTATATAAGACCCTAATTAGATCTCAGCAGATGACCCGGAGTATATTCATTTTCTTTGCACAAGTAGTTCTTATTTTATGTGCTCCAGGAAGTTTAACTTATCAAAAATTAGCCCTAGGAGATGAATACTGTTCACGACTAGTAGAGGGTAATTGGCCAAGTGCAACTCAGGTTCAGGATGCATTCTGTGCTTTGTGCAGAAATGTAGGGCTGTAGATTTGTGGCTTGACAGTCTGTATCTATTTTGTGCCATCCATAATTCAATGTTATTTATGGATATTTATAGATGCCTCTCGATACAGTTCATATTCTGGGAATGGCAGGATATGGTAAGGTCATCCGCATAGAGATATGAGACAACAGTGTTTGGAATGCGGTTTGTGATATTGTTTATTCGTATTGAAAACAGAGTGCCTAAGAACAGAGCCCTGTGGTATTCCTTCTTCTTGTATGTATGTTTGAGATAAAACCTGCCAGTACCTAACTTGGAAAGATCTGTGTTGAAGGAAGCTTTGAATAAAATATGGCAAATGCCCTCTCATATGAATAGAATGGAGATCTCTTAGGATACTGTATCACCATGTGGTATCAAAAGCCTTCTTTATGTTGGTTTCTGATGAATGCGTTTCTTATGTTTGATTCAGCTTTTGTCATGAGGTCTAGGGAAAATCTATTCTTTTGAAAACTAAACTGATTGTTAATGATTATGTTTCGGGATTCAAGATACCAGCTGAGTCGATGGTGAACCATTTTTTTCCAAAGTCTTACTCAAGCAGCTGGTGAGAGAAATTGGTCTAAAATTGAGAGGAATTGAATGATCTTTTCCAGGTTTCGGTATAGCCATTATACATGGTGTTTCAAAAGTGATGTTCAATAAATTAAAGGTGAACTGTACAGTCTACAATATGCAAAAAAAGCCTAGTAATCACGGGTCCTTGAGTGAATCGTTTTTGAGATATTGCACATTTCTAGTTGGGATCCACCACTGGCTTGTTTTTTTAGGTTAGGTTATGTTCATTCTCTCCCTTTCTCCTCTCTCAGTGCTCTGAGACGTAGCAGGCACACTAGTACTTGCCAAAGGATAGTCAACATGGAAAGAGGTTACAGCAATGAAGAGTATGCGGACATGCACTTCATGTATGGTAAAGCCAATGGCAGTGCATGTTTGTACCAAGAAGCATTTCCACACCAAATGCAGCCCAGCAGCTGCACATTTATCAGGGTACGTCAACACCTTAGACACCATGGGCGCTTCACACATGGAGTACGAGCAGGTAAGTCCAGCAGCATAACACCTGATGTTGAGGAAAGGGTGTTAGAAAGAATAGAACAAAATCCAGGAATTTCGACATGGAGGGTTGCTCTGTAAGAGTATGTACTGAGTCATAGCAGTGTGTGGCAAATTTTACATAGTCAATTACTGTGCCCCTACCATATCCAGCGTGTACAAGGTCTCAGAAATAAAGACTACCCTCCCATAGTGAACTTCTGCCAGTGGATGCAACAACAGCATGTCCTGAACCCCCAATTTTTAAACAACATTTTGTTCACTGATTAAGCTGGGTTTACTCGTGATGGTATTTTTAATTTTCATAACTGTCACGTTTGGTCTGACGAAAATCCTAAGTCACAATATTAGCAATGTTTCTCGTTGAATGTCTGGGCAGGACTACTAGGAGACTGTCTAATTGGACCATACTTTCTGCCACACAGGCTAACAGGAGAACTGTACCTTCAGTTCCTGCAGAATGTTCTTCCAGACCTCCTTGATGATGATAATGTTCCACTTCAGCAAAGCCAGAACAAGTGGTTTATGCATGATGGTGTACCGGCACATTTTGCTCGAGTTGTGACTCGGTATCTAACTAGAGGGGAACAGGCATACTGTGTGTTATCCAACACTCAGTCTAGAACTCTGATGGATCCAATATCTTTCTATTTCAGAAGATTTAGGAGAAGTCCGGTTGGTCTGCCTCCCTAAAATCCACTCATGCACACCTTCTCGACGGTAAGCCCTGCTACGTCACTTAGGTGGCAACGAACGTGTAGAGTGGTTCTCTTCAAGACGTCTTTGGTCAGCATGAAGAGGAAAAGACCAAACCCTCCAGCACATGACGCCACAACAAAACAAGTGGCCCTCAGTCCCCAGTGGCTTTCACTCCTCCTCTTGCGGTAGTGAGTGGAAGCAGAGGGTGTAAAGAATCTCTGGGTATGCCACGCATGGAAACTGAACTTGGCGTGTTGCAATGTAAGTATCATTCATATCTTAAGATCACTATCATCAGTGAAGATAGCATATTAGAGCTGGAAAAGGAATTAGAAAATGTGAATAGGAATATCATTGGTCTGGCTGAAGAGGAAGAAATGAGAATTATACCACTTAAAGTTTATCAAGTGGAAATCTACTGTACACCAATGGAAACAGTGAAAGGAGCGAAGGTGGAGTTGGATTTCTAGTCCAAAAAGATAAAAAAAAAAAAACAACATTTTGGAATTCAAAAGTAATCACCAAGGGTGTCAAGACTGCTACTCAGGATTTCTAAGAGGTATAAGCTAAAGTTTATAATGATTTATGCACCAACATCGAGCCATGATGATGAAGAGGTTGAAGAAATGTACACCGAAATTGAGTCTTTTAGATGGGCAGAAAACCTTCTATACTATCATTATGGGAGACTTCAATGCTAAGGTTGGAAAGAGACAAAACAGTGCAGAAAGGAGAACTATAGGAAATTTTCGAATTGGTGAAAGAAATGAAAGACTTGTGGAATTTTCAGAATCTCGAGGATTGTCAGTAATTTACACTTTTTTCAAGAAAAGGGTGAACAGAAAGTGGACATGGAAGAGCCCAAATGGATTAGCAACTAATAAAATTGACTTCAACCTCACTATCAGAAGATATCCTTTCCAAGGAAGTGAAGTCGACATTGCTGGACAGTGCAATGTCGAATCAGTCTGGTGTGACATAAGCATTGGAAGATCAAAATTGAAAGTAGGAGTGTATTATAGGCCTAATGACTCTGGTCAGTATAATAAGAAACTGTACAGGGAAATAGAGTGGGCCAGTAAATCAGAGTGTCTTATAATGGGAGATTTTAATTTCCCAGATATTGACTGGAATTTGTGGGTTGGTCACTCACACACTTGCAAGGCTTTTGTGGATTTATTGGATGATTGTTTTCTACATCAGCATGTTTGGGAGGCAACTAGAGGGAGTAATACTCTAGATCTGATTATCAGTAGTGATTCTTCATGCATTAAGAATCTGCAGATAAAGGAACCACTAGGTGGCAGTGATCACAGTGTGCTGAAGTGGGATTTATTCAAAGAGGTAACTACCATCAGGGGTAAAGGGAAGGGTTTTTGCTTTCGTAAAGGCGACTATGGTGGTCTGAGACAGTATTTAAATTCTGTACAGTGGGACCAACTAATGTTGTTACCAACAGCAAATTCAAAATTGGGAAGCATTCAAAGAACTTATCTTTAGAATTTATTAAATTCTTAGATAAAAGAATTTATCTAAGATACTCAGATACTAAATGAGTATCTTGGAAGCTACTAGGCTTTACATACCAACTAAGAAATATTTTTCAAGGTTTAGGCCTAAATGGATGTCAGATGAACTAATGAGACATATGGCAGAGAAGCAAAATGCAAGGGATACATATAAATTAATGGGTGACATGGAAGCCTACGATAGATATAAGCTGATCTGTAACCAAGTCACAAAGGAGATTAGGCAGGCAAAGGCAGATTATGAGAAATCCTTGGCAAAGGATGCAAAGAAAAACAACAAAGAGTTCTTTACCTATGTAAACTCTAGAAGGAAGGGATGAATCAGATTGGTCCACTGGATATTGAGGGTTCAACTGTTGATGATCCTGCTCAGGTGGCTAACAAAACTAATTAACCCCAGGAGCCTGAGCTGGATATCATCATTCTTCTCTTTCTTGGTGATTCCTTTCTATTTTTCTCTCTCTCTCTCTTCCTCTGTGTCAGGGTAACTCGGGAATCCCCCCTCCCTTAAATCAGCAGTCATGTGCATTAATACAGAAAGACAAATGATACTGAAACTGAAGAACAGTGATGGTGTATTTATAAATAGCAGAAGACTACTACAGAGAATTATACAAGGAATGAGGGAATTATGCCAGCAGTGGGGAAGATGGATCACAAATTAATAAAACATACGACATACCTGATAACCTTCCTGATGAGGAAGAACACGTGTTGAAGAAAATGAAGAATTGGAAAGCCCCGGGGGAAGATGACGTTACTGTAGAGTTGTTAAAATTGGGAATGGCACAAAAACTGGCAACACTCTTCACAAAATGAATTAGAAAAGGCATGATGCCTAAGGAGTAGAATAATGCAATTATAGTTTTGCTACATAAGAAATGAGAAAAATCAGAAATTGGAATTTATAGACCAATTTACTTGTTATCCCACATCTACAAGTTGTTCACAAGGGTCATTACTAAAAGATTATAAAGAATGCTTGATGAGAATCAACCGAATGAGCAAGCTGGCTTTAGGACAGGATTCTCAACTATGGATCACCTTCATGTATATCACAGCTATTGGAGAAAGCAAATGAATATAAAACACCATTATGCCTGGCATTTGTGGATTAAGAAAAGGCATTTGACTCCATACGGCATAAGGCATTGTTTTGGGCACTGGAAAGACAAGGCACAGATACCCCACATATTATGATTTTGAAGAAAATATATATGAGAATGCTACCTCCTTTATGAGACTAGACAAATACAGTTGGAAATTTAAAATCGAGAAAGGAGTTCGACAAGGAGACACAATATCTCTGAAGTTATTTACTGCTGCCCTTGAGGAAGCTTTCAGAAGATTAGACTGGTTGCAGAAAGGAGTGAATGTGAATGGAGAGTACCTAAACCATTTACGATTTGCAGATGACATTGTAGTCATAAGCCATGATCCCAAAGAATTAGAGGAAAATCTTAATCAGTTATGCAGAGTTAGTAAGGATTTTGGACTAAAGATGAATACGACTAAACAAAAGTAATGATGAACAAGTATGCCATAGAAAGGGATAAATGATTGAAAAAGCAGTAATTGAAAAGGTGGAGTCATATACCTATCTGGGACAAGTCATTAGATATAATAATGATAAATGGCTGGAAGTCAAGAGAAGAATAAATTTTGGATGGATAGCATTCAGGAAATATAGTTACATACTGAGGAGCAATATCCCAATTTGTCTGAAATGTAAAATAATGAACCAGTGTATACTTCCCACCACGACTTATGGAAGTGAAACTTGGGCACTCACCAAAAGAATGGAAGAGGCTGAGAACTATACAGTGAAAAATGGAACGAATTATATTGGGAATCAGACTGTTAGATAAGAAGAGAAACACATGGATTAGGCAGCAAACTCAAGTAAAGGACATTCTTACCAAAACTAAAGAACTAAAATTGTCTTGGGCAGGACACATAGCTCGAAGACATGATGACAGATGGACTAAGAGAATAACAGAATGGTACCCAAGAGGAGCTAGAAGAAAACCTGGAAGACAAAGGCGGAGATGGATAGATGAAATTCATGAATTTGTGGGTAGTAAATGGATGGCCAGTGCTCAAAATAGAAGGAACTGGAAAGTTGCTGGAGAGGCCTTCATCCTGCAGTGGATTGAAAATGGCTGATGATGATCTTACTAGAAGATATGATCAATGGTGGATAGGTAGACGTGGGCCTGTAATGTGGCCTCCCAGATCACCAGACTTAAATCCTATGGATTTTTGTATCTGGGGTCATGTAAAAAGCTTGGTGTATACTTTTGACATTAACACAACTAAGGAATTGCAGCGTCAAGTTGAACGAGCCTTTCAGCAAATCAGAAATGACCCAGGAATGCCTGAGAGGATTCGCAACTCAATGCAAAGAAGACTACAAAGCTGTGTATGGATGCAAGAACAGCATTTTGAACACTTTTTGTAACATCCTGTAAAATCCTGTGGTTTTGAAACCAAAAATTAAAAATGTATTATCTTATGTTTAATAAAACCATCCTTAGCAAAGGATCCACAACTTTTTGCTACTATAGTCAGTGGCAGATCTTAACAGAAAGTGTGCATTATCTCGAAAACGGTTCATATGCGGCCCGATGTTCACTGGGCTTTTTTGCTTATTTTAGTTTGTAATTTTCACCTTTAAGTTATTGACCATAATTTTTGAAACACCCGAACAATATCTCCTGGAGAGTGAGGACAACTATAAAGCCTTAACTCAGTTTGCGCAGGATCTTTTTACTAGAAGAAGAACATACTCACAACCTTAGCTGGAATTTTCTCACAAATTAACCACTCGTCATCCACAATAAAGATCCTTAGATGTGTCAACCAAACAAAAACCTAACAGCTACAATCTGAAAAACTAATCATTAACTTAACCTGGATCTGACCACTGGCTTAAACTGGAGTCATTATCTGGACTTGACCACTCATACAGACGGGACAACATATCCCAGGAATGGCATACGAAGACCTGACAAAGACATTGTGCAGTTTGCTGCCGAAACATCATTAGGCGATCTGAATCGGGTACCCTCACTTGGTTCACTTTCTTTCCCTTCCCTTGGCAGGGACTGGTTACTCTGTAGCCCCCCCTGCCATCCCCTATCTTCACCTGGTGAGGCATGGGCCTGCCCTGCCGACTTTTGGGGTTATCCCATTGACTATTGACCCCATATTTCTGTCTTTCACCCCCCAGTCTTCAGTCTCCCTTCCCTCTCTAGCTATCTTGCGACTAGTGTTTGACCCTTGCCAAAACTACTCAAGCCCCACACTAAATTAAAAAAAAAAAAAAAAAAAGAACTCTAACCCATATAACTTATATCTCGGCCTGACCCAATTTCTAGCTTTTCTCCCCCCCCACCCACCATTTTTTTTTTTTTTTTTTTTTTTTTTTATAGGTCCTAGCCACTGAAATCTCAGGAAATTAGGTGGCAGGACCTGCTAGAGTAAATAGTAAATTTCTAAAATACTGGTGTACCTGGTCTGCCTCCACGAGGTATAGTGTGGGCAACGGTGGGCCTCAACGGTGGACCCAACGGCTAAAAGACCAGATGAACAACGGTACAAAACATTACATGCCACAATATCCACACACTTTTAAACCTCTGGCCTCTACAGTGTTCTGTATAACACCACAATGTATATTACGCGGAGATGGGGGAAACCCCTGGTGCCGTTAGACCCTAAACACACTATACACTATATAAGAATGTTGTTAGGAAGTGGGGAATATATGTTCTGAGAATATCCGATTGAAAAATTTTAGTAATGATGATAGTGGTTTCTGATTGAGAAGTTGAAGCATTGTATAGTAAACCCCTGTCAGGGCCAGGAGCACTGTTTCTTGAAGTATATATAGATTCTTTCAGTTCAGATTTTGTGAGTGGCTGGTTATATAGTAAATGACATGTAGCATTGAAATTCAGTTTCCTTTTCTCAGTTTTGGCTTTAATTTTTTGGAAAGATAGTTGATATGCGCTTGAGGCAGACAGTTCACAGAACACAGTTCCTAAGGCCTTGGCAATCTCTCCAGGAGAGGAAATCTCCTTCCCATTCCAGTTAATAATATGAGAAAGTGATACATGATATTTCCCGCTTAGCTTAGCTTCTTTATTTTTTCCCAGATTATTCGATATCGGTATCTTTGTTGATTGTGAGGATGCAAATTTTACCCATGAATCTTTTTTGGCCTTTCGCCAGATGAAATGAGCTTTGGCTCTCAGTCTCTTAAAGTTAATAAGGGTGGCAGTGTTGGGATATTTGTGGAAGGTGTTCCATGCTGTGTTTTTTTCACTTTGTTACAATCACCATTCAAACAGTGATTGATATGCCGATTGTTTCTTATTTGAGACTGTGGGATGGCAGCTGTTACAGCTGTTAGTATCTGCGTTGTGATATGATCAGTGGCAGTGTCAATAACAGAAGACTCAATCATATCCTCATCAAAAGATACTTGATTGGTAAATTTTGTCCAGTTCACTTTGGAAAATTTCCATTTCGTTTTTGTTTGTTTGTACTGGGCGATTTGAATGTTAATCAGCGGAAAATGATCACTGTTTAGAGGATTGTCACGTACTACCCACTTTATAGTTGGGAAGAGGATCAGAGAGTAGATTGAGAGAGCTATAGCAGTGCTTGGCCAAGTAGGAAAATGGATGTAAGTGGATAAGCCAGTGTTCATTAACATCAAATTCTCTCTGTTAAGTAGCATTTCAATAAGCTCACCATGTCTACCTGAGACCAGAGAACCCCACAATGGATGAAGTCCATTAAAATCTCCTAATAGACAGATAGGAGACGGTAATTGAGAAATAAGGTTTTCCAGATCCTGAAATGTAGTAGTAGTGGCATGTGATGCAAGAAAGCAAGTGTATGAGCTTATGCAGCATCAGCCAAAAAAAAAAAAAAAAAAATCACACCATTCCCTCCAAATGCCTGTCCAGTTCCTCCTTAAATTTATTCAACCTATCGACTTCCACAACGACAGATGGAAGTTTGTTCCAGCAATTAACCACCCGCTGGCTAAAGGCAAATTTCCGTACATCTATTCTACATCTGTCTTTTCTTAATTTGAATTTATGCCCCCTTAGGTTCGTAATCTGAACAAGTGGAAGGATGCCATCAGAATTCAGCATGCTCAACCCATTCAAGGCCTTATATACCTCAATCAGATAACCGCGCAGGTGCCTTGTCTCCAGCCACTGAAATTTGCAGAACTTAAGCCTCTCTTGGTAAGAGGATCCCTTCATTCCCCTCACCAATCTTGTTGCCCCTCAAGTAAATCTACATCCTTCCTAAAATGAGGTCTCCAGACCTGTACGCAGTACTCTAGGCGTGGTCTGACCATTGCCTTATACAGAGGGATAATCACCTCCTTTTCCCTGATAGCAAAATTCCTATATATCATTGACAAAACCCCATGACCTGCCCTTGCAGCCTGTTTGCATTGTTCAGAAAACTTCATATGTGACTGCACAATTACTCCCAGATCTTTTTCATTTTCTACCACCTTAAGTGTAGTACCACATGCATGGACAGTTTGGTGGAAGATATATCAAGACTACTGTCAATGTGATACTGATAATTATACGTGTGGCAACAACTTCTAATGATGTTTTCAAAGATGCACCTGGCAAGTGCAGCTACTCTTCGATCGGGGACTGTTAGGTTTAGATCAATCTTTACTGAAGATGGTGTTTGGAGATTTTTAGTGTTAAATTTGTTTCTTGTAGGCACATGGCATCAAGATTGAAATAGTGAATTAATTCACAGATATCGTCAATATTGATGTGAAAATCTCTGCAATTCCATTATTTAGTTTTGTGAGTGGAAGATGAGTCTGTCTGTTTTTTGTGGGTGGCTTGTTTGAGTTTTGATTTTTCTTTTCTTGGAAAATTAGGGTGTCCTGAGTCATTGCTTTCTTCCATATTGTCATCTGCATGTATTTCAAGCAGATCTTCTTGGTTGGTTGTATCATCTGTGTCCAAGCTTGATATATGATATTGCTTCATCTCAAGAGGATCTGATTTCTGCAAATTATCTACTGCTTGACAATGGGGAATTCTCTGGGATGGAACTGTCAGTGGTTTATTGTATTGGTCTACTACATTTGGTAGAGATGGATGCTGGAGTCCAGTTTGAAACTGATGTGTCTGGAGGGATGGTCACTTCTGTCTGACATACTACTGATTGGTGACTGTAAGTAGCAGAAGCATAAGTGCATTTTGGCATACTTAATTTTACTTGTTTTCTTGCATCTTGGTAGGAAAGCTTATTTTCAATTTTATATTTTTGTATTTTTTTCCCCCAACTTCCAGAGGTTGCAATCTTTGGAATATGCTGGATGGTTGCCCTTGAAATTCAGACAATGTTGATGCCTTACATTCTGTTTGTGCATGAGTTTCACACCTACAGTTTGCACATGTTGCGTCTCCACAGCATGTTGTCTGGGAATGGCCAAATTTCTGGCATTTAAAACATCTTAGAAGGTTTGGGATATAGGGCCGAATGCGACAGTTTAATGTGACCGAATGCGGTGCGTTGACTGAAGATGGTAGGTTTGGAGAACTGAAAGTTAGAATTATACACTGGGTAGGAACTAAACTGCCATCTTTACGGTTCTTGATCCTTTTTGCCCGAGTGACTTTTTTGATCTTTAAGTTGCTGAATTATTTCATCTTCAGGAACGTTCATAAATCTCATTCAGTGATCACTCTCTTTGAAGAATTGAAGGTGGTATGTGGCATGATCTGAAGTGGGATTCCACTCAAGGATGTCAGACGTAGTAGTAGCTCAGAGTGTCTAGAATTGGTAGTCTCTTTTAACAAATCTCCAGATTGAAGACGTTTCACCATTTTTGGTGAACCTGCAGCATGTTCAAAGCATCTTTGAATGATGATGGGGGGGGGGGAGTTTTCCAATAGGTTGTGTTGACAGTGAATGTATAATCAGTAATTCCTGTCTGCCAGTGTCTTTCTTCATTCTCTTCGAGATAGAGAAGTCATGGTCAGTATCGTGATTGTCACTTTGTTGAGAGCTCTTTGACTCTAAACGTGGCAATTCATCTGTTTTCATCTCTGATATTTTTAGCCCTGAGGGTTGTCTTATCCACTAGACCCACCACGTGGAGGCAGGAGCAGTGCCACCAGTGACCAAGTGGTTGTTGAAGGAAGTAGAGGGTTGTAAGTAGTAAGTTGAAGTAAGTAGCGTAATGAATATATAGAATAAAAAAAAGGAAAGGTGAATTTCCTTTCTAGGTTCTTACTTTTAACCTTTAAAGTACAGAACCACTTCTGTACTTTAAAGGTCTTTAAACTATATCACTTTGGGAGAGCACTATATATTTGCAGGAAGAAAATTGCTTGTCACTCAGGGCCTCCTCTTCACAAACCCATACTGTTTCTGAAGTATAATTGTAGCCTTGTCCAGACAATCCTGCATTGCTTCTTTAACCAGTGACTCCATTACTTTCCCGGAACAGAAGTTAAACTAACAGGTCTGTAATTACTCATATCACCCTTTGATACAAGTAATTACGGTAATTACTGGAGATGTGCAAATGGTTCTCCGATTTACAAGGGGGGGGGAGTAATTACTCCTCCCTTGTGAATTGGAGATACATTCACACATCTCCAGTCCCCAGTCCCCAGGGCCACCCCTGAATCCAAGGATGCTCTCATAATTATGGCTAGGGGCTTGCTTACTTGCTCACTGCCTCCCTTAATATAAATGGATAGATCTCATCCATCCCATCTCTTCCACTTTCCTCTCAGCTATTACAAAATCATTTAGCTTCCTGTTAGAGGTTGATAAACTTCCAGCATCCCACTCCCTAAAGAATTCCTCATGTGTGAATGTAGTTGCAACATTCAATTACATAGAGATTTAAAAATTTTGCAAATAAATGGTCAGTGCTGTCGGGCAGTTGCTGATGAAATAAGGGTGACTACCATGGAGCATTGTATAGACATTGTTTGTATCCAGGAGCCATTTTATTCCTCACAAGTGGGAGGGGCAGCCCATAAGATTATGGGTTTTTCTTCTTCTATTAGAATAGTAGCAGCTGTGGATGTTCCTCCAAAATCTGTTATTGTGATTTTTAATCAAGACCTTGTTGTAACGTCGATCACGGGTTTATGCTCGGCGTGAGCATAAACCCGTGATCGACATTCTTAACATTTTTGGCACAGTGGATATACTGATATGAGAGGGAACCAATTTTAAGATCTCATAACAGGCCTCCATAGCCGAGTGGTCAGGAGCGGGAGTGCAATAACACACACTCTTTGAGTAGACCGGGGTTCAAGCCCCTTACTGCTGAATATGGTCTATCTGCCAACCCGCAATGGACCAGCGTGGCAGATTATGGTCCATTTCCCTCAGCGTGAATTGTTGCGGAGGCTTCCATCCTGCAGTGGGTTGATAATGGCTGCACTTTACCTTTTTATTATCTCATAATCTAGTTGTTCAAAACCTTCCAAATAAGCCGTTCACCTTTTCAACTGTAAATGGCGAGTCTAATATTGACGTTACTGTGACATCTCTTCATATGTGCGATTCTATTTTGAAATGGGAAGTCAATTCTGGCTAAGTAAATAGTGATCACCATGCAATTTCATTTGATCTATGTTTCAAAGGAGGGGGAAAAGGGCTTCGCTATGAGTGATCTGTCTAGATTTTGTATGGACTGTGTTAACTGGAACAATTTCGAAATTTATTTGACTACAGTTTTCAAGTGATAATAGTGAGATACCTGGAGAGAGTTTAAATGCTATGACAGCTTATGAATATGTAAACTATGTACAGTATCATGTTTTCCAGGCTTGTGTGCACTCCACCAGGAGAAAAAAGGACTAAAAAATTTTCTGTCTGATGGTGGACTCCCTGCTTTGTCTGCTCTAAGATCTCAGGTATGGCAGGCTAGGAAAGTACACCAAAGAAATAGACAACTCTTTAGTGTTGATGTGGAATAATTTAAAAATGCCTATAAAGAGAGAAGAAAGGCTTTTCATAAGGCTATTGCTGAGAGCAAGAGAACTTGTTGGCAAAATTTGGTTAATGAGGTTGGTAACACTGATCCCTGGGGTCTCGTGTAAAAAATTTCTCATAATAAATTGCTTTGTGGAGAAATATACAACGCTGTATTGAACAATAATGATAAGACATCGGATTGGTTTTCTACTATGGAAACGATTGTTAAAAGACTATTTCCTCAGGATCTTCCTCATGATGATTCACCTGAACAAGAGCAGATGCACCAGATTAGGTCTGAGTTTACAGGAGCAGGTGACTCTGATATTGAACTGTTCAGTTTGGTAGAGTTGGGTGCAGCTGTAGCTAAATTAAATGTTAAGAAATGTTCGGGTTTGGACTTAAATGAAAATCAAGTAATCATTAAGTTTTATGATTTTCCTCAAATTATGTTAAATTTATTTAATAAATTTTTCCCTAAGGGTACTTTTCCAAGACCGTGGAAGCTGGCACTACTAAAGATATTGCATAAACCTGGTAAGCCTAGGACTGATCCAAGAGCATACAGACCAATTTCTCTCTAGGCGAACATGGGTAAGGTTTATGAAAGATTACTTGCTCCCAGAATTTCTGCGATGTTAGAGGATAAGCATCTGTGTTCTGCTGATCAGCATGGATTTAAGAATGGGCACTCTACAAAGGACGCCATAACATCTCTTTTAAACTACATCAAGGATTCTTCTGATAAATATGTTCTTATGGTCTTTATAGACTTTGAAGGAGCATTTGATTTGGTATGGTGGGAAAGTGCCCTTCAATCTACTGTGCTTGCACAGTGTATGGTGGGAAAGTACCCTTCGATCTCTTGTGTTTGCACAGTGTATGGTGGGAAAGTGCCCTTCGATCTCCTGTGCTAGCACAGTTATAGTGTTAACTATGTAATAGTTACATATTTAACATTATAAGGTCATTTTCAGGAACAGATTTATTACTGTGTGTGCACGTCATCTGTCATATAGTGCCGGTGTCTCGAGAGGTTGTCCTCAAGGTTCGGTTTTGGGACCTCTCTTTTGGAACGCAGTTTTAGATCAGTGGCATGTTAAGGAGGGTACAGAGTTTGTTAAGATAGCCTATGCTGATGACCTTGTGATTGGAGTTTCTGGGCACTCCAGACTTATATTGGAAGAAAAAATACAGTCAGTTTTAGATGATTTAATGCAGTGGGCCGAATTGAACAAATTGAAGATCTCTGCAAGTAAGACCTGTTTTATGGTTTTTAAGAAACAATTTGATTACAGCAGACCTCCAAGAGCTATTTTAGGTAGAGTTCAGATTCTTATGTGGCTAAAACTAAGTATTTGGGATTAATCATAGATGACAAACTTTCCTTTTTGCCACACGTTTCATACCTGAATGTAAAAGTAAGACACTTTACAGCCTCCATTGCTAGGATTTCTCGTAAGGAGCGGAGATTGAATAAGAGAGTGTTGTCATTGTATTATAAGACAATTTTTATCCAGATAGTGGCATATGCTGATGTTGCTTGGTTTTCTGTGGTAACTAAAACTAGGATTCGATCGAAACTTTTATCGCTTCAGCACTCGTATGTTACTAACTTTACTGAAAGTACCTAGAACAGCGTCTACAATTACCCTACAGGTAATTGCTGGTATCATGCCATTGGATTTATTTATTGTCTACAGAGGTTTTTTGTACAAATTGAGAGAAAAAGGGTATGTTGTTAACTTTTTTGGATATCACAATCGATTTGGAGAATAATATTAAAGAATAAAAACAATGATTATGGAAGAAATTAATGGATTTATGGCAGACCAGATGGGAAAGTGGTGATGTTGGAGCTGTGACGAGGAAATACATTCCCCAGGTGAACTATGCATTGTGAAAAACCATGGCATTTTGGTTTGCGTCTTCTATGTATACTTCTTTTTTGTTAACAGGACATGGCTCACTTAGGGCCAAATTATATGAGAGAGGATTGGAGACAGATCCTTTCTATACATGTGGTGAACAGGAGACTTGGATGCATGTAATTTTTTTATGTCGGGAGTATGAAGACCAAAGGCAGACTCTGATGACACCATATTCCTTATCTTTGATACAATACATTTACTTATTGTAAATCGTGACTGTTTTAATTATTTTCAGGAGTTTTGCTCCGGTTAGTTGTCTTTTGTGCAGCGATAATGAATACTTCCTTCTGGATTCTAGGGTGCTGGACCTGTTTCACTGCTTGGGGTCTGGTGCTCTAATGGTTCTATTATGGTGTATAGTTGGACATTTGCTGGAAAGTACCTTTATTGGATTTGGAGGTTCCAGTGCATGTGGAAATATTTAGTCAAACTGTGATTTTTGAAGTTTATAGTTGTGCCATCCAGACTACTGATTACTAGTGGTCCCCCCCCCCCCGCTGGCTACCTGGTATGGACAACCGGGGAGTGGGATTGCTGGCACTCACTGGTATTGCATTACCTCCAGTGGGTGGGGGATTTCATGCACGAATTGCGCTACAGTTAAATCAGACTCAGGTAATTCTACATACTTTTCCAGGCCTGCTTTGTAAAGACTACATATTCACAAGTTCTCAGGTAGAGTTGGGCTTATGCCTGGGAGCTACCCTGATTAAAGAACACACATACATACACGAGTGTTTAATGATATGTACAGAGCATCTAATTATATGTAAATATATATTGTATAAAAATCATGTATATACTTTGATGTACATAATCTTGAGACTATATATTGTGTGTATTTAATAAATGAATGAATGAAAAAAAAAATGTATATATATTCAAGATCTGCCTTGGAAGCATCAGCCAGAATAGTCCTAGAAGACCTACAGATTTGTACCCACGAAAATAAGTCCTTCCAAGACCAAGTTCATGGTTCTTGGGGGTAAACTTGACATCCGGCATCCACCTACGTGTAAAATTGGCAATGCTCAAATCCCTATGGTCAAGGAAACTAAATTGCTGGGAGTTATTATTGACCAGAAATTGAATTTTGGGGTGCATTTGTCAAGCCTTGGTGCAAAATTTAAATGCTTTACCAATGCTGTAGTTAGAGTTTCTCGAAATGAGTTGGGCCTCTCCAGATGATCCTTGAGGCTCTACTAAACAGCTGTGTTTGTCCCTGTAGTGGCCTATGCTGCAGGCACATGGTTCCATAGGGTCAAAATTCTAAAGCTCCAAGCTAAATTGATGACACTTCAGAGAATAATGTTACTATGTGTTCTGAAAGCCTGCCGCACAGTCTCAACGGACGCACTTCAGGTCCTGATGGTTTTTCTGCCTCTCGACTTACACATGATCTACAGAGGATTGACCTACAGACTAAAACATAAAATTCCCTCATAACTCTTTGGAATCACAATTCATTTAGACTCTGAGGTCAAACATGAATGTAAAAGAATTTGGAATGAACTAATAACCATTTGGCAATCTAGATGGGACACTTCATCAGTTGGCTGTGTTACGAGAAAATTCTTCCCCGAAGTCTACACATTGATGAACAAGAAGATGAATGTCTAGTTCAGTATGGATGTGTTTACTTCATACTTGTTGACTGGTCATGGTTCGATGAACATGAAATTATATAAATTTAGGTTGTCAACAGCAGATCTATATCAGTGTGGAGAGATTGAAGACTGGCAACATGTACTGTATTCATGCCCAAACTATACGGATTCTAGGGCAAGGCTTAGGGAAGCAGCGCCTACTCTTTCCAGTGGTCAAGAGTCAGTGTTGGTGCAGGATGCTGATAATTACCGAGCACTGCACTCTTTTGCAAAAGAAGCTTTTATGAGAATTGTACAGATTAAGATGACAGCAGTTATTCACAGCTCTGGCCCAAACCCAACTTGACATTCAATTTGATGTTTATGACAAACTGTTTGGCTGTGTCCTCACCAGTTTATAGAACAATAGATTTTGCTGTATTATTATGTTCTTGTTTATACTCCGGCACGACCACCAGGTCAGTGGAGTTTACAATAAATCAATCAATACAAATGTTAATCGTATTTAGTAGTCACGGGCTTGAACCCTGGCCCACTTAAAGAGCGTGTACTACTGCACTCCTGCTCCTGACCATTCGGCTTTTTTTCCCTCTGGAGTAGGCCACCAGGGGAATCTGGCCCACTTTTTGGCAATATCAGGTGGGTCAGAGTCTCGAATTGAGACATCACGAGTACTACTGGGACTGGCCCACCTTCCTGTGGTGTGGATGAGTACCCAGAATCATCTGTCCAGGTGACTGATGCTTCTGGATAGCCAAGAGGCCAGAACAGAACACACATAAAACTCCATTACACACATACCTGGCCCATTTGCAGTGATACTGTTCTTCACAGAGATATGAGGTGGAGTTGAACTGACGTTCAAGGAGCCGCCCTTTACAAAAACAAATGTCCACACATGTATATATATTGGGGCAAGATTTTATTTAAGTGATTTTTATTTGTGTGGGAGACATTTCAAGCATTAAGGCCTGACTGTCTGGCCCAGATTTTCACACCAAAATTCAATATAGGGGACTATGTTGTGGTGATGTATAATGATAACTATTATACTGGGAAAATCATTGACTTGGATCAAGATGATGTGCAAGTTAGCACAGTGATTAGGAATGGTAAGTACTGGAAATGGCCAGATAAGGAAGACATAATATTGTGGACTAGAGGCAGTACAAAAAAAAAAAAAAAAAAAAAACTGCTGAACCCAAACCTGTGAGCAAGAGGCCTATTTTTTTGTTGATACGAAGCCATGAATGAAATTTTTGGCTTCTCAATTTCTATGAAAATTCATACCTATTATTCATTTTTGATATTTAAAAATAAATAATAGGTATGAATTTGGCATAATACACGAATTGTATTATGCCAAATTCGTACACGCAGAATACACGAATTGACCTCAGTACATTGTGCCTTAAAGTTTCTGGGTTTTGTTTTATTTTTTATTTCTCTAAAATTAAAAAAAAAAAAAAAAAAAAAATTTATTACAGGACTAAAATTTTATTTGTAATGTCTCAGAATTATCCTTGTTGGAGTATCTTTGGGTAACAGGCCTGTGGAAGCAGGGCCGACTCAAGGGTTTTATTTCTCTAAAATAAAAAAAAAAATAAATAAAATAAAAATTATTACAGGACTAAAATTTTATTTGTAATATCCCAGAATTATCCTTATTGGAGTATCTTTGGGTAACAGGCTTGTGGAAGCAGGGCCGACTCAAGGGTATAGGCACCCTTAGGCCACATTGATGGATGGCATTCCCCCTCCTGACAATACGAAGATTTTCATTTTTTAGAATGATTAATTTTACTAATTTGCACCAAGGTTTAGAGGGTTTGCACCCCCCCCAAACCTTGCCGCCCCTAGGCCAGTGTTATTTCAAGGAAAAATCACGATGTCCCAAAGTCACTCCACTCCACGGGGTGACATTAGAATAACAAAAACTTTTGCTTTTTCTCCTTATAGCATTCACCAAAACTGAAAATATCTTAAATGAAATTGTAACAGAAGAGTGTGACATTGATGCTGCGTACAGATCAAAGCTAAATCGGTCACCTGTTGGATGTGAGAACAAAAAAACATGAACCATCAAACCATTCCACTGATATACTGGTTTATAGGATTGCGCGAGATGTTTTTGGGCAAGGATACCACATTGAGAGATAGAACCTCACTCTCTAGAGATGATATTTGTAATGCTCTCAATCTGTGTTTAATGGGGGGGGGGGTGATCATGTTCAATGACTCTCTGTTGTGCCAAATACAGAGCACGGCTATGGATGCCCCTGTTAGTCCTATTGTGACCAATATCACCATGAAGGATCTTGAGTCAGATTTTCTTGAACTTACCTATTCCTATCGCTCTCTGGTGTCGTTAGGTTGACGATATTTTTGCAATAGTACCTCAGGGATCAGAATATGGGCTGCTGCAATATCTCAAATACCTGTCGCTCATCATTCAGTTTACGATTGAACTAGAGGTTAATAATACCCTTCCTTTTTTAGATGTGTTAGCCGAAAGCAGGAATTCACGTTTAGTAACTTCCGTTTTCAGGAAGCCAATGTGTGCAGGCCAATTTACCAATTATGGCTCTGCGCACACCCCTGGTCATTTACGTAGCACTGCTCGTACTTTATTCTCCTGCGCTTGGATGCACTCTAGTTCGACTAATGACAGGCAATTGGAGATTTCTAAAATTAGGGGGCTGAGCTTTCAAATTGCGGCTATCCACCTCATGTTCTAGATGGATGTGAGTTTCAGGCTCACAAATTTTTTACGAAATCTAACCCACCTCGTGTCAATCGATTTATCTCTCCACATATTATCCAGGTATATCGGAACGTCTTGTTAGGATTTTGCATCTCCATCATATACGATGTGTGCAACTTCTGGAAGGAAATTACAATCTATTATTTCTAAGGTGAAAACACCTGTTCCTCCTTTCCTACGGAGTGGTTCCATATACCGTATTACATGTCCGGATTGTGGGGGGTGTTATGTAGGTGACTCTGGCAGAAGATTGAAAGATCGAGTTTCTGAGCATGAGGTGGCTCTACGAAATGCCAATTTTGAACACTCGGCAGTCGCCGAACATTATTGGGTTGAGCAGCACAATCTTGATCCCCAACGGGACATTGAAATCGTCGACTATTCACGTGATTACCGCCAGCGCTTGTGGCTTGAAGCACAACACATAGCCACCAATAATAGTACTGTGAATCGGACGAGGGGAGTACGCTTACACCCTATTATAGAATGTACTGTATTGCAGTGCGATGAGCACTGACGATCATTACGTGTACGTAATTCTGCTTTACCGATGCCAAACTTGTGATACATGATCATGCCCAGCTGACTTGTGCTATTGTAACCACCAATATATACTGAAGTAAACCATTCACAGACTAGCTGATGAAGAGGCACTTCGCTTCGAAAGCTACTATGTATTTTAACGCTTTTATTATATTATATTTTAACTCTTTTATCTTATTTTTTAATGTATTT
Source organism: Mastigoproctus giganteus (assembly GCF_048544385.1). Taxonomy (NCBI): domain Eukaryota; kingdom Metazoa; phylum Arthropoda; class Arachnida; order Uropygi; family Thelyphonidae; genus Mastigoproctus; species Mastigoproctus giganteus. The sequence goes on from NC_143575.1 coordinate 68,980,266, forward strand.
ATCTTATTTTGTTTCTGTTTTATCTTATGTATATAACATTTTTATTTTAATAAATTTATTTTAACCAGTTAGTCGGTCGTCGCAAGAAACTTTGATGATATAATGCAACCCGACGTACAAGGCCTGTTTTCTAATAAAATTGTGTTCATTCATAAACTCCACTGAAGATGAAGTTGGCCACCAAAGAACGAAAATTAGACTTTGTGAAAACAGTGATGAGGACCAATGCTTATACAAGAAGCATAGTGAAGGAGCACCGATAAATGGGTAATTTTGAAAGCACAGGCACTTAAATTTCATAAGTTACTTTGTGGAGATAATGACACATTTAAAGCTTCCAAAGGGTGGCTTCAGAGATGGAAAGCTCCTCGCGGGATATCTCAGGTTAGTCTTGTAGGCAAATCTGCATTTGGTGACATTACAGCATCAGAAGTATTATCTGAATTTCTGTGTAATTCAATTTAAGATACTGTGAGCAAACAAGCCTGGAAATCACAAGCTGAAGCCACTGTACATCGGTAAAAGTTGAAGTCACCAGTGTTTTAAGCACATGAACATGAAATCTCTATCTGTGGTTTATAAAAATAGCTCCAACACTTGGATGAGAAGTGATATTTTTTCTTCGTGGTTTGAAAGTGAGTTGGTACCATCGGTTAGATGCCATTTGATTTCCAAAAAAAAAACTGAAGAAAAGGCTCTGTTACTATTTGATAACTGCCTGGCTCACCCTTTGGTCGATGTCCTGAAACTGAAAGATGACATGATCAGAGTCACGTTTCTGCCAAGGAACACAACTGCACTAATTCAGTTCATGGATCAGGGCATTATTTGAAGCCTAGTAATGTGATGAGCTACTTTCTGGTGTTATGAAAGCAGAAATTCAAGTTTTACAATTTCTGAAAACATTAACACTGAGAGATATTGCATACAATATTAGATTAGTGTGGTAGAAAGCTCAACAGCAACTGAAACTTGCTGGAAAAAATGTATTGGAAAAGATGAGATCACTAATAATAACAATGAATCAGCAGCATTTTCAGAACAAGAAGCAGAGGCTGCTTGTAATGAATTTGATGGCAGTCTTGGAGCAAATTAACTGGCTGCTTGGATTGAGGTGGATGCAAAAGCTCCAGCTGCACTTTACCTGAACAAGGAAGAAATTGCAGCCTCTGTGAAGAGAAGACAATTTACAAACAGAAGGCCAGTGAAAATAAGGAGTCCCTCAGAAGAAAGTATGGATGACTTGTGCAAGGAAAAAGCACCAGAAATTAACAAGTGCTTGAAAACATTAATGAGGTGATGGTGTGGTTAGAACGTCAGAGCGATAGTAAACATCTTCATTTATTGCATCTGACCAGACAAGAATTATGTACTGAAAAAACACTGTCATCAGTTCTGGCAAACTAAATTACATGACTATTTCAGAATGGATGTGTAAAGTGTAAGTCCATAACAGCATTGTGTATTAGTAGAATGTAAAGAGAATGATATAACTTTTAATACTTTGTATTTTAGTCTGTCTGTATATTCATAAAACATTAGTGAATAAATTATTTATTTACTAATGTAGTAAATAAATACTTTATATACCAACAACAATACACAGTACAGTCCGGGACTGGGCTTATCAAATGTTGGCCCGCCAGGTTGTTTGAAATGGCCTGCCAATTAGTAGCTGAAGAGTATGGAAATTACAGAAAAATCAGTATAAGTTTAATAAATATGAATTTATTTTCATAAAAGTTATTTTGAATCTGTCGCCAAGCTGAGAACAACTAAGTTGTTTTATTACTGATATTACATGGTGCTACCCAAAAGTTCCTGAAATGTATTTATAAAATAAATTAGACTCACCATGGATCTTATTCCCCACAGTCACCTTTGAAGTAGTCCCCTTGAGAGCATAAACACAGATCCCAGCACTTCTCCCATGATTTGAATGCGTCCTCAAAGTCCTTCATCATAGTGTTCAGCACCACCTGCGATTCGATTTGGATATCCTCTATGCTATCAAATCTTCAGCTTGATTTTCATTCTTGAGAAGAAGAAGAAGAAGTCATGGGGGCTAAGTCTGGCAATTGGATTGGATTGGATTTTTCTGGCGCATTAGCAGCAGTGGCTATGATGCATTCTAGAAAATAAGGGGGGATGAGGGACGACTGTCGTGTTGCTGGAAGCCAAAAACTGTGCCACAGCGAGAGATGTGGGGACCAGTGTTTTGTCATGATGAAGGACTTAGTTCTGCTTTGGACGTTTCCTCCTGACAGCTTCCCTTAACCACCTCAGGACGGATGAATTCCTTATGGATAATCCCGTCAATGTCCAAAAAACAGATCAGCATGGACTTCACATTGCTCCTCACTTGTTGGGCTTCCTTTGGTCAGGGCGAAGATGGACTATTCCACTGGGATGATTGTTGATTGGTTTCTGGGTTATACCCATATATCCAACTATTGTCACTAGTGACAACTGTAGATAGGAAGTTTTGATCACTCCTGACCTGTTCTTGAAGGTGTGCTAACTTCCATGTGATGCTGCTTTTGGTCTTCACTCAGTAACTGTGACACGAACTTGGCTGCAATCCTTCTCACGTCCAACTCGTCTGATAAAATCCGCTGACATGTGCAGTACATGTGATAGTCCCACAATGTCACAAATGTTATGGATGGTCAGCCTGCGGTCTTCACGGATCGCCACCCGAACTTTTGCGGCATTTTCCAGGGTGGTGCTTGATGATGGATGCCCAGAGCAATCATTGTCATCAACCGACATTCAACTGTTTTTAAAATGGTTAAACTAGTAGTAGATTTGCATCTGGCCTAAAGCATTGTCACCAAAAGCTTGTTTCAACTTATTATGAGTTTCTGCTGCTGTATCATTAAGAAGGGAAAAAAAACTTGATGCAAGCATGTTGTCCACTCACATCAGCCATTGCAACAATCGCAAACTATGCGAAACACACTGCCAAAGAACTACGCATAAATATTCAATGACTTTATCCAGCCTGACGCCACGTGCGACACTGATTCACAAAGGATGCATGCAGTGTTCCCTAGCACCATAAGTCCATACTAGATGTAGTTCCTGCACAACATTCAAATTTTGGGAAAATTTGGGTAGCACCTTGTACCACTGGAGCATAGCAATTCTCTGTCATCGTGAAAGTCGCTTCCTGAGAGCTAATATCTACATGTTTGCCAATATAGCCATTTTATAATTAAATGTAAATGTTTGAAATCTAACCAATTTTCAGAACTTGAATGGCTCTTTAAAAAAATTGAAAATTTGTTCTAGAGTTCCTGAATTTGTGTCATTTACATAGCAGGCTTTTTAAAACTAATTGTTCATATAAATGAAACAAAATTAATTACACCCATTTTTTTTATCTTTATCAGATGGTGATATTGTGTTCTAGCAAGCCATGAGTTCGCATGAACTGTATTATAATTGTTTTATTTTTTTTATTGTTTTTATTCAATTTTAGCTGAAAATGTCTTTCTTCAAATGAAGGAAAGTTCACAGTGAAAAGGGTCAGTTTAAAACAGAACGGACAAACAACTTTTGTTTCATACTACTTAATAATTTACCCGTGTGTTTAATCTGTAACGAAATTCTGTCAGTTGTTAAAGTATGTAATCTGAAAACACATATGAGACCAAGCATAATGATTTTCATGTAAAATTTCCCCAACTCGAAATCCAGAGAAAGTAAGCTAGATAACCTGAAAGCATTATACAGGAAGGCCAACATAATTTTGAGGATCTTCTGCATCACAGGAAAAATGTATGGAAGCTTCTTTGAGAGTATTGTGGATTCTCGCTAAGAAAATGCTACCCTTCACTCTTAATGAGGTGGCGAAACAATGCATATAAACAGACAGTAAAAATATTAGAGGGGAAGAAACAGTGAAAAAGTTTCAAATGATACGGCTACACTACACTGTCACGAACTTGCAAACAATGAAGCTGATCAATTATTTTCTGAACTGTCTGTAAGCAAATACTTTTCTTTAGCCACTGCACAGATACAGCCCAGCTTGCAGTTTTTTGCAATTCTTTAATGGTACTGTATTTGTTGAAGATTTGTTGGGACTGATAATTCTACATAGATGGGCAACAGGTGAAGTAATCTGTAATGAAGTTTTAAAATTGTTTACTTCCAAAGAACTTCGAACTGAAGATGTGCTTTCCATTACAACAGATGGGCTCCAGTGACGACAGGTGAAAGCAGAGGTTTGTTGGCAGGCTTAAAGAAACAATATACAATTTTATTTCCTATCACTGTACATACTGCAACACTGTTCGAAACTGAGTGGGAACTTTCTCCTGACTGAAATGACCAAATCAGTTAATTTTCTCGATCAAAATCTGCACTGTCACATAGGCAGCTAAAATAGTTTTTAAAAGATGCTGATGCTGCGTTTCCTGACCTGGCTGCTTACCACAACATGAAGTGGTTAAGCAAGGGAAGAATGCTGAAAAATATGGGATTTATGAAGTGAAATTTTGAGTTTTTTGCAGTAGATTCAAGACAGTTACAAAACAATATTTTGCTGACATTTTGAGGGATGCTCAATTTTTCCAATCTAGCATTTTTGATTGAGAGGGAAGCAAAAAAGAAACTTTAGCTTTTTATTGAAAATGTAACGAATTTATTTTCTTCCCACTCTTCAAAATTTTCAAGATAAAGTGACAATGAAACTGATATATTATTAGAAATATTAAAGAAACTGAAAAGTGAGTTTGATCAGAGATTCATAAATCTGGAAGGCAAAGAGAGTGTGCTGCAATTTGCTGCCAACCCTCTATCAGTAGATATCACATATGAATGGATGCAGGAAATAAAAGAATGTTTTAAATAGATGAGGCCCAGTTTAAATTGGAAATGTGTAAATTAACAAAAAAATCAAGGGTTACCGAATTACTTAAGTCTACTTACTACACAAAATTTTGGATAGAACTACACACCAACAACAAATATCCTGAAATCATAACAGTGGTTATAAAAATTCTAAAAATGTTTGGATCAACCTGGATTTGTGAAGATGCTTTTAGTTCATTAACATTCATCAAGTCAAGATACAGGGGCTCACTTACTGATGAAATCATGGAACAGTTCCTGTGCATTGCACACACCACCTATGAGCCAAACTACAAGGATATGCCAAGGAACCAGAAGTGTCACTTTCCCCACTGACTGACAACTGGCCCAGCAGAGATTCAACAGTCAAAGTTAGTGGCCGTTTACTTAGTTTAACTGAGAAGCCTACATCGAGGAAATATGTAAAACAAGAAGAAACTGCCGTTTGGAAATTATTAATGGAACCTAATGCACAAATCTGGCACCTTGTAGGGTCAACTATCCTTAAAGAGAAATATTCGCTAATTCAGAGAGGATTCAAAAAAGAGAGGGTTTAAAGGCCTCTTCAACTGGGAATGCAGTTAGCCAATCTCAGGTGGGAAGAGTAGGGTTCCCCCATGAATTATTCCAGGCTTTTCATCCTACGTAACATGTAAATCATCAAATGAACTCAACTAATACATAGAATGAAATAAATCGTTAGATGCTAATGCACTATATAAAACAACAAAAATAACACACATGCAGATATTAAAGCATTTAAAGTGAAAAAGCGGGAGAGATTTTACATCGTAAATTACTGTTTCATATGTGAATTAAAAAATACCTACACCTATCTTTAAAAGGAAAAATGAAATTTCTTAAAAATTATGAAAACTATTCATTGTGTAAATTCACATAAGTTGCAAAATAATTTGTAGAAGTACAAGATCTTTAGCCCTTCAGTTGGTAACAAAAGGGAAAACTTCACTATGAAATAGTTTTTAAAGAAACTAAATATAAAACAATTAATAACCAGCAGCCACATAGTGAGTTCAGGGAAATAATAATGACACATGAATATTTTAACTTACGAATGCCTGGATAAGGCTGCAAACTAGGATATGCCGCAGGCTGGAGTGCATCACCATTGGGTATTGCTTGGGCTGAAAGTAATATTTTATATTTTAATATATGATATTACATGTGTATGAGAGAGAGAGAGAGAGAGAGAGAGAGAGAGAGAGAGAGAGAGAGAGAGAGAGAGAGAGAGAGAGAGAGAGAGATATTGAGGATTAATGGTAAAAGAATTACAACAACCATATTGAAGCTGTATATCAGCTACTGATAGGGAAGAGGTATAAAGCTTACAAAAGTAATAAGTTAATTCATTTTCAATAACTATTCAATCAAGTTAGCAATATTTTCCATAAGGTGATATAAAGGCTCAGGCAGATTCAACAAAGATATAACAGTTGCAGTCCCATCAGTCTGACAGGGTGTGCAGTCTGTAAGATATGTTTCACAGTTAGCTATCTAGAGGGTGTGCAAAAAACCATAATGAGAGTTATGGTTGGTTTTTTCCCTATGCTCTCTACTTCGCCAATCAGATTTTTAGGAAGAAAGAAAGTAATGGGAAACAAATTTTTTTTTTTTTTCATAACTCTGACATGATACTGTGCAAAAAGATCATTTTAAAAAAAGACAAAAAAAAAAACCAAACCACGTGCTGAGCACATTTGGTTTTACGTGAAACATCCTTGGGGGGACACCTACAGTGGATTTATATAACTAAAGTAAGGGATGTATACTTCCGATTACACCATATCTAAATGTCTCTGGAAAACAGCATCGATTGAGGTACCTGATACTAGCGAACTTCTTCATTATTTTCTTAGTTTTTGTCACTTTCATTCTTGCTCGATACTCTCGAGAACGCTCTGCACTTGACTTCGGCTCTTTTTTTCATCTTGCATTTTTGTTACATTCCATTGTTAGATGCTGCTATTGTGGCACCTAACAATGGATTGTAACGAAACTGCGAGATGGAAAGAGAAATAGTTGACAAATATTTGTATTGTTAGCATTAGTAGAAGCATATGATGTGAGAAAGCAAGCTTATACAGCATCAGCCAAAAAAAACCCCTTCTCGCTTCATCCAACCATTCACTCCAAAAGTCTGTCTAGTTCAGCCTTCAATTTTTTAAGCTGTCAACTTCCACAATGAGAGATGGTTGTTGTTGTTGTTGGGTTTTTAGAAGCATTAGCAACTAAGGCCATATCGCTCCAGGGATATGCAGAGGTCATTCCCTGACCTTTCCGCATTCTCCGTATTTGGTGGTTAGAGACTCGAACCCCGGTCTAATCAAGAAGCGTGTGCTACACACTGCTGCTCCTGCCCACCTGGCTAAGGAGCGCCATGAGAGATGGAAGTCTGTTCCAGCAATCAACCACCTTATGGCTAAAGGCAAATGTCCACACATCTATTCTACAATGACAACTGTCTTTCCTCAATTTGAATTTATATCCCGTCACATGATTAATCTGGACAAGAGGAAGAATCCCATCAGCACTGAGCTTGCTTGCTGAAAACTATTCAATTCCTTATAGACCTCAATCAAATCACTTCGCAGGTGCCTAGCCTCCAGACACTGCAATTTGCAGAACTTAATCCTTTCTTCATAACAGAAACCCTTTGCTCCACTTACTAATCTCGTGTCCTTCTCTGTACTCGTTTCAGCAGCACTATATCCCTCCTAAAATGAGGCCTCCAGACCTGTATGCAGTACTCAAGATGTAGCCCAACCATTGCCTTATACAAGGGGATAATTACCTCCTTATCCCTGCTAGCAAAATTCCTATATATCACTGACAAGACAACATGAGCTACTTTTGCAGCCTGTCTGCATTGCTCAAAAAACTTCATATCTGACTACACAATTACCACAAGATCTTTTTCATTCTTCACTACTCTTAGTGTAGTATGAGTGTAAAATACCAACTGAGTGCACAGTTGGTATGTTACTCTGGGGTTACTGCTACCCATATGCAGTACTTTGCATTTTTCAATGTTAAACTTTAGTTGCCACCTCTCAGCCCATCTGCTCAACTTTTCCAGATTCTGTTGCAGTAGCATACTGTGCTTGCTGTCAATAACAACTCTACCAACCTCCGTAGCATCTGCAAACTTCGACATTAAGCCCGATATACCTTCATCAATATCATTGATAAATACAGAAAACAACAATGGGCCCAACACGGATCCCTGGAGAACTCCATTAATAAAATTTGTCCATGAAGAGCAGTGCATTGAATACCACTCTCTGTCTTCTCCCACTCAACCTTCCATTGTAGCAACTTGTCCTTAATGCCATACTGCTCCAACTTGTACAGAAGTCTTTCATGTGCAACAGTATCCAAAGATTTCCTAAAATCCAAGATTATGATATCACAATTATTTTCTGCATCTAGTTCCTTTCTGACCACATTATATTATCTGATCAAATTGGTGCTTCATGCTGTGTCTGAACTATAACTGCAGTCTTATCTAGATGATCCTGCAGTGCTTGTTTAACCAGTGACTCCATTATTTTCCACAGAACACAAGTTAATCTAACAGGTCTCTAATTACTCGTGTCACTTTTCGTTCCCCCTTTGTGAATTGGGGGATACATTTTCACATCTCCAATCTGTGCAGCCTTTCCCTGAGTCCAAAGATGCTCTCATAATCACGTTACAGAGGACAAATACAGTAGAGTCCCGATTATCTGAGATCCGATTTTCTGAGGTTCTGTGTTATCCAAGATAGCTCTTGGATAACACAGAACAATAAATTGTTTATACAAATTGTCAAATTTACAATAAATTGTCAATACAAATATTTATCATATTTAGTAGTCACGAGCTTGAACCCTGGTCCACTCAAGAAATGCATGCTATGCACTCTCGCTCCTGATCATTTGGCTACGTCAGGCCTACGACTAGTTTATCGCTTCCGTGTGGCTTCTTTATTTTTATTTTATGTACGATGGGTGCAAAATGGAAACATGTCGTGGTTTCATTAGAGACTAAGTTTGATGCCATCAAACGGGTAGACAAGGGCGAAACAATTAAAAAGCTGTCTAGAGAACTAGGTGTAGGTGAAGTGACTGTAGGTGAGTGGGTGAGAAATTGACAGAACATTGAAAAATGGTGTTCACAAAGATCATCTAAGAAAAGTGATGAGCACATGAGAAGAAAAGCAATGAAAAAGGGAGAGTTTGAACAAACATCTGAAGCACCTTTTTTTGAAGTTCATACAAATGAGACAGAAACGAAGCCTTATTCCTGGACCGATTCTACAAGCAAAGGCTCTGCAATTTCAGGAAAATTTTCGTGATGGTGATAAAAGTATTTACGGCTAGTGTGGGATGGTTAGATAGATGGAAAAAGAAGTATGGAGTAAGACAGCTGAACACAGCTGGGAAAAATTATCTACTTGTCAGGAAGAAGTGCAGTCTTTTACCAAAAAGTTGGCAGAAGTCAAAAAGGAGGAAGATTTAAGTTTGGATCAAGCTTACAACTGTAACAGGTTTAAATTATTGAATGCTTCCGACCAAAACACTCGCATCACAAGAAGAAAAAGAAGCACCCGGATATAAACGTAGTAAGGAGAGACTAACAGCATCGGCATGTTCAAATGTTCAGGAAGTCACAGTATCCAATAAGTAGCAACATAAGTTGCTACTTATTGGATAGGCTAAGAAACCAGGAGCCTTCAAACACATACATGTGGAAAGTCTTCCTTGTAAATATGCTAACCAATCAAATGTGTGGATGGATTCATGTTTGTTGAAAAAATGGTTCCACGAAGACTTCGTTCCTGCAACAAAGAAACTACCAGAAAAAGCATTGTTTCTTCTGGACAATGCACCATCTCAACCAGATGAAACTGAACTAGTCTCTGGTGACATTAAAACTTTTTTTGGCTCCTAATGTAACGTTTCTAATCCAGCCACTAGATAAAAGTGTCCTGGAGACTTTGAAATGGAACTACAGACAACAACTTTTAAAACAACTCCTGGAAGACCTTGAAAATGGTAGAACTGTTGCTGAAAGCCTTAAAAACATAAACGTGAATGATGTCATTTACTGACTGGCAGACTCATGGGAAGAAGTAAAAACATAAACTATCATGAAGTCCTGGAAAAAAAATTCTCAGTGAAGCTGAGGCAGAAGATGACGATAATCTTCCGCTTACAGAGCTAGTAAAAAATCTTCCAAATTCAGAACCTATTACGGCAGAAGACATTCAAGATTGGATGAATGAGGATGAACAACAGGAGATAACTGATGATATGATTGTAAATTTAGTGAGTGAGGGAAAACAAGAAAGTGAAGGTGAAGATGATGTGTCTCCAGGAGAAGGCTCAAAAATTTCATATATGGAAAGTCTAAATGCGATTGAGACCACACTGCGATACATCGAACAGCAGAATGAGAGTACGCCCACCGACCTACTGTTGTTGAGATGCCTGAGAAACATTGCAGCAAACAACAAGGAATTTCTTTAAAACAGAAGACTTTTTTCATAAAGCCTGATGCTGTAATCACGATGATGCAAGCACTGTACATACAATATGTACAGTACAATACTATGTAAGTAAATAAACAGGGGCTAAGGTAAAGAAAGTCCACTCGAGAAGCATGGAAAATTTCGGCAAAATTTAGCCATGAAAGTACAGTATACATTACCGTACTGCACATGTAGTGTTGCTTGCTCAGTAAACAGAAGGTAGATGTTATCAGTCTGTAGTAGAAGTCGATATTGATTGACAGGTAGGCGTGACAAATGATGTACTGATTAGTGCATGAACAAAACAGATGATAACATCGGTTTAGTCATTGGTTGGCATTATAATGTGTATTAATGAATAAAGAACGGTGCATAATTAGTTTCGGAATGAACGTCATATAGACAATATTAGCAATGAATCTTTTAAAGTTGGAAGAAATTTGTGGGGAAAAATGAAACGTTGCTTCAACTTCCTTGATTTTTTGATGAAATCTAAATTAATAAGACCAAAACTGTACTGTTTTAAGTGCAATAATTATTTTAAACTAATTGAATCATGAACCGAGTCAAGTAGAGAGTTCTGGTATTGTAAAATACTGTATGTTCTGCACGAGTGAGTGTCTTTAAAAATAAAAATGAAAATACAGCAATAATAAACAAATTATCCTCTAATACACCCATGATTCTAAAGAAAAAAGGTCAGGTTATCCCCTCCACTCGGGGAGGGGTTCAAGCTCCCATGGGATTCAATTTTTACTCCTGCCCGATAACACCCAGCGTCTGTTTACTGAGTGAGCAACAATACAAATGCCATCATGGATTTGCCATACTTGTCGTGTGGGATTTCCTTATCTTCGCCATAAACACAATTACAGTATGTAATTACATACATACATGTACATGTATTACTTTTCTTACAATACATGGAGAGTGATGACATTCTGGGGGATTTCCTTTCGCGAGTAAGTACAAGTTTGTGAGATGCGTATGTCCGATGTGCAGTCTGGTTAGACTGACTTCTTCGTGCCGATTATTACAGAGACTCGAATTCCATGGCTGTTCATGTTTTATTTGAAAAAGTTTATTGTTTTTGTTGATTTTGCCAGATTTGTGACCCTGAATGTTGAGAATCTGTTCGATGATAGGTCTGTAATCGGAATGTGGAACTTTGTAAACCCTTAGGTTTGTATATGTAGGGTTCTTTGCTGCTCGATCAGCACTTTCATTACAATAAATGCCTGCATGTCCTGGGATCCAACAGAAATTTACTTGTCTTCTTTTTCTTTTCAGCTTCACAAGATGGGCTTGTATCTGGTGAAGGATGGGATGTGATTGTGTCTGCTTTTGTTGGAGAGCACATATTACACTTAATGAATCTGTGTATATGAGATGTTTCATTAGAGGAGAGGATTTAATGTATTTTAAGGCTATTAGTATGGTGAACAGATACTACATTCATTTGGGAGCTGCTCTGAGATGACAGTGTGTGGCAGGACCATAGCAACATCCAATTGGGTATCTGTTTTGGAGCCGTTGTATATATTTTTCCCCGTTGTTGAAAATAAGTGTCACAGTTAGGTGTGAAGGCGTGCAGTGCAACAAAGACAACGTTTAACGTTATATACAAGATGCAGGATATTTCAGAGACTGCTGGGAGTCATTGCGGTACAAGTAAACACATGGGTTATGTTAGGGTAGCTAAGAATAGGAACAGGTGCATGTATACTTGCGTGTACACCAGTGATAGGAGTTTGGTAAATAAATTTGATGAATTTGAAGTATTACTCAAAACATCAAAGGCAGATATTGTTGGGATATCAGAGAAGTGGTGTCACACAGATATAAGGAATGCAGAACTGGAATTTGGGGAGTACAATGTGTACAGAAATGATAAACAGGATAGGAAGGGAGGAGGGGTTATGTTATTAGTTAAGAAACACATAAAATCCAAGGAAGTGAAGCCAGTCGACATCGCTGGACAGTGCAGTGTCCAGTCAGTTCGGTGTGACATAAGCATTGGGAGATCAAAATTGAGAGTAGGAGTGTGCTATAGGCCTAATGACTCTGATGAGCATAATAAGAAACTGTACAGGGAAATAGAGTGGGCCAATAAACCAGAGAGTCTTATAATGGGTGATTTTAATTTCCAAGATATTGACTGCAATTTGTGGGTTGATCACTCACACAGTAGCAAGGGTTTTGTGGATTTATTGAATGATTGTTTTCTACATCAGAATGTCGGGAGGCAACTAGAGGGAGTAATACTCTTGATCTGATTATCAGTAGTGATTCTTCATGTATTAAGAATCTGCAGATTCTTAATGCATGAAGGTGGCAGTGACCACATAATCACTACGATGGTCTAAGACAGTATTTAAATTCTATACAGTGGGACCAACTGATGATGTTACCAACAGCAAATTCAAAATAGGAAGCATTCAAGGAACTTATCTTGGAAGCTACTAGGCTTTACATACCAACTAAGAAATATTGCTCAAGGTTTAGGCCTAAATATGTCAGATGAACTAATGAGACATATGGCAGAGAAGAAAAATACATGGGATACATATAAATTAATGGGTGACATGGAAGCTTATAATAGATATAATTATAAGCTGATTTGTAACCAAGTCACAAAGGAGATTAGGCAGCCAAAGGGAGATTATGAGAAATCCTTGGCAAAGGATGCAAAGGAAAACAGAAAAGAGTTCTTTACCTATGTAAACTCTAGAAGGAAAGGGATGAATCAGATTGGTCCACTGGATATTGATGGTTCAACAGTTGAGGATACTGCTCAGGTGGCTAACAAACTAAATGAGTATTTTGCATCTACATTCACACACGAGGAGTTATTCAGAAAGGGGAATACCAGATGTTTTTGTAATAACTGAGAGGAAAGTGTTGGAGAAATTGTTGAGGATAAACATAAAAAAAGTACTTGGGTGGATGGGATCAATCCAGTTATATTAAAGAAGGCAGCAAAGGAAGTAAGCAAACCCTTAGCCATAATTATGAGAGCTTCTTTGGACCCAGGGGAGGTACCCATAGACTAGAGATGTGCAAATGTGACCCCAATTCACAAAGGAGTATCAATGGCTGACACAAGTAATTATAGACCTGTGAGTTTAACTTCTGTTCCAGGAAAATTAATGGAGGCACTGGTTAAAAAAAGCACTGCAGGATCATCTAGACAAGACTTCAGTTATAGCTTGGACACAGCATGGTTTTGTTAAGGGAAAGTCTTGCCTGACCAATTTGATTGGATACTATGATGAGTCACAGAACAACTGGATGCAGAGAATAACTTCGATATTATATATTTGGATCTTAGAAAGGCTTTTGATACTGTTGCACGTGGAAGATTGCTGCACAAATTGGAGCAGTGTGGCATTAGAGGCAAATTGCTGCTTTGGATAAAGGGATGGTTGAGGGGGAGAAGACAGAGAGTGGTAATCAATGGACACTGCTCATCGTGGACTAATGTTATTAGTGGAGTCCTTCAGGGTTCAGTGTTGGGTCCACTATTGTTTTCTGTATTTATAAATGATATTGATGATGGTATATCAAGCTTAATATCCAGGTTTGCAGACAATACAAAGATTGGCCGGGTTGTTAAGGACGCTACTGATGCTATGCTGCTGCAACAGGATCTGGAAAGGTTGAGCAGATGGGCTGAGAGGTGGCAAATGAAGTTTAACATTGACAAATGTAAAGTACTACATATGGGAAACAGCAACCCCAGAGCAACGTATCAACTCTATGGTACTATACTGATAGTGGTAGAGAATGAAAAGGACCTGGGGGTAATTGTGCAGGCAGATATGAAGTTCTCTGAGCAGTGCAGATGGGCTGCAAGAGTAGCTCATGGTGTCTTGTCAATGATATAAAGGAATTTTTCTAGCAGGGATAGGGAGGTGATTATCCCCTTATATAAGGGAATGGTCAGGCCACGCCTTGAGTACTGTATACAGGTCTGGAGGCCTCATTTCAAGAAGGATGTAGGGCTGCTGGAATGAGTACAGAGAAGGGCAACAAGATTAGTGAATGGAACAAAGGGTTGCTCTTACGAAGAAAGGCTTAAGTTTTGCAAATTACAGTTTCTGGAGACAAGGCACTGGCGAGGTGATCTGATAGAGGTGTATAAAGCCTTGAATGGTTTGAGCATGCTCAATGCCGATGGGATTCTTCGTCTTGCTAAGAACAGTCACCTGAGAGGGCATAAATTCAGATTGAGGAAAGACAGATGTAGAATAGATGTGCAGAAATTTGTCTTTAGCCAGCAGGTAGTTGGTTGGTGGAACAGACTTCCATCCCGTGTTGTGGAAGTTGATAGCCTAAATAAATTTAAGGCTCAGCTGGACAGGTATTTCAAACGAACAGAGGGGTGAAATGGAAGTGGTTTTTTTTTTTTTTTTTTTTTTGGCTGATGCTGCATAAGCTTGCTTTCTTGCATCATATGCCTCTACTAATGCTAATGCTAATACGTTGTTAAAGCTTAGGCCCCATTTTGAAATAGTTCTTTTAGTCGTATTCCAGCTAGTTTATTTAGTGTGGGTTTATTGCTGTAGAGCAGGGGTTCTTACTCTTTTGCTTTAAGCGAGCAAGGTTTTGCAGCTTAGAATATGTGTGCACTATATATTAAAATATGAATTTTGTTGCTTAAAGATTAAAAGATTAATTTTTAGTCGGATTATTCAAAGAAGAATTATATTTCGCAATTAAAATTTTTGGGCGCTAAAAATTAACTATTACCTTATCAGTGTGAACCTTGACTTTGAAGAGATGATGCCAAGCGTATGAAATTAATTTCTCCATTATGAACAGATAATCACAAATATTCTTCAAAATGTGATGTCAACAGTGTTGTCTTTTTTTTTTTTTGTCTTTGATTTTGAAATCAATGAAAAAGAATTTTTACACGTGTATGTAGATCCAAAAATAGAAAGTACTTTGAACACTTCTCTTTGTAATAAAGGAAATTTTTTGCACCCGGAAGAACCCCAGAATTTTAAAATACTTCTGTGTTGGAAAAGATATTTCTGAGCTAAAGATGACTGCATATCCAAACGTCTAACTTGGTAGCTGCTACTTCATTTTGATGAAAATTTTTTCCAAGTTAATGATTTCAAAATTTGTTTAATTTATCGTAAATTCAAATTTTAGGAGCTCTTTCAAGTATTCAAATCTTTCTCGGAATTGGTCACTAAGTAACCTATTGTTAACTACATTTATTACAAACAATGGGCACTCCCAGCAGTTTCTTCCAGACATGTTGTAAGAGTAGGAAAATGAAGAAAATTTCCTTTTAAAACTTGATTCTGAAAAACCTGAAGTTTTTTCTCAAATGCAATAATCTCCTCGTATTAAACTACCACAAATTTATCTTTTCCCTGTAGCTTCAAAATTTAACTCATTTAAATCGTTGAAGATGTCAACCGTGAATGAAAGTGTAATCTCGAAATATTAAGTAAAAATTTCAGTGAAAAGGTTTTCTTTATTGCTTTCTATCAGAAAAGCTTTTACTTCTTCAAACAACTCCAAAATTCTGGAGAACACCTTTCCACAACTGAGCCAATGAATCTCTGTATGGGTAATAAGATCAGAATGTGGTGCTTGAATATCTTCCAAAAATAATTTTAGAAGTCGCTTGTTGTTGTTATTGTTGTTGATGGGGTTTTAAGTGCAATGGCTACTTAGGCCATATTGTACTTATGAAAGTGGTTCATACTGCCTGTGTTGGTTGATTTAGAAGCAGTTAGAAATGGCTATACAGTCCTATTCATTTTAGGAAGGAGAAGATTTCTCTGAGATTTGATTTTTCGCCTATGATATAATTAAGCAACAAAGGTTCTGTTAAGCTTGCCAGAGAACTGAATGACACTAGTCGAGCATTATTATATAGAGTACATTCAAAAAATATGTGTTTGACTGTGAGTGGTGTATGACAATGATTACACTGAGGAGGATCATTCCCTGACAAAAGGAACAGATGGGTTAAATGAGTATGGCCGATTCTGGCTCTAGCTAGAATTACTTCTTGTCTGTTTGCAATGACGCTGGAAACCCATAATTTTGGTACAGGTTTCATTTGAAGTAGTTTATTATGAATTTTTGCTTGCCATTGAAGAGTCCATCGATCTTTACATATAATTTGTATATTTATTTTATAATTTCTGAATGGTACTAGGGAATTCATTGGGGCTGAGCTGGATGGATGTTTGGCAGCATGATCCGCAGTTTCATTTCCTGGTATTCCAGTATGGCCTAGGATCCAGCAGAAGATAACCTTTTGTTGATGCTCTCTGAGACATACCAACTCTGTTCTAATGGGCTTTAATAACAGGTTATTAGGTGGAGAATTGCTTTGCATGGCTAATAAGGAACTTTGCGAGTCTGTGCATATTATGTTCTTTTGAATTGACATATGGAAAATATTTTCTAAAGCAAAGAAGTCAGTCGTATATAATTTAGTCGTGTAACTACTACACTCTGTTGGAAGATATAGAGAAATGGTAGTATCAGGTTGTACCACTGCTGCACCTGATCCACTCTCAGACTTCAATCCATCTGTATATATTTTAGCAAAGTCAGAATAATGTTGAGTATGCGCAATGTGTAGCTGTTGGATGTTAATAACTGATAGAGAGTGTTTTCCGCACAGGTTGAAATAATTGTCACAAGATGGCATGATGACAGACCATGGAGGGATCAGGATCTATAGGATCTTGAAAGATTTTATTGAAGTATATCCCAATCTTCTGATAGTTGCTTTAGCCTAATACCAGCAGGCCGAACTGTCTGTGGTTTGTTTCTATAGAAGGTCCTAAAACTGGAGATTATAAAGTATCGACCAATTAGGATGGGTCACCTGGCTTTGGATCGTGGTTGCACAGTTCGGCAGCAACATCTTTCTCCTGATATTTAGAGGAAGTTCATGGGCTTCAGCATACAGACTTTGAACTGGAGATGTTCTGAACGCACCTAGTGCTGTTCTAAGAGCTGAATGTTGAATAGGGTTAAGGCGAGATAAAGCACTCTCCCTAGCAGAATCAAAGACAGGTGCACCGTAGTCCAGGCATGATCTGATTATGGATCTGTATAAATGAAGCAGACTGTAATGATCTGCTCCCCATGCTGTGGCTGATAAGACTCTGAGTATGTTCAGTTTTTTTTGACAAGCAGTACGGAGATGTTCAATGTGCTTTTGGAAATTTAACTTACTGTCAAAGAACAATCCTAGTAGACGAATACTATTAACTATTGGAAGAGGATGGTTATTCAAGTGGAGCTTGGGTTCAGGATGCATACTGTGTCTGGTACAGAAGAGAATGGCAGTAGATTTCTAGCTGGATAGTCTATAATAATTTTGTGTCATCCATGTCAGGATGCGATTGGTTGATATTTCTAGTTGGCATTTAATGTAATGCATGTTTTGAGAATGACAGGAAATTGTGAGATTGTCTGTGAAAAGATATGAATCCACAGTTTTTGGAATGAGTTCAATTATATGATTCATTATCATTGCAAACAAAGTGGCACTGAGAACAGATCTTTGTGGAATTCCTTCTTCTTGGATAAAGTTTTTAGAGAGGGTCCCCCGATAACGAACTTGAAAGGATCTCTGTTGAAGGAAATTTTGGATAAAATATGGTAAATTACCTCTCAGACCAAGAGAATGTAGATCCTTAATGTAGTGTCAACATCAAGACAGACCATGATGAGATGTTCCTTTTTGATGAAAGCATTTCTGATATTTGTCTCGGCTTTGATCACGAGATCCAATGAAGATTGGTTTTTCCGGAATCAAAATAAATTGGTTGTTGTTAATCAAGTTTTGAGACTCGAGGAACCAAGTGAGACGGCAATGTATCATTTTCTCAAGAGTTTTGCTGAGACAGCTGGTAAGGGATATAGACCTGTAAATTTGAGGAACAGAATGATCTTTACCAGGTTTTACAATTGCTAGTACATAAGAATGACGGCAGGAACTTGGGAAGGTATGTTCAGAAAACATTAGATTATAAAATATGAGCAGTGAAGAGACTGATAAATAGAAACCA
Source organism: Mastigoproctus giganteus (assembly GCF_048544385.1). Taxonomy (NCBI): domain Eukaryota; kingdom Metazoa; phylum Arthropoda; class Arachnida; order Uropygi; family Thelyphonidae; genus Mastigoproctus; species Mastigoproctus giganteus. Next base: position 68,998,719 of record NC_143575.1, read on the forward strand.
GATAAATAGTAGAAAAAATGCAGAACATAATTAAGAGATCGATAAAAACCAAAAATACTACTCAAGTGAGAATGGCAAATACAGGATTAAATGAAATTAATATCACTAAAAATAACTTAAAAGATGCGATTAGTAGTCACCCCAATAAGGCAACAATAGGAACAGACCAATCCCCACTATTCAAGATAAAAATATGAAGTACATACATAAATGATTCAATCCATACTTATTTCAAAAAATATTCAAAGGCATTATTCTAAAAATTATAGAATAGCCATTATGTAGAGCCAATTAACCAAAATCAACAATCCTAAATCCAGTAAATATTTCAGGACATATTCATCCAATGGCCCACTGCCATTGGATGCTCTCTGTAAAAAGTATTTAAAAAAGCAATCTTCAAAACCACCAATTGGCACTGCTTTGGTGACACACCAGAATACTAAAACTTTGTTGTTCCACAAAGATCAGCTGTAATCAATAAATCAACAAATTTAATCAAAACAATACAATGCAGCAGGTATTAAATAATAAACAGCAGTTGGACATAATTTTTTTTTTTTTTTAATGTAGCATTTGACATCTCTATCCCAGCATGGAAAGTAATCCTGAAGGAGTAATTTAATATTACGGGAAGCATCTTAACTGTTCTAACCAACATTCTCCAGGAAAGACAAGTTTGCAACCAATAGCAATAAAACAGCAACTTAATATGTGACCAGAAGCGTACCCATAAGGGACTTCTTGCTCATTACCCTCTTTTCAGTGCTACTTGCCAAATATCTGGCACAAAACTGTAAACAATTCATTATCTATGTGGACGATATAAAATTTTTTGTTGCTTCTTAAGATGTTTGTTTTTTGGTTTTTAGGAGAATTAGCAACTAAGGCCATATTGCTCCGGGAATATGTGGTGGTTATTCCCTTGACCTTTCTGCATCCTCCGCATTTGGTGGTGACGAGCTCGAACCCCGGTCTAATCAAGAAGTGTGTGCTACGCACTACTGCTCCTTCCCACCTGGCTAAGAGCTAAGAGGCTTCTTAAGAGCAAGAGACTGCATTTCAATATAATGAGGAAGCAAACAGCACAATAAGGAAACTTGAAGACTAGCCAGACTGTATTAGTTTGAAACTAAATGAAAAGACAATTGCCTAAATGATCCTCACAAATGGAAAGAATCAAAATCACATTACAATTTTTGTGAATAATACAATAGTACAAAAAGTTCAATCTTAAGTGGGGTGATGGGTTAACATGTCTCATCTTGAGTATGTAAGAAACACGTATGCAGCACTCTGGATCACTAGACAGCAGCTCACCAGCCTCAGAAACCTTCTCTAACGATAAAATATGTTGTTAAACAGGTTAAACTAATTCTGCTTTATGCATCAATTATATGTCAATGTTCTCTTAGAGTAATATCAAGGCCTTCCTAGGCAGAGAATACCAGCTGCTGAGATGGCTAAATTGGTCTGCTGGCAAACCATTTACCATTTCAAGAGAAGTATTGTATGTAAACCTGGATTTCGCATTTCAGATACAAATTACTACAACAAGAAACATTTAACTCTGCCTCAGTTATTAACAGACAGACTAGATGCACCTAAAGTGAAAAGTTTGACAACTGAACCATGGGTGATGCAAAAGAAAAGGTGAAGAACCAAAACTCAAATTTATATACAAATCAGTTTTGCAGTTAAACATACTATAATTCTAACTGAGTAACTAATTGAGTAATAAAAATATGAGAAATGGACAATTAGAAGGGATAGGCAAGCAAAGTGGATTATTTTTATTATTTTTTTGGCTGATGCTATAGATAGCACCATTGCTTTCTTGCATCATTTTGCACTACTAACACTAATTGTGACATCCAACACAGTGAATTTTAGGCAGTTAAGACAAGTTGCAGCTGCACATACAGAAAGATTACTATGTCACATCCAGCTATCATCCTGTTTTGAAAACCTACAAAATTGTAAACTGGTTTCTAATGTACTATAGCTGCACTTGGCTGGACCACAAAATTTTGGTATGTCTGAGCTGAGATACATGTGTAGTTTACTTCTGGCACAGTGCACAATATTTGTGGTGGGATGTCTGATTACATTTGGACACAAAGCATATAAATTACTGGATTGACTGTATTGGAAAATGGAGACAATAATTTGTTTACTAATGAGAATTATTTTGATGGGAACTATCAAAATTTTTTTATGCTCCATAAAATAATTCTTTGAGTTATAAACTCATCTGTCTTGCTCTTAAAATGAGCGCTATTTACTCTGTCAGAATTGGTACTGAGAGCTAGAATAAAGTTGTTTATGAAATTTAAAACTCTCATTGAGATTCTTCCCCATATTCCTGACTTTTTTTTAAATATCAGCTACTATTTCTTCCATATCTAATGAGGAAAAATTTAGTAAAATGGTATCACAAAATTTTCTCACTATATTATCACCATACTGTTTTCCCTTGTGAATTTTCTTACCACAATAGTCTTTTGTAAACTGCAAAAGTATAATCCTGTAAAACAGTTACAATACATATTTTAAACAAATATTATTTCAGATGAAAAACACAAAACACTGTGAATTGGTGTAACTATGCTCAAGCATACAGCTGTTCACATCAATATGAGATGCTCAGATTCATTAATTGACAATTATTAGTTAGTCATTTTTTATAAATACGGTGATAAATAATAATCACATTTTATGTATTTAATGTAAAAAGACATTGCAGTATAAAAAGAATGAATAGTCAGTATAATAAGCAATGGAGAAAGAAGATCAAAAGATTTATCGACCAAAGAAGAGCATGTAAAATATCTTTTGGTTTATATTTCTGAAAAGTATTTATGGTAAATTAATTCAAAATTCCATTGTAAATTTAGCTAGATGAGGTGCTATCAATGAGTTGTCCAACAACAACACATACTTACGTGGATAGTGTGGCATACCATTAGCATACACCTCAGCAGTTTGGCCATTAGCCTGAGCCATGGTGAAATTCGGCATTGTAGGGGAAGGCAAATTAGGGATAGCACCATTCACTGGCTGGGTCCCTGCACCTATAAAAAAAATCGAATAATATTAGAACTCATCTGACACTGAATATGGATCTAATTAATATTTTACAGTAGTAAGTAGAGATTTTATATTTTAAACTATTTAGATGAAAATTATTTATGGTTATTGGAGATTTGGATATGATTAATATTTTACAGCAATAAGTAGAAATTTTATATTTGAACTATTAATATTAAATTATTTGTGGTTATTAATAATGAGGGTGGATATATAATCTTCTCATTTGCATGTCAAAATTCATGTAACACCTGGAATACACACTGAATAGCAAATTTAATAGGTACACCAACCTAATAGAAGTAGCAACTCAGTTCTCAAAACAGACTCTAATCATCAGAGCATAAACTCCACAAAGTCCCGGAAGTTTTCTGTGCAAATGCTGGGCAATAAGACTTAAAGTTGCATCAACAAGCCTGTGAACCAAGAATCTGCCCCCCCCCCATCTGACTGCTTCAGATAGGAGGGGGGGCAGATTCTTGGTTCACAGGCTTGTTCCACTTCGTCAAAAAGATGCAAAATCAGGTTGAAATTCTTAATTTCTTTCAACGTTTTTAAACTAGGCTTCACTAAACACAAAACAGAACTCCACAAGATACTGATAATAAAGTCACTCTTATTGACCCTGGAACTATTTTGGAATGGTTTCTGCTTTAAGACATGGTATATTATCCTGCTGAATGTTAGCATTACCAGATAAACTGTGAGCATGAAGAAATGCATTTAGTTGGCAGCATCAATATTCAAACAGGCAGGTACTCAAACACTAAATGCTTGTCAGATATATTAGATATATTAAGAGGTATAACATGAAAAACACACATCACACTTTCACCACCAGTGAATGGTGTTGACACCTAGCACTAGACATCCATTGATTTATGCTATAATTAGCATGGAACATATAGATATGGGATTCAATGAACCAGATAACCTGCTTTCCATTTCTAAAATGGCTGGTGTTGGTGTTCCCGTGTATATTCCTGTATCCATTGTACCTACAGCTGCTTGTTTTTAACTGACAGGAGTGGAATCTTGTTAGTTTATCTGCTACTATACCCCACCCATGAGACGACTGAATGCACTGTACATTCCAACATGCCTCCTTATACACACCACTGATATGATTCAGCACCATGATTCAAATGAATGCAACTCATCTGTTAGACCAGTGGGGTGCAAATTGTGATGTGCTACCCCCAGAGGGGTCACAGAAATTTTTAAATAAATTTATTTTTTGTGCATATAAAAGCTAAAAACCTGTTGTTAAAATTTTTTTTTTAACACTGTAGATGTAGAGACCTTACTACTCAAACTAAGTCTGAGATACGAATGAACCCTACTCTGTCGGAAATATGCCTTAATTTTCTTCTGACTATGGACATACAAAAAGCAGCTGACTAGTGCAACTTCTCAGTATGCATTAATACTTCTCAATACTACTCAACAATTGAGTAGTACTGCTTAATTAATACTTTTAGCTCTTAATTTGCACTTCCTATCCTACAGCACAAATTCTCAATTTACCTAAAGGCCAGAGGTGCAAATATGCAGTAGCAGTAAATACATACAGCAAACTCTCAATTTACCAGGATCGGATTAACCGGGACACTTAAAGACTCCAAATTAAAAATCAACCAGAAATCATAAAATTCAAGTAATAACTAGAATAGGTATACACGGATGTTTTTCAAGTCATAAATAAGTGACAAGGAGCGGCATTATAAGTCGCCATTTGGAGATTAGTGTGCCTATTATCTTGCAACGCCCACTGTCTTCACATCCGCCACTCAATAAAGGAGACCAAATGTTCAGTTTGTTTTAGTGCATCGCGTTGATTGTTGCACGCACCGCAAAAGGTCAAATTTTGTTTCATTATTTATGTCAGGGATGTCAGATTTGTTTTTTATAGTGTATATATATATTTTGTTTAGAAATCGTGAAAATGATGGGCAAATGCAAGAGTTGTGCTTTCAATTAAAAAAACACTTGAAATTATTCAAAAGTTTGAAAACAATGCATCCGTTAAATCTCTAAAGAACCATTATAATGTTGGTGACCAAACCATACACGACATTGTAAAAATTAAAGGGAAGCATCGTATTGGACACGCAGTAGTGCATGGTAAGGTTTTTCATTTTTTATCTATTGGCATACTTTTTTATGTAGGTTGCTGAACATTTTTTGATACAGTAAGTCCCCAACTTACGTAGCTTCAGACTCACATTACGTTATTTATATATATATATATTTTTTTTATATGACTGAAGATTTCGGTGAAGGGGACACATTTCATCATAATAACGTAAAAACTCACAGAATTCCAGCTATAAGTATCATCGCAAATGCAATAAGATCGAGTTTACTACCCATTTATAATAACCCAGAACGTGTAGATTGCACTAACAGAAAAGCCCAATAACCCAGAAAGTTCAGATTGCACTAACAGAAAAGCCCAATAACCCAGAAAGTGCAGATTGCACTAACAGAAAAGCCCAATAACCCAGAAAATGCAAATTGTTTTTATTGTTTTATGGCATTGACCTCCAGAAATGAGCTTTAGTAAAATGTGAGCTCGTGTGGGGTGATAATACAGTAGCGAATTTTTGCTTTAACCGTGTGAAGTTCTTTTCAGAAAATTTAATTTTGACCATTATCATAGTGCCGACTAAGAGAATAAATGACAGTGGTACTAGTAAACCTATCAGGAAAAGGAAAGCGATCGAGTTGGATCAGAAAATTAAAATAATAAGGATGTATGAAAATGGCCAAACATTAACAAGTATCGTGCGGAATTCAGACTTGTCAGTGGCAACGGTGAATATAATCATAAAGGAGAAAGACAGAATATGAGAAGCAGTGAAGCGATCGGCACCAATGAAGTCAACTATAATAACCAGGGCCACGAAGTAAATATCAATTTTTACAGTACAATAACATGCGTTTTTTGTTCCTTTTATGTTTTCTTTTCTTATGTGCCATTCTGGCTACTTCACCGCTGTCCCCAGATAAAGTTTGTAATTGAACTAATTAAAAATCTATAACTATTTTTCTTCATTATTCTGAGGATATTTTGTAGTTTTTGTAATTTTGGCATATCACGGATATAGCAGCAATACTTTATTAGTCATTCCCGAGTTACATAAAACTCGACTTACGTAAGAAGTCCTGGACGTATCTCTTACGTATGTCGGAGACACTGTATTTTTGGATTAACCGGGAATTTTTTTTTTTACCATCTATCCCAGAAAATCGACAGCCTACTGTACATACCAGTTTTTACAGTACAATAACGTGTTTTTTCTTCCTTTTATGTTTTCTTTTCTTATGTGCCACTCAGGCTACTTTACCTCTGTCCCCAGATAAAGTTTTTAATTGAACTAATTAAAAATATATAAATATTTTTCTTCATTCTTCTGAGGATATTATGTGATTTTTTGTAATTTTGGCATATCAGGGATATAGCAGAATATTTTATTAGTCATTCCTGAGTTACGCAAATCTCGACTTACGTAAGAAGTCCTGGAACATATCTCTTACGTATGTCAGAGACACTGTATTTTGGGATTAACCGGGAATATTTTTTTACCATCTATCCAGGAAAATCGAGAGTCTACTATATAGCAAGTGTCAGGCACGCTTTATTCTGCTTCATAATTTGGTGCTTTCATATCTACTTGGATGTGTTTTTGATTCTTCTACTACTTTTATATTGCATGTTTCATTTGTTATTATTGTTGTTTTTAAGAAGAAAAAAATAATAATAATACCATTGATAACTGGTAATCAGAACAAAATGCCGAGAAGGAATATTGCTACAGCTATTTCAGAAGCTAATAAGGTAAGAAATATTACATCATGTGAAAATTTGGACACTAACAATATTTCAAGTGTAGTGCAACCATCAATTTCTGGTAGAGAGCCATCATATTCCAAATCAAAAGGAATGAAAAAGAACAGAAAATATCGAAGAGAATTTATGAAGTACAGCCTCACCTACAGTGTTGTTGATAATGGGCAACGTCCCATGTGCGTAATATGTTACTAAAAACTGGTTAACGAAAGCATGAAAGCTGTTAAATTAAAAAGACACATACGAAACATCCAGAGCTAATAAAAAAAAAATTAATCCTTTTTCAAAAGCCACGCCAATGCCATACATGGTCAGAAATCTTTCATGAAGAAACATACGGCAACTCCAGGGGATCACATCTTGTGATTATGGGCTCGGCACATCCAGGGTCCTGGGCTGGATATCATCATTCTTCTCTTTCTTGGTGATTCCCTTCTACTTCTGAGTCTTGTGCACTCTCTCTCTCTCTCTCTCTTTCTCAGGGTAACTCAGAAATTTTTTTTTTTGGCTGGTGCAGCAAAAGCCTCAGGCTTCCTTGTACCATATGGCTAATAATAATAATAATAATATAGTTCCTTGTAAAGCTTTAAGAGCATCATTGGAAGTTTTGTTTTTAAAAGGAAAAGAATTTGAAATCACATACTACTGCTTAATCTCTTGTTCTCCCTGCTGCAATAAAAATGATTTCAATAATGCATGAAGAAAAGTAGCAAAGATTCAAATCCATTCCTCTATCCAGAGACACAGTCTCGCGGACAACATAAAATTCAATTTATTAAATCGATTGAGAGAAAGTCCGATTTCGGCAATGCAGTTAGATGAATCCATAGATATTTAAAACCTTGCTCAACTTATTATATATGTCAGATACTGCTACGAGGAAGATATTTTGTAAGGATTTTCTATTTTGCAAAGCTTTGGAAGAAAGAACGGCCGGCAAGATTTTTGCGGTAAATATTTTCTTTCAAACAAACAATCTACCGTGGAACAACTGTGTTTAAATTTGTACTGAAGGTGAGGCTGCATTAACAGGAGAAAATAAAGGTTTAAAAGACAAAGGAAAGGAAATTGGTCCAAATATAGGTTTTAATCATTGCATTATACATAGGGAAGCAATAGTATCAAAGGAAATGCAAAATGATTTGCACAAGTATTGAAAGATGCAGTAAGTGTGATCAACTTTATTAAAAGTAGAAGCTTAGATAGTAGACATTTCATTATACTTTGTAATGAAATGAGATCTGCTTATGAAATGCTTCTTTTATATATGAAAACGAGGTGGTTGTCCAGTGGTAAAGTGTTGCGACGTCTTTTTGACCTCAAACATGAAGTTTTATTGTTTTTATCAGATACAAATCAGAACCTTGCTCAATTGTTTACAAATCAAAAATGGCTTGGAAAACTTAGTTACTTTGTTGATATATTTGAAAAACTTAATTTAAATTTAAGTTTTAATGATAGGTAACAAATATATTAATACTCAGTGATAAAATAGAAGCTTTCAAAAAGAAGCTTAATCTTTGGCTATGGAAAACCAAGTAATAACACTAAAACATTATCACGATTTTCTTATTTTGTTAAAAGCAATAATATTGACATTTTACATTGCAACCCACCTGACAATGCCAATTAAGAATTTTTCCAAATGATTTATTTTTCTCCAGAAAAAAAGTTGTATTGGATTCGTGATCCCTTTGCTTTTGATATTTCTTTATGCCCCGAAATTACCAATCAGCAAAAGGAAGATCTATCAACCTGTCGTTTGAAAAATCATTACATGCTTGTTTCAAGACAACGTGTGAAAAATTCTGGATTTCTTTTCGAGATGAGTATCCAGAATTATCGAAAATGGCAATATAAACATTGCTACCCTACCTTTGGGGTCTACATATTTGTGAGGTTGGTTCTCAAAATTAACAGATATAAAAACAAAATAGAGTTCCAAACTTAATCCAGAAGATGATATGAGATTAGCATTTTCAAATATTGAGCCAAATATGGACCAAATATTATCGGTTATCCAGGCTCATCCTTCTTATTAATTGCTTTGTTTTGTTATTGTTAATTCTTTATTGTTTTATAATTGTTCATTCTTTATTGTTTTATAATTGTTCATTCTTTATTGTTTTGTAATTTTAATTGAAGAATAAGAAGTTCATTTGTTATTTTTACTCTATTCAATTAAAATACAGTGGATTCCAGTTATTTGAGCCACCGGTTAATCAGGGCAGCCGTTTATTTGGGGCAAATCTTAAAAAACAGAACCTAATCAAGAAAATAGCCAGGGTTTACTTCACTTAATTGGGACAACATGCCATTTAATCGGGGGAGGAGACTGCAGCACTGGAGATTACCCTATGATTATCTCCGACCGTACCACTTGGTTCGGTCGGATTTGTGGAGGTCACAACCATAAAACAATTAGCAGTCACCTGTTTATTGGACTTTTTTGTTAATGAAATCTATCATAAACTGATAGTAAACTTGATCTTATTGAATTTTTGATAACACCGACAGCTGGAATTCTGTGCGTTATTATGGTAAAATGTGTTTACACTTCCATGGAATCTTCAGTCATATAAAAAATTAATTTTCAAAATCTTCTCTTCATTCCTATTTTTAAAGCTTCATAACTTTTACTCCATTCTCACTTGCGAGTATCGTGTTACTTGCAATTTATGTGTGCAGTGTTCTTTGTTATTGATTGCTTATCTTTTTACTGTTTTAAATTTTAACCCCCACCCACAAATGTCAGTGAACAGCAATGTCAACTAGTTAGTATATGTACATATTACAGTACGTATTAATTATTCTGATTATAACGTATCATTTAATTTTTTTAATTGGTAAGGTAATAAAGGGTAAATTACTGCTTAATATATCTTTACTTTTATAGCCTGTGGATAATATTCCTCCTATTTTCACTAATTAGAATCGTTGTTTAATAGAATTAAAATTCAATTCACAAACGTGAGCACAATGACCAGTGCTTACTAGACATCATATACTGAACAGTACTTTACTATGGTGAGTACATCGTAACATGATTTTATTGTACAGTGAACCAATTGTAAAGCGGGGGTCCATTATATTTTTAACTATTTACGTGAAACTTCGGATAATTGGGGCAGCCACTTAATCAGGCCAAAATGCACTAGTCCTGATGTGTCCCAAATAACCGGAATCGACTGTATTAAACTATTATTTTAATGTGTAAATTAAAAAGGAAGCAATTTTTTTTTATTCCTTTCTCAGTACTCAAAATTTTCTATGATATAAAAATTATTCTTTGCATCCAGTTCCTTTGTGATTATATCATAGTATCCAATCAAACTGGTCAGACAAGACTTCCCCTTAACAAACCCATGCTGTGTCCGAACTATAACTGAAGTCTTGTCTAGATGATCCTGCAATACTTCTTTAACCAGTGCCTCCATTAGTTTCCCTGGAACTGAAGTTAAACTAACAGATAGGTAATTACCTGTGGTGCCCTTTGATCCTCCTTTGTGGATTGGGGTCACATTTGCACATCTCCAGTATATGAGCCCTGAGTCCAAAGAAGCTCTCATAATTACGGCTAAGGGTTTGCTTACTTCCTTTGCTGCCTCCTCTAATATAACTAGATCGATTCCATCCACCCATTTGACAACCATTTAGGTTTAGGCCTAAATGGTTGTCAAATGAACAAATGAGACTCATGGCAGAGAACAATGCATGGGATGCATATAAATTATCAGGCAACACAGAAGCCTAGGATATATATAAGATAGTCTATAATCAAGTCACAAAGGAGGTTATGCAGGAGAAGGCAGATTACGAGAAACCCTTGGCAAAAGATGCGTAGAAAAACAGCAAGGATTTCTTTACTTATATTTACATTAGAAGGAAGGGGTTGAATCACATTGGTCCATGTTTAAGATGGTTTAATTGTTGATGATTCTGCTCAGGTTGCTGACAAACTGAATAGGTATTTTGCATCTACATTTACACATGAGGAGTTATTAAGGTTTGAAAATGCCACAAGGTTATCAAATTGTAACAGGGTGCCTAATAATTTTGTAATAACTGAGAACAAAGTGGAGGAGAAATTGTTGAAGTTAAACATAAGAAAGGCACCTGGGGTGGATGGGATCTATCCAGTTATATTAAAGGAGGCGGCAAAGGAAGTAAGCAAACCCTTACACATAATTATGAGAGCATCCTTGGACTCAGGAGAGGTCCCCACAGACTGAAGATGTGCAAATGTGTCCCCATTTCACAAAGGGGGTTCAAAGGGTGACACGAGTAATTACAGACCAGTTAGTTTAACTTCTGTTTCAGGTAAATTAATGGAGTCACTGGTAAAAGTTGCATTGCAGAATCATCTAGACAAGACTGCAGCAATAATTCAGACACAGCATGGGTTTGTTAAGGGAAAGTCTTGTCTGACAAATTTGATTGATTATTATGATGTGGTTACAAAGGAACTGGATGGAAAAAATAATTTTGATATCATATACTTGGATTTTAGGAAAGCTTTTGACACTGTTGCGCATGGAAGACTACTGTACAAATTGGAGCAGAATTGTATTAAGGGTAAGTTGCTACAATGGATAAAAGGATGGTTGAGTGAGAGAAGACAGAGGGTGGTAATCAACGGGTGCTGCTCTTCATGGACTAATGTTATTAGTGGAGTCCCACAGGGTTCAGTGTTGGGTCCACTGTTGTTTTGTATATTTATCAATGATATTGATGAAGGTATATCAGGCTTAGTATCGAAGTTTGCAGTGATACAAAGGTTAGCAGGGTTGTTAATGACAGTAAAGGCAGTGTGTTACTGCAACATGATGTAGAAAATTTGGGCAGGTGGGCTGAGAAGTGGCAACTGAGGTTTAACATTGAAAAATGCAAAGTACTGCATATGGGTAGAAGTAACTGCAGAGAAACATACCAACTGTGTGGTCCTACACTTAAGGTATTAGAAAATTAAAAAGACATGGAAGTAATTGTGCGGTCAGATATGAAGTTTTCTGAGCAATGCAGACATGCTGCCAGGGCAGGTCATGGGGTGTTGTCAATGATATACAGGAATTTTGCTAGCAGGGAAAAGGATGTGATTGTCCCTCTGCATAAAGCAACGGTCACGCTACGCCTTGAGTACTACATGCAGGTCTGGAGACCTCATTTTAGGAAGGATGTAGATTTGCTTGAGCGTGGACAGAGAAGGCAGCAAGATTGGTGAGGGGGGAATGAAGTGATCCTCTTACCAGGAGAGCCTAAGTTCTGAAAATTGCAGCAGCTGGAGACTAGGCACCTGCCAGGTGATCTGATTGAGGTGTATAAGGCCTATAATGGGTTGAGCATGATGAATTGTGATGGGATTCTTCCATTTGTTCAGATATTACGAACCTAAGGTGGCATAAATTGAAATTGAGAAAGGACAGATGTATAATAGATGTGCGGAAATTTGCCTTTAGTTTGGTTTTTTTAGGAGCATTAGCAACTAAGGCCATATTGCTCCGGGATATGCGATGGTCATTCCCTGACCTTTCCGCATCCTCCGTATTTGGTGGTGACGGGCTCAAACCCCGGTCTAATCAAGAAGCGTGTGCTACGCACTGCTGCTCCTTCCCACCTGGCTACGGAGGTGCCAGTAAAATGCATATTAAAATCTGAGCACTAAATTAAATTATGTTTTAGGGATAAAATTCTGTCACAGGACTTGCACAGAAGAGGGTCACCAGCCCTCAGCAAAAACGAATGTGTCAGATGACTGTGTTCTATGGGGGTCTGGACAAAACCAACTTCCCTCTTTAAGATTCCTGTGCAGACTAGACTGCCACAGTTCAATTACAGGCTTTATCTGATGAAATTTATTTATAGTCTATCTATTCCATGAATCCTGCCATTGGGAGTTGTCTTTTGGCGTATTATTTGCTTGTAGTCTGTACAACTTATAGTTGTACAGGGGACCGACAGGCAACAATTATTAGTGGGAATTGCTGATTTGGTGGCGGTGTCAGCCAAATCATTGCCCCTAATCCCAATGTGGCTGGGAATCCATCAGAAGCGGATATCGTATTCACATTCATGGAGAAAGCGGATCTTCTGCTGAACTTGAGACAGAACTGGGCGAGGATTATATCTCACCGATAGTAAAGTCTGTAAGACACTCAAAGTTTCAGAATATAAAATGAACAGTTGGTGCTGGTATTTACTAATGTGGTCCAGGGCTAACTCAATAGCGTGCAGCTCTGCAGTAAATATTCTGCATTCAGAGAGAATCTGCTCTGATATAGTGGTGTCTGGAGAGACAGCAGCATATCCTACATATGATTACGACTTCGACCCATCTGTGTAAACTGGCACAAAGTCAGAATGTTCAGCTTGGTGTGTTGAATAGAGATGCAGGTAGACAGATGGAGTATCTGACTTTCCCCAGTTTTTAAGGGAAAAGTCACATGTTGGAACATGAGCATGCCAGGGTGTAATGGGCTTATTTGATGTTTGGGCAACCTTGTCTACCTTCATTTCAAACACTCTGAGTGAACACAAATACCAAAAGGAAGATTGGCAGTCTGATGAGCATTGTACAAACTTTCCCATTGGGGCTCAAAAATGGATGGCCACATAGGATGGTCTGGCAGGGATTTAAGTTTTAAAGCATAATTTAGAGACAACTGTTTAAGTCAAAGTGATAACAGTGGTTCATGTGCTTCAACATATAGGCTCTGGACAGGAGATGTTCAATATGCTACAGTAGCAAGGCAGATATGTAATAGAATGTATCAGTAAATATGTAATAGGATGTATCGGTCTGCACCCCAAGATGCAGAGGACAGAGAGCAGAGAATATTCAGGCCTCTTGTTCACTTTGTGTGGAGTTCATGGATGTTTCAGGAAGGTTAACTTTTTATAAAATATGAGTCCCAAGAATTTTCTCTCTTGCACTACTGTAATAGCATTTTGTCCAAGACTTAATTCAGGTTAAGGATGAAGATTCTGCTTATGACAAAAGTCACAAATGGTCTTCTGCAGCGAGAGCCTGAATCCATTAACAAGTGCCCAGGAATTAAGGCGATCAATGGCTTGTTGCAGTTGTCTTTCAATAATCCCCATGTTGCATGACTGAGAGAATATGCTAAAGTCATCAACATAGGGGGTGCTGTTTACAGTACTCCCTTCTCTTGGCAAAAAGAGTGAGAGTGAGGATCCTCAAACTTGGAAAGGCCAACTGACTAAAATGTTTTTAATTAACATGGGATGATGCCCTCTAAGAGCGATGCGATATAAATCTTTTAAGATGCCAAATCTCCAAGTTGTGTTGTGCTTACTCCATATCCGATTTGATTGGATACTATGATGCAGTCACAAAAGAACTGGATGCAGGGAATAACTTTGATATTATATACTTGGAGCTTAGAAAGGCTTTTGATACTGTTGCACATGGAAGACTGCTGCACAAATTGGTGCAGTGTGGCATTGGAGGCAGATTGCTGCTGGGGATAAAGGGGTAGTTGAGGGGGAGAAGACAGAGAGTGGTAATCAATGGACACTGCTCATCGTGGACTAATGTTATCAGTGGAGTCCCTCAGGGTTCAGTGTTGCATCCATTATTGTTTTCTGTATTTATAAATGATATTGATGATGGTATATCAAGCTTAACCAAGTCTGCAGATGATACGAAGGTTGGCAGGGTTGTCAAGGACACTACTGACACTATGCTGCTGCAGCAGGATCTGGAAAGGTTGAGAAGATGGGCTGAGAGGTGGCAAATGAAGTTTAACATTGACAAATGTAAAGTACTACATATGGGAAACAGCAACCCCAGAGCAATGTATCAACTCTGTGGTACTACACTGACAGTGGTAGAGAATGAAAGGGACCTGGGGGTGGTTGTGCAGGCAGATATGAAGTTCTCTGAGCAGTGCAGACAGACTGCAAGAGTAGCTCATGGTGTATTGTCAATGATATATAGGAATTTTTCTAGCAGGGATAAGGAGGTGATTATTCCCTTGTATAAGGGAATGGTCAGGCCACACCTAGAGTACTGTATACAGGTCTGGAGGCCTCATTTCAAGAAGGATGTAGAGCTGCTGGAATGAGAACAGAGAAGAGCAACAAGATTAGTGAATGGAACAAAGGGGTGCTCTTACGAAGGAAGGCTTAAGTTTTGCAAATTACAGTGTCTGGAGACTAGGCACCAGCGAGGTGATCTGATAGAGGTGTATAAAGTCTTGAATGGTTTGAGCATGCTCAATGCTGATGGGATTCTTCCTCTTGCTCAGAATAATCACCTGAGAGGGCATAAATTCAAATTGAGGAAAGACAGATGTAGGATAGACGTGCGGAAACTTGCCTTTAGCCAGCGGGTGGTTGGTTGGTGGATCAGACTTCCATCCCTTGTCATGGAAGTTGATAGCCTAAATAAGTTTAAGGCCCAGCTGGACAGGTATTTCAAACGAACAGAGGGGTGAAGTGGAAGTGGTTTTTTTTTTTTTTTTTCCTTTGGCTGATGCTGCATAAGCTTGCTTTCTTGCATCAGATGCCTCTACTAATGCTAATGCTAATGCTATCAAAGAATACAGATACAAGATGTTCACATTTTAGGAAAGCATCCCAGGTGGATGTTTCCAGTCTAATAATATGGTCCAGAGTGGACCAGTTCTTCGGAAGCTGTATTGGATGCTAGAGAGAAAGTAATTTGATTCTAAATACCACATTAAACGAAAATTAACTATTCTCTCTAGGATTTTGCACAGAGAGCTGATCAGAGCAATACGACGATAATTAGTAGGGATTTTAGAATCCTTTCCTGGCTTGGCAAAGGCAAGAATGATTGCCTTGAGTCAGGCATCCGGAAACTGCTCTTCAATGAAGATTCTGCTATATAGAAGGATTAGCTGATCCACAGATTTTGGTGAAAGATGCTTAATCATTTCATAATGGATGCCATCTGATCAAACAGCACTTGCCATAGACAGGATGAGAGCTCTTTTCAGTTCCTGTACAGTAAATGGCCTGTTGTAGGGATAAAGGCCCTTTAATGTAAAATTAAGTGCCTGTTTTTCGATTTTATGTTTCAGGACCAGGAACTCTGGGGAATACAAAGATGTCACAGAGATGTTAGAGAATGTTTTCCCTAGAGAATTGGCTATTGCAGTTGGATCTGCAATAGTGCATCCATTATAATCTAGGATTGGGGAAGCATGGGATGTATATTTTCCCTTCATTTTCTGTATTTTTTCCCAGACCAACTTAGTACAGTAAACCCCCTATTCGCGGGGGTTACGTTCCTGAGAAATGTCATGAATACCGAAAACGCGAATACTGAGTAATGGGAGCCATAACTCATATAGTAATAAAGGGTAAAGTTCCAAAGCTAGAGAGAAAGTAATTTGATTCTAAATACCACACTAGTTTAAAATTTTGTCTACATATGTATTATATGTACCTTCATAATATGACTATGTATATAGACAGTACATAGTGAAATGCATGCATATAGCATCGAAATGAAAATAAGAAACAATTTAATATTAAATGTAATATTTATTAGAAATTTCAAACCAGTGCCTTTGCTAGCAAAAAAACTTATCCCACCAGTCCTATCACCAGTTTCGCTAAAGTGTTGATAAAGGAGTTTTGTCTTTTTACGAATGATGAGTGAACTTAACGGAATTTTATTTTGAGTTTGGTCTTCTATCCACAGATTTAAAGCCTTTTCCATTTTTTCTAATTTAACATCACGAGTTACAGAGCAAATTTTTGAAGCAATTAGTGCGTTTTCACGAATTTTTTCTTCCGATTTTTTGATTGATCGTACCGTTGACTCATTGATTTTATAATGTTTTGCCACTGAGGAGACACTTTCACCATTAGAAATTTTGTCTAATAACTCAATTTTATTCGATAATGTCATCACCTTCTTTGATATTTTCACATTTCCCTTGTTATTCGTAGCCATATTTTTGTACGGGTTAGAAAGAACTTGTCCACAATAAAGTCACTTTTTTCCATTAACACACTCAAGAAAGTCTGTTTTACTCTGCAAAATGGTAGATTTATCACTTTTTTAAGCATATCAATTTATAAATTGATAAATTTATTCAATTTATAAGATTATAAATTAAAAGCAAACGACGATACCTTCCATGGCAAGCACATAACACACGCTTGCCATGGAAGGCTGTACTGTACAAGGATTAGCGAGAAATATCCACGCTCGCGAGTTTGTCACCCCTCCCCCCCCACCCACTGAGCGGTTTTTTGACCGGGAAAGATAATTTTAGCCACACCCATGTTTTTTTATGGCAGAAAATGTTCACGGCGCTTTAAAATTCACATTTTTTTAGGTTTCATTTTATATTAAATCAGCAATCGCGAATATGTGAATACAGATACCGCGAATAGGGGGGGGGGTGTTACTGTACTGTTTTTTTTTTTTTTTTTGTTAGTTATTGGCGTATCGGCTTCTGTGGCCATATTTCACCTCCCAAGGTTTTTGCATTTGCTACTCTGATCCAAGCCTGAGGCGGGATTCAAATTCACGACCTTTGATTTGTCAGGCAGGCACTTTACCCACCCGGCTAGCCCGGTCTGCAACTTGGTACTAGTGGACTGAGTAATTGATGAATGATGTAAAATGAATCCACGATTCCTCTTGACTCTGACGGCAGATGTGGCATGCTTTGGCTCATGCAGATTTAAAGGCTATAAAAATGGCTGCAGTAGGATATCGTCGGAATACCCCACAGGCTTTGTTTTGAGCTTTTTTGCTGCTGTGCATTGTGAATTTCACCATGGTTTGGTAAAAGGTGGATGTTTTTGGAATGGTATTTGCAGCTGTTTGGATGATATTTTTTGGGATGTACATGACTGCATTATTGATAGGCTCCTGACTGACTGCAGCGATGTCAAACTCTACCAGATGTTGGAAGGCTGTTGTTGTTGTTGTTATTTGGTTTTTAGGAGCATTAGCAACTAAGGCCATATTGCTCCGGGTTATGCGGTGGTCATTCCATGACCTTCCCGCATCCTCTGTATTTGGTGGTGATGGGCTCGAACCCCGGTCTAAATGTTGGAAGGCATTCCAGTCAGCCTGATCAATCTTCCACCGCAGTAACTTATAAGGAAGACATAGTCTCCCACTACTGATCACTTCCGTATGGGTTCCCCTCCACTTCCCAAGTGAGTGAAGGGAGTAGAGAAGGAGATCAATGGCATAAAACGTATGGGCAGGCATGTGGAAGAAGGTGTTAGTTTCCACATTTAGAAGGGAAAGGTCAATATCATTGAGCATATGCTCTATGACTTTTCCCCTTCCATTAATACTAACACTACCCTACAGGGTGTTACGCCCATTAAAATCCCCGAGAAATAAGAAAGGGGAAGGCAACTGCATTACAAGATGATTAAGGTCTTTCTGGGAGATGTCAGTCATGGGTGGCAAATAAATGGAGCAGATGGTTAATAAAAATCCCACTGTAAGGTGAATTGCAACAGCTTCTATGCTGGTTGTAAGTAGCAAAGGCTGAACTGGATGTGGTTTCCCACAAGAATGTGCACTCCTCCATGAGCAGGACTATCCGCAATTCTATCCTTACGAAAAATTGTGATGTTGCGCATGGTGGAGTCATCATTTGACTCCACCATGACTCTATCCGCAATTCTATCCTTACAAAAAATTGTGATGTTGCGCATGGTGGAGTCATCATTTGACTTTAGATAAGTCTCCTGCAAGCAAAAGCACACTGGCTTGTGGTTCTGCAGGAGGACCTTGATATCATCAGTATTTCGCCAGAATCCACATAAATTCAATTGTAGGAATTTAGCCATTATTTTGGCTTTGTGGGTCCATCAGTCAGCTTCAAAGGTGATGAAGGCTTACTTTTATCAGTTGGATTTATTTTTTTTTTGGGGAAGTATGGACACTGTCCCGTGTCCATTTCCTCCTCTGCAAAGAGTTCCAAAACTGAATCATCCGGTACTTCCTTCTCCTTGACGTCCATTTTTTCTTGGAAGCTACAGTATATTTCAGGCTTCTTATTCTTTCCTACAGTAACTTCTTTGGGTACTGCTGGAGCATTAACAGGTATGGATATAGGAGTGGCAGCTGATTGGTCCTTCTGTGTGGGTTTTCTACCTGTTAAGGTAGCATGTGATAGGAGTGAATGACTCTTTTGGTGGAATGGTCATTTCAGTCTGAGTTCCAATGGAAAAGGCACCTCTGTAGCCAGGTGGGGCAGGAGCAGCAGTGCATAGCACACGCTTCTTGGTTAGACTGGGGGTTCAAGCCCGTGACCACCAAATACGGAGGATGAGGAAAGGTCAGGGAATGACCACCGCATATCTCCCGGAGCAATATGGCCTTAGTTGCTAATGCTCCTAAAAACCAAATAACAACAACAATCAATGGAACATCTCCCTGCTATCTTCTAAGAATAGGTGGGTTTGTTTGTATTCATAGTTTTCACCATTTTTCTCACCTCCCGATATGATATGTTCAGCCCTGCCTTAAGTCTTTGAATTTCTTTTCCTTCTTTTGACCTCTAGCATGCTTGCAAATAAGCAGGGTATTTTCCTTGGCAGTTAATACAGGTGGGTTTTGTGGTTGAACACATTGTAGTTTCACGGTCCTCTGCAGCACATTGAGCATATGTAAGGGCTCCACGATAGGCCATTTGCAAGTGTCCGATTTCTAGCACTTAAAGCACCATAAAGGATCTCGTATGTATGGACGGACTGGACAGTTAATATAACCAGGATTGAACTTCAGTATAGGGTATAATAGTCACATCCCAATCAGTGCTGTGATTGGTGGTTAAGTTCTGTGATTGGGTGATTATTGTGGAGGCATTTTCTTTTTGATTGTTTTGTGTGTCGTCGAAGAGGGGGGGGTGCTTAGCTTAGGTAGGGTATTTATCCCCCATCCCGCTGTTTTTGAATCGGAAAATGAGTTCACGATCTAAAAACAGTGGCAAATGGGGGGGGGAAACGCCCCAGGTAGATCAACCTAGGAGGACAGTGGGCGGAGTCACACCTTGCCGATCACTGCTTTCCCACTGTTTTGCTAGCTGCCATGTTGGATGGCATACCCTAATCTGCAGCTTTACCATAGCCAACTTTGATTTCATTGGGAGATGTTGGTGAATTAAATGCCAGGATGATATTTCTTGTTGGAACAATTTTCCCATTCCTACGCATGGATATTCGTTTCACAGTTATCACTCCTTGCAGGTTTAATTCAGAACAGATTTCCTCTTCAGTCATATCCATAAGATCCCATTCCACAATAATACCATGGGATGAGTTCAAAGTATTGTGGGGGTGGTAACAGTGATGGGCATTCCCCCAACAGATGTGGCTCAGAGGAGCTGGTCTGAATGTTTGTCACTTCTGGTCTGTATAAGTATGTTGCCTGATCGAAGCTGTTTGACAGATTCAGGAGAACCTTCCAACCCTTCCAAATCCTTCTGGATAAAGAACGGTGACATTTTCCCTAAGGGCTTCTCACCAGTGGAGTGAATTATCAGATAGCAAGGTGTTGGGGCTGATTTACTCGTAGCTTCTGTTTTCTGTCTTTTAGCATAAGTGATGTCATCTGGGTCAACGGTCAAATTTTCAGACAGGGACCGGGTTGTGCCCCCAAAAGGTATATATTTATCAGAATTCATGAAGTTTTTGAAGTGATCCAGTGCCTAGACTCCCCACCCACCACGAAGCCCAAAGGAATGCCCACTACCCGGCAAGCAATAAATGTGCACAGGATTGGAACACCAGGGCTACCCAGACACCATACCTGCACCACAAAGCCAGCCTGAATCCTGTCCCTCGGACCATGGCATTGACATGGTTGACCCTTGCAGGCAAACCCACTAGTTGATTGATCCTAGCCGGGCCATCCAGGACTACCTGTCTTATCAAAGTAGGGGCCGGCCAAAGTGGTGTGTTGAAGATGGGCCCCTCAACCACCAGGATCCCCCTTTCCCAATTTTCATGGGTCGCATCACATGGCAAACATGCCGGATTCTATTGATGTTAGCCTGGAACCTAGGTTGTGGGCATTGGATCCTAGTAATACTGATCTGGAAGACCAGCAGCGTCACTGGGAGGTCCTCTCACCATGTACAGGTGCCCAATTGAGGGGCCATCTTGTGCACTTTTCTTCTATGCCACAAGGGACACCCACTACCTGGCAAGCAATAAATGTGCACAGGAAGCAATAAATGTGAACATTTGGTCTAAGCCTGGAATGGTATTTCTCAGTTCATATTAAAAGCCTAGTAGCTTCTATGATTATTCTCCTGAATGCTTCCCAAATGGCACCTCCATAGCCAGATGGGCAAGAGCAGCAGTGCGTAGCATAAGCTTTTTGATTAGATCGGAGTTCGAGCCCGTGACCACCAAATACAGATGATGCGGAAAGGTCAGGGAATGACCACCGCATATCCCCGGAGCAATATGGCCTTAGTTGTTAATGCTCCTAAAAACCAAATAACAACAACAGCTTCCCAAATAGAATTTGCTGTTGGTAACATCAGATGGTCCCACTGTATAGAATTTAAAAACTGTCTGAGACCACTGTCCTTACAAAAGTAAAAGTCCTTCTTTTTACCCTGAACAGTAGTTAGGCCTTCAAGTAAATCCCACTCAGCATACTGTGATCACTGACACACTAGGAAAATGACATACACATCACTAACATATTTTTACATTTATACTTTACCTACCAGAAATCTGTTTTATTTTCAAATTTATCCCACCAATCTTTCTGGAATTCATGGAAGGCCACTTAAAAATTTTTTTAATATATTTGTGCATAATGATTGCCTATGAATAAAGATTTCAATTTACTCACTCTGGCATCTCTGTTAACTTTATTTGTTTAAATTTACTGGTATGTCAGAGTGTATAATAAAATGCAAACAACTGATTATTGTAATGTGAATTCTATTCTGAATCTCAACATTCAATTTAGCAGAAAAATTCTTCAGCCATAATAACATATTTTCCCAATTACAATATCTATAATTGTTTGGTCTCTTCAAAACATCTGAAGCAATTTTACTGCATATAAAAATAAGCATTTCTGGAGCCAGGAAAACTAGGTGTGATTTATAAAATATGAACTATATCCTGGGTGCCTTGCATGGGGGGGAAGAGAGAGAGGTGGAGGTCCACTCATACTACTAAAGACTGTTTCAATAAAATTCAACTTCAATTGTGTAAAGAAGTTGACAATTTATAAGAAAAATAAATTTTCTCTGGATGGGCTATGGCCACAACTTTTTAAAGTTTCATTATTTTACCCCAGGGGCTTACATCTGTTGAGTATGGGCTTGGCACACCCAGGGTCCTGAGCTGGATATCATCATTCTTCTCTTTCTTGGCTCTCTCTCTCTCTCTCTCTCTCTCTCTCTCTCTCTCTCTCAGGGTAACTCGGGAATTTTTTTTTTTTTTTTGGTTGGTGCAGCATAAGCCTCAGGCCTCCTTGCGCCATATAGCTAATAATAAGCCATCAGACCCATGCACATTGAAAATGTTTGTTTGTGGAATGTCTTCACTTGTTTTTATAAAAGTGATTTTTGATTGCACTGTCGTTCCTCTTTTTTTATAGTTTCTTTTGAAAAACATCAAGTTGTTTTCTTTTCACCAAATTCTTCACAGGCTTTCAAAACTTCATCTATCAGTTTGTGCCAATTACCATACATTCCAGAGTATATACACACTTACAGTAAAGTTTGTCTTTTATATTTTGCCTTAAAATTCCATGCTTGATGAATTATATATTCACTGTATAAGTTGATTCCCTTTTTATAAATCATCTTTCACATACTGCATAGTAGTATATTACAGTAAAATCTGCATTAACAAATACTGTCTCTACTGTACTTTTCATTTTTACTCTTTCCTTTAAAAGGTTATATTGTGACATTTTAATTACACTCACAGCTGTAAAGAAACCAATAACCATACAGAATACTCCTTAATGTGGAGGATCTTGAAACCAAAACCTACAGGTTGGTTGGGCGATTTCATTTTCAATGACACATTGACAGTTTAGGCTGTAATACATCAAGTCAACCAAAACCTACAGGCACAGATCATAACTTAACATTGCTGTTATTGATTCTATATGTATAAACGTGAAGATTTAATTAAGTAATTGAGCCATTCCCTGTTGACTGTTAAGTACTGTACTGTAAAAGATTTCTCTGTAAACAATGCATTGATATGGAAGAACATTCGTTATAAAACACTGATAATCTTAAAAGTATTTTTCTAGAACTTGAAAAGTAAACCGGAAAGCAAACCTTCTGATGTATTCTACAAACTATCACCTTATGAAGAAGATAAACAAATTATTTGTTTTTAAAAGGTGAGAAACAATATATTTGTGTAAAAACATATAAGTAATAAATTGTAAATGTACTGGTATTATTTCATACCTTTCTAACACTAATCAAGTACTTTTAATTATTTAAGATTAAGAGTTTTATACTCAGCGTATAAGTCAACTTTAAAATTTTTCACGAATTTCTGATACTGCAAAAGTCAACTTATTTTTGTTTTTGGTTTTGGTTTTTTTTTTAGAAGCATTAGCAACTAAGGCCATATTGCTCCGGAATATGCGGTGGTCATTCCTTGACCTTTCCGCATCCTCCATATTTGGTGGTGACGGGCTCGAACCCCGGTCTAATCAAGAAGCGTGGGTACGCACTGCTGCTCCTTCCCACCTGGCTACGGAGACGCCAAAAGTCAACTTATGTGCTGAAGGTAGCTCCTTCAGCACATAAGCATAAACCATGAATTGAAAAGCCTGCAGGCTTCAACAAATGAACACCAGTCAAACATAATAAAATCTGAAGCAAGCACATGAAACAGTTAGGAGATGCTCTAATAAGACTGCACGTTTTATTAGACGTGAAGCCAGCATGCTCCGATAATTTTAAATTCTTGCTTCTCGATAAGTTGCCTTAATTAGACTTAGGAAAGCAAGTTATTTTACTTTTTTTTTTATAGCCAAACTTTTTCAATAACAGAACAGTTAATGATATAGATCAAAAGTTGAACAAAAACTACAATATTTTTTGACGTCACTTTAAGTATTTTAGGTTTAAGCTGTTTTGAACATATGGCATACCCCATTGTGCCCATCTCATGGTTACCTATTTTAAAATCTATCTAGTTATCTATTCTAGAAATTTTTTCTGCCAAAATGTTTTACTGTTCTTTTCTAAAGTTATTTAATACATTAATGTGATATTACATTTGAATATCCTGAAAAATAACAAACTGCATTTTCTTATATATTCACGTTCATATATATTCACAAATTTTACTTCATATAACTTTTTATAGCACAAATTTTAAAAAGGGATGAAACAGAGGTATTTACCTTCATGAAACAGGACCGCATCAGTGGCTAAAAGAAATCAGAGAAGGTGTGCTGTTTTATTAAGACATTGTAGTACTCATAACACAAATCAGTAGTAATCATATTTTCATTATACATGATAAAATAATTCTCTTCATTTTGAAAAGCATACACAAGTTAATGAAATTATAGTCAATCAAGCCATCACCAACAGTATGAGGATATAGAAAATAATTAAAAAAAAAAAAAAAAAATGTTTTCCACTTCTACTGTATTTTTCAACACCTTTCAAAGATGTTCGGAAGGATGGTCCAGTACTAATAAACTAAATTTAAATTCAGTAAATGTGTAAATCAAAATTCATCTTCCAAATGCCTTCACTCGTAAATTTTTTTGAACAGGCTTAGCTACATTTACTTCAGTGAAGTAGAATACCTGCGGCAGTTGTTATTGTTGACAAAATATCATAGGGCCAATATGTGCCTTTCAATTTCTTTAACTATTTACAGGTTGGTTTTGTCAGCTAGCAATACCAAACCAGGTAATACATTTGGAGATGATTAAGATATAGGAATAATTTACAAATGCCAGTGGCATTAAAATTAATGGATTTTAAGCTTAGAATCAATTGAAAACTTCGCCTCAAACAGAAAATGGGTATGGACAATCTATCAATATATGCCAGACGGTAAGTTGACTGACAACTAGTGCATATTGGCAGTTTTCACTGCAATGCAGATAATATGTGAAGGTATGCCTAATGTATAACGAGAAATGAAGTTTCTTTTGGGGGTTGTGTTACATCTTTTCTCTCTTTTTTTGAGACCACCAGTATGATTGCATGCTGTCACGAAGAGAACTACTGGTTACTGAAAAATATACAATTTATACAGATCTAATTAATTATTCAAAGCATCTAAATAAAGACTGCATATTATGCTATAATACGAGAGTTGATCATTGAATTTTCGGACTGCAGCTAGATTTTATGTTTACTATGCGAACTTTCCATAACTGCCGCTAAAGGCACTCTCCCTGATCGCTACTGAGCAGCAGACTGTGTGCACAATCCAGTACTTGGTTATATGAAGAGAGATTTGCTAATCACATGTCACTTGCGATCGTTTTGAGATAGCATCATGTCTGACATACAGATTGAACTATGATATGTAATCCGTTATTGTGTCAGATGGGGACTTAAATGCATCAGAAACAGTTAAAGAGATGAATGAAGCATATGGTAATGAGTGTCTTGGTAGGACAGCCATATTATGGTTTGACCGAACATTCTGGTGTGAAGTAGTTTCTCCATCAAGACAATGCCAAGCCCCATACGGCTAATATTGTGCAAGCAGTTATCACTGCCATAGGCGTTGAGGTTTTGCCACATCCCCCCTTCTTCACTGGACTTAGCCCAATGTGATTTCTTCCTGTTTCCTCATCTGAAGAAAGCACCTGAAAGGCAAGCATTTTGCATCCAAAACAACGATGCTCGCAGAGCCATAAAAGAAGCATATAATGCATGGATAAGAGTATTTCGAGACAGAGAAATCCACAAAAGATTCAGATAAGACAATTAAGATAAGATCTTGCACCAGTCTGCAAATTAAATGATCATCCCTCGTATATTGTCAGATTCAGCTTACTTCTGGACACATTATCAAAGGTTGCAATTAATTCGGCTTTTAACAAACACTGATTGTACAAGTAAGTCACAGCTATTCAGAAGTTTATAGGAATTTTTTCAGCCAGTGTTTTATATAATTGAAAAATCCAAAGTATATGAAGAACTGCACATTTGAGCAAAGAAATTCATAAGAACTTTAATCATTTGATTAGTAGAGGCTGTTGTTGTTGTTATTGGTTTTTAGGAGCATTAGCAACTAAGGCCATATTGCTCCAGGGATATGCAGTAGTCATTCCCTGACCTTTCCACATCCTCCGTATTTGGTGTTACGGGCTCGAACCCCGGTCTAATCAAGAAGTGTGTGTGCTACGCACTGCCGCTCCTGCCCACCTGGCTACAGAAGTGCCATTTGTAGAGGCATTTATCTTGGCACCTCCAATGGAATATCAGACACTAATAGAGAGGATATCCATTATCCTTCTATCAGATCTTACGCTATTAAATTACTATCAGATCTTACGCTATTAAATTACTATCAGATCTTACAGTGTTCATTCAGCTTTTGTTTCCTTATAAACATAAAGATTGGTCATGATGACATATTTTCAAAATTTATTCACAATTTTGTTTTCATTTTTCCAAAACACACTCTGGTTCACCATGAATTGTAATACTTTCAAATGTTTGAACTGGACTGAACTCAGAATTCAGCAGCTCTTAGAATAGTATAATAAAACATTTGAACGAAAATGTTTGTTTCGAGATCAGCTAAGTTGCAGTTCTCAAAAAAGAGTTATTTTCACTAAAGGAATGGCTCTCTCTCTCTCTCTCTCTCTCTCTCGCTCTCTCTCTCTCTCTCTCTCTCTCCCCCTTTCTAAAACAGCAGTTTGAGCGAATCTCTTCCAGTACACTTTTATGAAGTTACAAATTTTTTTTTTTTTTCCCCTGCAAATTATTACTTATTTGGGTCTATATCATGCATATTATAGGAAAGTGTTCATTATTACTGAGATCCTGTTGTCTGTATTTGTGAACAGTAAAAGGGAATGTAGATAAAGCAAAAGCTGTCATCAACAAAATAGTATCTGTTAACAAAATTATGTATATATGTAATCTTGAGTTTAAAAATTTAGTCCAGTGGTTCCCAATCTTTTGTCACTCAAGTCACACTTTAAGTTAAAAGATGAATATTAATGGCATACCAAAATAGTGATTTTCATTGAACTCAATGTAATTTTTCCTAATTTAGGGGCACACTTGAAAAGGGCCACAGCACACCGGTTGGGAAACACTGCTTTAGTCTATCAAAGGTCATTCATAAAATATCTTATCAAAGCTTTGATAGATGCATTTCTTAAATGCAAACCATAAAAGATGGTGTGCATTCATGCCACCTGGTAAAGAATGTACCAGGTGGCTTGGATGCACACTTAAGAATGTGTCATTGCAGTAATAGTATACTGTTGAAGAAGGAGACAGCAGTCTCCGAAAGCTTCAGGTTTTATTGCTTTTAATCCAGTTTATTTTAGATAATTTTATTGCTTCGGTATATTTTTAACGTTTTATCGTAGTTTATTTTATCGTAATTTATTGTAATATTTTAGTCTTTCGATAGTGTATTACATTATTTTATTATTTTTATAGTAAAAATTTTTTATTCCTTGGCTGGTGTTTGTCTTTAATTATTGCAGCACCTGATAAAGAGTTCAGAGCCAATATCTAAGTTCAACTCACAAAGGAAGACCACACAAAGACCAATATCACAGCTATTCTTGCCACAAAAACTTCAAGATTGGTGTGTAAAGAGATTGTTTTATAAGTAGACTAACTCAAGTAATTTTTGGCTAATTAAGTTTACTGAATCCATATAGCTGTATATCGAAGCCAATACAGTGAAAGTGAAGCCAATTTTGCAACTAATTTTGCCAGTGGCAAGGTGTCACTCTGCTATATCGAACTGTATGGTATTAAATGAACGCTTACATTACAAAACAATGAAAACAAGAATTAATTAGAAGATACAAAATATGATATAGGATTTTTCACTTGAAATATATAATAATCATGGCTAATGTAAATAAGTACATTGGCAACATGACGCAAGGAAGCAACACATATACAAACTACCCCTCCATAACATTAGTAAGTTTATTTCATCAACTAATTTAAATGTATTACTGCTAACGAAAATTTCCACACATCTATTCTGAAATATTCCTTTTACAATTTAAATTTATAGCCTTTGTGTATTTCACCTGAAAAAGGATAAAGATGTCATCAGCATTTACTTAACTCTTTTAAAGTCTAATACAAAAGAACCTTCAATTAGGTCACCATGCAAATGCTTAGTTTCTGCAATTTACAGAACTGGTCTTTCCTGGAAAAGATATCCTTTTATATCCCCAACTAATCTTGATGCTCTTCTCTGCACACTTTCCAACAGATTTATTTCCTTTTTAAAATGAATTAAAATAGATTTGAATCAATTAACCTTCTTAAAATGAAGTTTGGTACCCTCATTTTAAGAAGAACATGTATGCAGCATTCTGGACGTAGACTAACTATTGAATGATAAAATGGAACAATCACCTCTTTATCTCTAATGTCAAAGTTCCTGTATATCATTGACAGAATCCACGGGCTATTCCAGCAGCTTGCTTCCACTGCTCACAGAATTCCATGTTGGACTGTAAAATTACCTCTAGAGCTTTTTCATATTCCATCACCTTGAGTTTGGTACCAGCAAGTATTAATTAAAAATCTCTTCTTCTTCTTCTTTACTGCTGCCGAATGGCGTTTGCGACTTCGTTTTGATATTGTTCTCTGTCTAGCGCTGCGTGTAGAATTTGTGCTGTTGTCATGTGAAGCCAGGTGTTGATGTTATCTAGCCATGCCATTTTCGGTCTGCCTGGGCGTTTCTTGCCTTCGATCTTTCCCTCCAGGATGAGTGGTAGTAGGTGATATTTTTGTTGGTTCCTAGCGATGTGACCTAGGTATTTGCATTTCCTGCTGATGATGGTTTTGAGCAGGTCCCGTTCCGTGTGCATGTCCTGCAGGACCTGTGCGTTGGTTATCTTGGCTGTCCACGGAATTTTCAGCATTCTTCGGTAGAGCCACATTTCGAAGGTCTGGAGCTTTATTGTAGTGGCTGATGTTAGAGTCCAGGTTTCTACACCGTAGAGCAGTATTGGCCAGATGTAGCATTTCAATGTGCGTAATCTATCATTGAAGTTTTCAAGGGAAGGATAATCCAAGTAGTTTCCCGTTGCTTTCTTGGATCACAATTTAGTTGAAAAGGTCGTGTGTGGACCTTTTGAAACGGGTTTCGTCTGACGTCTCCACTGAAACCTTTCCGCCATGGGAGGCCCTTCTGGGAGCATATATCTTTCGGTGCTTTAGTAGTTTAACCAATTAAACTACTAAACCTGCCGCAGCCATATAAATGGAGTAGCTCTTATTCAGTGATGAAGCTGCCTCGTGATGTCATAATTTTACGCAATTTATGCCGAATTTCTAGTCACCACTGACCAAGCAGGTGGCACTGCTGTAGTTTTATCTCCTGGAAACATCTAATGGCTGACTCGGTAAAATTACTGTGACCTTGAAAATACCAATAATGTATAACTCAGCAAAACGTGAGTATTTTTAAATACAATTTGGTATCCTGAAAACTTCTACATCAAAGCTATCATGTAGCACAACTATTCTACTAAGAATTCCCAGTGACTGATTATAGTTCCTTAAAAATTTAATGACCTTGAAATTTCCTATGTCCGAACATAATAATGATAACCATTTTAAAAAGTTCAGTCCAAAAAATAAAACCACGTTTAGGTCCCAAATCTTAACCTATCACTCACCCACACTTATTTTATCTAAAATATAACTTCTTTTTGAGCAACACTCCCGAAAACCTTCTTTATTTATTAATTTTTAAGAGCGCACTAATTTAGCTAGCATACAGCTGGTGCCACCAGCGCCTCCTATATTTAAAAATCTCTAAATCATTAAAATCATCCTTTTTTGATTTGAATATATATTCAAATAAAAAAAGGATGATTTCTAGATAGATGTGTGAAAATCTGCTTTTTTCCAGAAATTAACAGAAGTGGAGATGGGCAGGTGATGTTTTTTTATTTTATTTTGCTGATACTGTATAAGCCTGCTATTCCTTGCATAATTTGCCATTACTAATACTAATAACAGTAACTGCACTTTTCGCATGAGGCTATGCATTTGTCTTCCGACAATTAGATTCAAAATTTTGGAGGTTCAGAGAATCCAAATTTAGGGATGATAAGGATCTAGTAACATATTTCAAATAATTTTGCATTTCATGTTAAATGCAAGAAGTAAAATACAAGCAGAAGTATGGAGAGAATGTGTGGTAATCTGCACCATCAGCAAGCATACTTTGATGTACATGCATTTAACCTTATTCTCTCTGATACATCTGTCAGATTTCTTTCATAGAGCTTTATGTAACAGCTTCATTATTATATTAAATTAAGTAAATTTGCAAATGTGCATAGTTAGTAGTCAAAAATAAAGTTCATAATTAACGAACATTATTTTTGACTTTATGAACTTTATTTTTTTGGAAATACAAATGCATAATGTTGCATTCTCCCTTTATGACTGCTTGGAATTTGTGGAATATTTGTTTCTTCACTTCACAAACTGAAAGTTACCTTATTTTAAATATTCCTCATAGTTTTCTCCATTTAACAGAAATAAACAGTTTGCATTCATTATATGTTATTTCAAGAAATTTATGTAGTTAAAAATAGGGAACATAGATAAATCAAAAGATAAACCACTCATTATTTTGTAACATTGTTTATTATATCAATTCAGTATAGTACTACTTTTCTATTTGTTCTATTTTAAATTTAAAATACAAATAAAAAGGATGCTGGCAATAACAACACTATGTATGCATACACAGTCCTGTTGCCACCAGCTTTCACTGCCTTGAAAATATTTAAATGCTCAAAATGGTTCCAAAACACTCACTATTAGTATTCAGGATTGAATGATTTAGTTTAGGGGCTTACCTAGGTGTAATAGATTTCACTGTAAGGTTCAATAAACATAATTAATTAAGCAAAATATGCAAGTTAATGAACTTTATTTATATATTTTGTAAGATCTAGTTTAATGTGACCTTGGTGCAACAATCAAATGATGTGTTGCAATCCACTCCCCTTTTGCAAAAGGACATCCATTTATATCCTTATGGTATATAGGATACTTCTGTAATTCTGAATTGTGTTTGGGATGATAAATATGTTTCCTGCACAGATAATCTTATGAGTTTGTACTGTTGCACATACCTTTTAGTTACTTTGAATTTCCATTATTTGGTCTTTACATCATGGGATTGGTCAGACTTTTTGTATTGGATCCTTTGGTTTTGTCGTGCTGATTTTGCCCCCCCTCCTTTATTTATTTATATATATATATATAAAAACCTGAAGTTTTTGTAATAGTTTTTTTTAAAAGATATCAGATTTTTTGCATTATCAGAAGGCTGGGTAGCAGTTTTGTTCAAACTACGGGCTTTTGCCTAGAGTTCAGTGGACATGTTAATGAGAAAGGTCATCTCTGTGTTTTCACAGACTACCACTACTTTACTATTGAGGTACATGTATACAGTGTTGGCTGGATAACATATTTTTCTGGGATTCCATGTATGTTACCTTGTGTTCCACTCTGTATTACTGCATTTCTCCTCTGTTTTCCACACTTCACAGTTTTTCATATATCAGTCACCATCTGCTGAAGTTTTTGAGGCATTCATTCTATTATGAGATGAGTATCTATTACAACTCATTTTTGCACTGAGATCTCTTTTCACCAGGTTACCAGCTCTACCATGGAGCGGCAGGAGTAGTGGGTGTGATCAAGCAAAGATTAGTAAGAATTTATAACTAAACTGTGCTTTTCGAACTTTTTTTTTTGTTGTAGGCACAGTATGTGTGTGCCAAAAACAATTTGACATCCCACCCAAAATTATGTTATCATTTGATGTCCTACCCTTTCGGTTCCTTATCTGTAAAATAATGGTATATGCAACTGTACTCAATTTCCTTTGTTTTGGGTGAAAACCATGTAAAGAAGGAAAGATGTGTGGTATTAAAAATAAGTTTAACTAAGACCACCTAAAACTGATTACATCAATTATTAGCTTTCAAAAAGTAAAAACATATTCCAGAGCTCACCATCTGCTGCATTTGAAGCAGGTGAAGAAATAAATATTGGAAATTTTTAAAGTATTACTCAAAAATTGTATTTTAATCAGTCATTTATAACAATATATACAGAAAAAGGAAATCAGAGTGTAGAGAATGCTGATATGATGTCAAAATTAGAAACATCCTTTGGGACATGATGTGGACTCCAAAGTGTTGCAACGAAAAGTAAATTGGAAATAAGGTTTGATAAGAACTAGGCCTCAAAAAAAAAAAAAAAAAAAAACCCTGTAAAATCACACTTGAGATGCATAGATAACATCCTGCCACAAAAAATGCTTGGCATCAATACCAAAAGCTCTCTGGATACAGAGAGCTTTTGGTAGTGATGAGAACTGCTTGCAGCAATGAAGTGCAACTATAACTTTACTATTAGTAAAGTTTATTTTTGTTCTTTATATGATTTTGTTATAGAAGGTTGTCTATATGCTAGCCATTTTATAAGTTATTGTTTCAAAGTTTTAAGGAAAACTATCAAAAATTCCATACACAGTAGTGCGCAATGAAATAACATCACCTAGATTTTTAGTGTTTATTGATATCTTGAGGGTAACTGCTTAACTGAAATTAGCATAAGATACTAATGCACAGAGTATTTAGAAAAAGTATGAAACCAACTATAGTAAATTTTTATTTTCTTTCTGCTCCATTGGGACTGGCACAAGGACTGAGAAAACAAAAAATCCAGATATAGGTCAGTTATTTCTAATTGTTCAATAATAAAAATTTATATAAACAATGTATAATGCAACAAAAAATCCTTGGTCTTCCCCTATTAGCATTGGAAGAGAAGCAACATCTGAAAGTTTGAGCTAAAACCATTCTTATGAAAACATGCCAACGTTAGCATTAGTAGTGGCATATGATGCAAGAAACCAAGCTTATACAGCATCAGCCAAAAAAAAAAAAAAAAAAAATTCCAATTTCATCCATCCACTCCAAAGGTTTGTCTAGTTCAACTTTAAATTTATGTAAGCTATCAACTTCCACACTTGAGAGATGGAAGTTTGTTCCAGCAATCAACTGCCCACTGGCTAAAGGCAAATTTCTGCACATCTGTTCTACAACTTTCCTCGATTTGAATTTTCCCCCTTCAGGTTTGTAATCTGAGCAAGAGGAAGAATCCCATTAGCACTGAGCCTTATCAAACCATTCACAGCCTTATACACCTCAATCAGTTCACCTCGCGGGTGCCTAGTCTCCACACACACAGCAATTTGCGGAACTTAAGCTTTTCTTTGTAAGAGTAGCCCTTTGCTCCCCTCACAATTCTTGTTGCCCTTCTCTGTACTCATTCTAGCAACTCTGCATCCTACCTAAACTAGGCTTCCAGACCTGTACTCGGTACTCAAGGTGTGACCTGACCATTGCCTTATACAAAGGGATAATCACCTCCTTATACCTGCTCGAAAAATTCCTGAATATCATTGACAAGACCCCATGTTCTGCTCTGACAGTCTGTCTACACAGCTAAGAAAACGTCACATCTGACTGCACAATTCCCCAGATCTTCTTCATTCTCCACTACCTTGAGTGTAGTACCGAACAGTTCTATTGTTACTCTGGGGTTACTGCTACCTGTGTGCAGTACTTTGCATTTGCCAATGTTAAACTTTAGTTGCCACCTCTCAGCCTATCTGATCAACTTTTCTTGATGCTGTTCCAGTAGTGCACCATCCTTACTGTCATTAACAACCCTACCAACTTTCGTATCGTCTACAAACGTAGACACTAACCCTGATATACCTCCATCAATATCACTGATAAATACAGAAAACAACAATGGGTCCAACACCAAACCCTGGGGACTCCACTAATAACATTAGTCCATGAAGAGAAGTGTCCATTGATTATCACTCTCGGTATTCTCCCACTCAACCATCTCTTTATCCATTGTAGTAACTTGCCCTTAATGCCATATTGCTCCATGTTCAGTAGTTTTCCATGTGCCACAATTTCAAAAGCTTTCCTGAAATTCAAGTATATGATATCAAAATTACTTTTTGCATCCAGTTCCTTTGTGACCACATCATAGTATCCAATCAAATTTGTCAGACAAGACTTCCCCTTAACAAACCCAAGCTGTAACTGAATTATTACCGCAGTCTTGTCTAGATGATCATGCAATGCTTCTGTTACCAGTAACGCCATTATTTTCCTCGGAACAGAAGTTAAGCTAACAGATCTGTAATTAGTTGTGTCCACCTTTGGTTCCTTTTTAAATTGGAGATACTTTTGCACTTTACCAGGTCGTGGGATCCCCACAAAGTCCAAGGATGCTCTCATAATTATGGCTAAGGGTTTGTGTACTTCCTTTAATATAACTGGATAGATCCCATCCACCCCAGGTTCTTTTCTCTATGTTTAACTTCAACAATTTCTCCTTCACTTTCCACTCAGTTTTTACAAAATCATTTAGCTCCCTGTTCGAGTTTAATAAGCTTCTGTCCTATAATTCCCTACAGAATTCCTCATATGTGTGAATATAGATGCAAATACTCATTCAGTTTGTCAGCTATCTGAGCAGGATCATCAACAGGCGAAACATTGATATCAAGTGGACCAATCTCATTCATCCCCTTCCTTCTAAAGTTTATATCAGTAAAGAAAGTCTTTGCTGGTTTTTTTTTTGGTTTTTTTTTCCCGTCCTTTGCCAAAGATTTCCTGTAATATGCCTTTGCTTGCCTTAACTCATTTGTGTCTTGATTGCAGACTAGCCTATATCTACCATAGACTTCTGTGTCGCCTGATAATTTATTAAGTTTTGCTGCCTGAGTTTTTGCAATGGTTTGCATAACATATACCTTTTATCCTATGTCTTTTTATTTGTTATTATTTGTTTTAATGAAAACCTCAAACACTAGAGGTATTAGAACCTATAGTACTTAGTACCGTGCATGGGTTGGAGGTTGAGAAGATGAAAGAAGATATTTCTTGGCATTAGATCTGAACTTCTGTAGATGTAATTTTCAGGAAATATAATATGAAAGAAGGTCGTTCCAAAAAAAAAAAAAAAAACAACCAGAAGTTGAATGAATAAATGAGAAAGAAGAAAAGTTGTTTCTGTGAGTTTGAAGTTGGACAGTAAAAGGAAGTTGACTGGTTGCGGCATGTGTGCAGACTGCTTTGGAAGAGAGAGCGGGAATTAAGCAGCCAATTCAGAAGAACTATGCTCATGGAAGTATCTACAGAAAAGGCATGCAGCAGAAACAGAACGTCTATAAGACAGAGAGTAGAGAGACTGTTAGAGATATGCCATTAATTAATCTAATTGCCCTCTTTTGAATGGAATCTAAAAGCACAACAGAGGTTTTAGGGCAGTGCCTCAGACATGGGAACAACTTTCCATGATAGGGCAAATTTGCAATTCGTACAGAGTGAACAGCTGTTTGGCAGAAAAGTAACATCGAGAGTGAGAGACAAAACACAGTGTTTTAGATACAGAGGAAGCAATATTTGTAATGTGATTAGGCCAAGAGAGATTAGAAGTCAGGGTAATCCCCAATAGAGATATATGATCTTTCCCAGCAATTGGAGTGTCATCAAAGATAAGCACAAGAGCAGAAGAATCCTTTTTTGCGAGATATAAGACAGGACTGAGTTTAAGAAGAATTGAAATCATTAGCATTAGTAGAGGCATATGATGCAAGAAAGCAAGCTTATGCAGCATCAGCCAAAAAAAAAAAAAAAAAAAAGAAAAAAGAAAAGAAACCACTTCCATTTCACCCCTTCGTTCGTTTGAAATACCTGTCCAGCTGAGCCTTAAATTTATTTAGGCTATCAACTTCCACAACAAGGGATAGAAGTCTGTTCCACCAACCAACTACCTGCTGGCTAAAGGCAAATTTCTGCACATCTATCCTACATCTGTCTTTCCTCAATCTGAATTTATGCCCTCTCAGGTGACTATTCTTAGCAAGAGGAAGAATCCCATCGGCATTGAGTATGCTCAAACCATTCAAGGCTTTAAACACCTCTATCAGATCACCTCGCCAGTGCCTAGTCTTCAGAAACTGTAATTTGCAAAACTTAAGCCTTTCTTCGTAACAGCACCCCTTTGTTCCATTCACTAATCTTGTTGCCCGTCTCTGTACTCGTTCCAGCAGCTCTACATCCTTCTTGAAATGAGGCCTCCAGACCTGTATACAGTACTCAAGGTGTGGCCTGACCATTCCCTTATATAAGGGGATAATCACCTCCTATCCCTGCTAGAAAAATTCCTGTATATCATTGACAAGACACCATGAGCTACTCTTGCAGCCAGTCTGCACTGCTCAGAGAACTTCATATCTGCCTGCACCACCACCCCCAGGTCCCTTTCATTCTCTACCACTGTCAGTGTAGTACCACAGAGTTGATATGTTGCTCTGGGGTTGCTGTTTCCCATATGTAGTACTTTACATTTGTCAATGTTAAACTTCATTTGCCACCTCGCAGCCCATCTGCTCAACCTTTCCAAATCCTGTTGCAGCAGCATAGCATCAGTAGTGTCCTTAACAACCCTGCCAACCTTTGTATCGTCTGCAAACTTGGACATTAAGCTTGATATAAAAAAAAAAGTAAAGGGCCAGGATGGAAGCCTCCTCAACAATTCATGCTGAGGGAAATGGACCATAATCTGCCATGCTGGTCCAGTGCAGGTTGGCAGATCGACCGTATTCAGCAGTCAGGGGCTTGAACCCCGGTCTACTCAAAGAGCATGTGCTACTGCACTCCCGCTCCCGCCCTCTCGGATACCATCATCAATATTATTTATAAATACAGAAAACAATAATGGACCCAACACTGAACCCTGAGGGACTCCACTAATAACATTAGTCCACGATGAGCAATGTCCATTGATTACCACTCTCTGTCTTCTCCCCGTCAACCCATTGATTACCACTCTCTGTCTTCTCCCCCTCAACCCATTGATTACCACTCTCTGCCTTCTCCCCTCAACCCTTTATCCATAACAGCAATTTGCCTCCAATACCACACTGCTGTAATTTGTGCAGCAGTCTTCCATTTGTAACAGTATCAAAAGCCTTTCTAAGATCCAAGTATATAATATCAAAGTTTTTCCCTGCATCCAGCTCTTTTGTGACTGCATCATAGTATCCAATCAAATTGGTCAGGCAAGACTTCCCCTTAACAAAACCATGCTGTGTCTGGGCTATAACTGCAGTCTGTCTAGGTGATCCTGCAGTGCTTCTTTAACCAGTTCCCCCATTAATTTTCCTGGAAGAGAAGTTAAATTCACAGGTCTATAATTACTTGTGTCAGCCTTTGATCCTCCTTTGCGAATTGGGGTCACATTTGCACATCTTCAGTCTATGGGAACCTGCCCTGATTCCAAAGAAGCTCTCATAATTATGGCTAAGGGTTTGCTTACTTCCTTTGCTGCCTCCTTTAATATAACTGGGTACATCATCCACCCCAGGTGCCTTTCTTGTGTTTATCTTTAACAATTTCTTTTCCACTTTACTCTCAGTGATTACAAGATTATCTAGCTTACTGCCAGAGTTGAATACACCTCTGCCATTCCCCTCGCTGAATAACTCCTCATGTGTGAATGTTGATGCAAAATATTCATTTAATTTGTTAACTACCTGAGTAGGATCATCAACAGTTGAACCATCGATATCGATATCGATGGCAATATCTGATTCATCCACCTTCCTCCTAGAGTTTACATAAGTAAAGAACTCTTTGCTGTTTTTATTTGCATCCTTTGCCAAGGATTTCTCATAATCTGCCTTTTCCTGTCTAATCTCCTTTGTGACTTGGTTACAGACCAGCTTATATCTATCATAGGCTTCTGTGTCACGTGTTAATTTATATGTATCCCATGCATTTTTTTCCTCTGCCACGTGTCTCATTAATTCGTCTGACATCCATTTAGGCCTAAACCTTGAACAATATTTCTTAGTTGGTATGTTAAGCCTAGTTGCTTCCCATTTTGAATTTGCTGTTGGTAACATCATCAGTTGGTCCCATCATCAATTCCCACTGTATACAATTTAAATATTGTCTCAGACCATCGTAGTCGCCTTTACGAAAGCAATAACCCTTCCCTTTACCCCTAATGGTAGTTACCTCTTTGAGTAAATCCCACTTCAGTACACTGTGATCACTGCCACCTAGTGGTTCCTTTATCTGCAGATTCCTAATGCATGAAGAATCACTATTGATAATCAAATCAAGTATATTACTCCCTCTAGTTGCCTCCCGAACATGCTGATGTAGAAAACAATCATCCCATAAATCCACAAAAGCCTTGCTAGTGTGCGATTGACCAACCCACAAATTCCAGTCAATCTCTAGGAAATTAAAATCCCCCATTATAAGACTCTCTGATTTACTGGCCCACTCTATTTCCCTGTACAGTTTTTTACTATGCTCATCAGAGTCATTAGGCCTATAGCACACTCCTACTCTCATTTTTCCTTTCCCAGTGCTTATGATACACCAAACAGACTCAACATTGCATTGTCTACCAACATCAATTTGATGCACTTCCTTAGATTTTGTTTCCTAACTAACAGCATAATCCCTCCTCCCTTCCTGTCCTGTCTATCCTTTCTGTGCATATTGTACTCCCCAAATTCCAATTCTGCACTGCTTATGTATGTGTGACACCACGTCTCTGATATCCCAACAATATCTGCCTTGGATGGCTTGACTAGCACTTCAAGCTCTTTGAATTTATTAACTATACTCCTAGCATTGGTGTATATGCAAGTATACATGCACCTGTTCCTATTCTTAGCTATCCTAACACAACCCATTTGTTTACTTGTACTGCAATGACTCCCAGCAGTCTCTGAAATATCCTGCATCTTGTTTTCCAAGCTGCTGCTCAACTGCATTTCAATAGAAGCAGTGCAAGAATCACTTTCACCTCTGCCAGCGGCTGCTGTTAATCTATTAGTTTGTGTATCCTCCCAAACTAGCAGTTTTCTGACCCACCTAACTCTGCCGCGATAGTATCAGCAAATATTCTTGCACCCTTTCTATTTAAGTGTATCCCATCCTTGTAGAAGCAGTCTCTCCTGTTAACAAGCACAGACCAGGCTGAGAAAAATTCTATCTCTTGAGCCTTGCACAAATCTCCAGAGGGCCGAATTTATCGACAAGGCTCTCATCATATACTCCCTCCTATCGTGTCTGGGTAGAATTACAGACACTTTCAAATTCAATCCTGACTCACGGCTTTTTTTTCAGCACTGACTTGTACTTCTTAAGTAATTCCACCAGTCTCCTACTCAATATCTTTAGTATCAACGTGTGCAATAATATCACCTTTGTGCCCTTAAAAGATAATATCTCTACAATGTCATCAACCTTTGCCTCTGGCAGACATACCCTGGTCCTGTTCCATCTATCCTTTTTATACAATATGTTCTCCGTATCCCTGACAATAGAGTCACCTATCACAACTAGTTCCTTTGGGACCAGCACATTCTGCCTTGGGTGTGGCCGTTGTGTTGCGTGATGTTCAAGTGCAAACTCTGGCATTGATGTGGGCAGCTGAGAGCTTGATGGGCCCTCAATTTAAATCCTAAGAGACCATCCACCCTGTCCTTCAGGCTCTCATATAAGCCCATAACAATGCTGAGTTGGCACCTGATTTCCTCACACTCCTTACATTTTACATTTCCTCACACTACTTTCAAGAAGACTTCACTTACATATTCGTATAATAAATATAAGAATAAGAAAGAATCTCTTTATAAATGATTATCTAAAGTCATGATTTCACCGAGAACCAGGGATCAAATTTCTTGAAAACATTGATGGGAGAGTGCTACATGACATGATCATGTTGCTACTTGTTACAAATGCATTAACTATAGCACATGTAGTTGAAATAATCTGAAACAATCAGCAATTACAATCAGCAACAAATACATGGGCAAGGTTCAGTGAACGGTATGTTTGTGTGTCACAGGTTGTCAATAAAAAAAATAAGGTTGCCTTTGAAAGAAACAAAACAGAATTTGTGGAACTGTTTCTGTAGATAAAAATATTTTATTGCTGTCAATATAACTAAATTTTAAATGTCCTTGAAAAGTAAAAGGAGACTCAGAAAGTCCAAAGAAGAAGAATCTTATAAACAAAGGGTGGGAAAAAAAAAACCAACTAGGGTATAATTCTGCCTCACAAGGTTAAACAGTTCACCCACTGTTTATGAAGCACTGATTAAAAATGTTATCAACAGCTCCCTAATAATTCTTATTAATTCAGTTTGAACAGATTATTAATTGATTTAAATCTGCTCATATTATGTTTAATGAAAAGCATTAGCCTTTTGAACTGGCTCCATAATTCTAAATCATATTATTCCCAAAGTTGATTTTTGTAAAAAATCAAAGTGGTGCTGGATTCCAAACTTGTGTTAAAGGGCCTATTAACTGGTTAGAAACTACGTGTCTGAATCAAATGTGGATTCTTTAGCAAAATCTTCTTGTTTCAGATAAAGTTATTCTACAAAAACAGATTCATTCATTCTCACCTTTCCTTCACAATGTATGGAAATGAGACAGTCTGTTTTAGTTAACCCCCCCAATTCTTAATACCTCTTTTCAGTTGAATTTTTGAGCCTTTAATGGACCACTTTATTTCCCTGGTATAGGTCCCATATTCTAGATCTAAATCCCATCTAAAATTTCCCTCCATTTATAATTTTAAATCACATTAGATGAGAAATATATTTACAAAATTATATACACTGAATACAAGTCAAATTGCTCATAAACTTTTAGTGTGGTTTAATTAGTTCTCAACCTATTTTGGATAAATTCAGGTGGCACTTCACCCCCTCTCCCAAGAAAAACACAAAAAAAACCTGCCCTTCTTCTTCTTCCATCAGCCAATAGGATCATTTCAGTGGATAAGTCAAACACCCCATCAACTGCCACGTTGCTTCACTGCTCTA
Source organism: Mastigoproctus giganteus (assembly GCF_048544385.1). Lineage (NCBI taxonomy): Eukaryota > Metazoa > Arthropoda > Arachnida > Uropygi > Thelyphonidae > Mastigoproctus > Mastigoproctus giganteus. Next base: position 69,039,822 of record NC_143575.1, read on the forward strand.
TCGTAGCAGTGAAGCAACACAGCAGTTGATGATCTCCACTCTGTACCAGTGGAGGCACAGTATTAGATTTAAAAAATATGGAATAAATATCCTTCCAAGTAAATCCAATAAGTCCCTAATTTGCTAGATTTATGAGGTTCTGCTGTATTTCATTTCCTTTATTGTTAAATCTCTAGTCTCAGTCATAAAGGGTAGGTGTCCTAGAAAATTTCTGTAATAAGTGTTTATGACCAATGTAATTCGTATTTATTTTATTAAATACTATTACTGCTCTCACAAGTTCAAGAGGCTGCACTATATTTGTTCCAAAGAATACTTTCAATAAGCAAACAAGAGTTAGTCTGATATGTGCATACATGCAACATAGTTGCATGTATGCATGCACATATCGAAGTAAGTAATTTGTTGCTCAAAATCTGATTCAGTAATAACATTTTGCATTCTGTGTTCTGAGAAAAGAGTCAGTAAGTCACAAAGTAAAGAAAAAAAAAAGTAAGAAAGAACTGACCAGAACAGATAATTTATTTTTCAAGATGATCCCAAAAACATTTATATGATTTCTCCATTTGTTTATCAATTCTGAAAGTTCGCTATATAAAGACATTGTACAGGTAATGTACATCATTTTCAGCCTCTACATTGTCAGTAAAATGTTTGCCACCAAGCTGTTGTTAAGCAGACTAAATAAAGGAAAACTATTAAGGACAGAAACTGGGTTGTAAGCAGAGTGATGGAGTTTCCACCCCAAATCATTAATAGTCATTTAGTTTGAATATGATGTGTGCAGCCTTGTATCATCATGCAACAGCTGCACTAGTCTTGAAACTCAAATCATTTTCTGTGAACTGAAGCATTCAACAAATTTCATGGTATCTGCAAACCTTTGAAAATGCACATGGAGAATGCAATGACAGTCCCAGGAAAAAGTCACTGTTACCTTCCCTGCTGACAGCACAGCCTTAAACTCTTAAACTTCTTTTTTCAGGAATGAACCAGGATACATCTGCTTCCAATGCATCAATGGAAGTTTGGATTTGGATTGAAAGTGAAGAACCCAAAATTTATCCCATGATTACATTTCTGACAATGCAGAGGTTGAAAATGATGTCCCTGGTTATAAAAGCAAACATCTTTTTACATAGTAGATTTTTAGAATTTGATAATGCAATGGGACAAGTGTATAAATGTCTTTGGTAATTATATTGAAAAATAAATGCTATGCTCAGGTCAGCATACTTCTTCATTCTTTTGTAATTTTTTCCTTGTTTTGTGACTTATTTAGTGATTCTTCCATGCACAAAACAAAACAAATATCAAGAAAACAGTAAAATACAAGACACGAATTTTGTAAAAATTTGCCAAACATACTCCTAATTTTTCCAGAAGAAATGCAGTTTTCTGAAATGATAGATTATAACTTAACCTCTTCTGCACAAAACCGTGTGCAAGTATCAGTCAATATAGGTTCAAATCAGTACGGTGGAAATATGTAGAATGGGAACATTCCTGTCCTTTATTTACTATTCTATCCGGCAAAAAAAAAAAAAGAAAAAAAAAGTCTTTCTAATATGGTCTTAGTTCTCTCACCTGGCAACTTCGCCTTTTCAATGAGCATTGCACTAATTTCTTTGCAAGTGAGCCATCAAAATGAGCTTGAATTGGTATGATGGAAGTATGAAAAATGGAAGGAACATCTCCATCCCTTTATCCTAAGAAAAAGATAAAATTTGCATCACTATTTGGTGTCCATCTGCTCTTTGATGAGACAGCATCACAAAACAGCTGTCAAGGCAGAAACATCTTTTAAATAAATGAAACTTTTGGTGGGGGAGATATTCTGTTTATCTGAAAGGAGGCCAATATTCAGACAATTTACAGAAAGCCAATGGCTCCAAATGAGAGAACTAAGACCACCTTTTTAAAACTTTTGTCTTTTCTGCAGACTAAAAAGGAAATAAAGGGATGACAACATTTCTTATATTCATGTTATTTCCATCAGTTTCACTTAGCCGGTTACTTACCTATCATTATTTTTGTATCTACTATTCTAAATACTTCCATAATTCACTTGGCCTACTACTCACCTATCTTTAATTCTTGTAAATGAATCATTATTTTCTAACAAGGATGCAACATTCCTAATTTATCTGAGTGTTATTTAACAACTTACTGTGTAAAGAGTATTTTTGATGAAAAGAGTAAAGGACAAAATTCATATAGCACGGTGCAACTATTTCATTCCTTTTGATTATCCTAAGCATGAGAAAAAGATGAATCTTATGGTTTTAGTTCTCTCATAAGTAGCCAACTTTAGATTATAAAAAAGCAGCCACTTATTGAAATATTAAACTTTCAAGCAAACAGCTACCAAAAGGAACAGACTGCTATTTATTTAAAGGGTGTCACTGCCACATCAGAACAGTTCTTCCATTACTCTGCATGGATTTATATGCATGGCCAGCCAAACTCCATGAGAAACAGTAATTTAGGCATGAAAAAAAAAAAAAAAAAAAAGCAGCATTTGTTGTGATATTTGTTAGTTTTCCTTCTGCACTGTATAATAATGGACAGCTGCAGAAATCTGGCCAAGTCAAAGTAGAGACCATCATCTCTGCACTCTTCACTGTTGCTAGTCACAATTAGGCTTTAGAAGCACAGTTATTACACAATGGTAAGGTTAATTAAACCTAAGTTCAGTAACCAACTATGTACCTGAAGTGCAAAAGCACACAAGAAATAGAGCACGATCCAAAAGTTTAAAAATTACTATAAAAATACTTTTAGGTTTTTACTTTTTATAAAATCACTAGTAACCAGATTAACAACAACAACATTATATACAATAACTGTAATTGCATTAAAATGATCCTATTGGCTTTTAGATGAAAGAATTATATGTAGAGTCATTTAAAAATATGGGATGCAGGAAAATGTGTTAAACGACAGTTTTAAATAATTAAAAAAATAATTATTTTTTCAATGAACTTCATTGAAAAAGGATGGAATACACTCGGCAATTTCTCTAGAACAGGCATGAAACTCTGCACAGTACCCCAAGTGATGTTTACTATTACAGTTAACAATTTAAATCTATATGAAAATAATGATAAATTGTGATATTCAAAGCAGATACATTAGCATTAGTAGAGGCATTTGATGCAAGAAAGCAAGCTCATGCAGCATCAGCCAAAAAAAAAAAAAAAAAAAAAAAACATTAATATATAACATTTAAATAACACTTATAAGTTAAACAAACCTTCATATATATTGCTGATCATGAGTCACATATTTTTGTACAAGGAAAAATAGTGAAAATCTTCAATATATTTCTTTCAGTTAGCATTCTGTGTGCACACAAATGCAGCCCAAGATCCTCAAAAAAACTGTTGTTTCACCTGCCCACAAGAAATCAAATCCTCACAGTACTTGAGTTTCAATGCTACATGTGGAAAATATATTGAAGCAATCACTGCACCATTTCTTGTATATTACAAAGATGTATGCTTTATATATCATCCCACCCAGCTGTGTTATTGAAAAGGAAGTGACCGCTCGATAGTCCTAATTGGCAGAAGTTTACTGACGTGTTGTTTATAAAACTTCTCTTTAGGAACTGTCGTTTCCTGATTGGGAGTTGCTTTTACCTACAAACAGTGCAGTAGCACCGGTTAGCAATGTTATTTTCAGTTTAGTTTTCATTTCCAGGCAGTTGTGATTTATGTATTGTTTATAAGCATTTTGTGTCCATATGGCTGATTTAGTGTACTGTGTAGGTAGTCCCCCCCCAACCCCGTCCTTTTTAATGGCCCTAAAGATCAAGTCAGACAACTAGTGCTAACACAAAAGATGGTGAAAAGCTGTCTGAAAACCTTTTGTCTGGAAACCAAATTGAGCATTCTAAAAAGATTGGATTTGGGAAAATACTAGATTAACACTGCATTTAATGGCTTTGGGCAATTTGAAAAAAATCAACAGTATTGCAAACTGTTATTATAAATAATGTAAGTACAGCCTAAATAAGGAGGTATCAAAAAGTTCATACCCTTACCTATAAATAATAGCCCTAGAAAGCTGAAACTTCACAGGAACTTGAATTCTTTTCTATGTACTCTCCATGTATAGTAACACATTTCTTTCATCTATGGATCAGTTGTTTAATGCCTTGATCATAGAAGACTACTTTTTGTTTGAAACCACAATTCCACTTCACTGATGACTTCCTGAGACAAATCAAAGCAGCATCCACACAATGGTTTCTTCATTTCTCAAAATGAAGTATGATGGTGCTAAGTCAGGAGAAAGTCTGGAACTGGGTGCTGCAGCAGTTCGAAGCTGCACTGGGCAGCAAAGTTGGTGGTGGCGGCAACAGCCGTGTGAGCCACTGCATTGCCTGACAGAAGACAGACACCTTTGGTTAACATTCCTGCCTTTTCACCTTCAAAGCATCATGTAAATTTTTCAAAGATTTCTGTAGTATTCTCCAGTAAGTGTGGAACCACGAGGTAGGTAATCTGTCAGGATAATCCCTTTTCTGTTCCAAAACACGGACAACATCACCTTCTTCACAGATGGAGTGGTCTTTGCCTTTTTGGAAGGAGGTGTGCTTCCGCTGCTTTGACATGTCTTTATCCTTCTGATCATACAGGTACAACCAGCATTCGTCATTTGTCACCAAATGATCAAAAAAGTTCTCAACATCTGCATTACACAAATCCAACAGTTGGCAAGAACATTGCTTCTGCAAAGGCATCAGCAATCTTGGAACCCATCGTGAGGAGACCTTAGACATGTGCAGATGGTCATGTAAAATGCCGTGGACAGACCTATCACTAATTCCCACTGCATTTGCAATGAAATGTCACACGTTTGTCTCTCAGCACCAGCAACCCAACTTTTGCAAACGTTTCACTCTCTGTGGATGTTGATGGCCTTCCTTCTCTTGGCTCACCAAGGACACTTGTACAACCACACTGGGACTCCTGTTTTCATTTTTTTACAGTGTCATAGGATGGACAATTCTGCCCATACACAGATTTCATTTCTTCGTCAATTTCCTGAGCTTTGTTGCCCTGCAAATGCAGGAACTTGATCACTGCTAAATACTCCAATTACTCCAATTTGTCAACCGTAAAGTCCTTCCTCAGATTCCGGGCTCCACCTCTGGCGTACGATCACCTACGGGAATGAAATTTTATATGTTAGTTATGAATACGTAGACAACTTATATTAAAAACAGCATCTTCCTACTGATGTTTTATCTAGGTCAGGGTATGAACTATTTGATAGCCCCTCATATAAGGTTCCATAATTTTAATTAAGCTTTCTTACATTTGATTAAGCATATAGTGTATTTATGTTTTATTGCATATATTATACCAGCGTTTCGTGGAACACTAGTGTTCCATGAGATGTGAACAAGTGTTATGCAAAAAATCGTAATTAATATTTAAAAAAATAAAATAATTAAATTTTGCATATTTGTGGTTTGTTGTTTGTTATTTGGTTTTTAGGAGCATTAGCAACTAAGGCCATATTGCTCCGGGAATATGCGGTGGTCATTCCCTTGACCTTTCCGCATCCTCCGTATTTGGTGGTGACGGGCTTGAACCCCAGTCTAATCAAGAAGCGTGTACTACGCACTGCTGCTCCTTCCCACCTGGCTACGGAGGCGCCCCATATTTGTAGTATACACCACTTTTGTATCATTATAATATTTAACATAATTTTTTTTTTCGGTTATTAATATACGGGCATAGACTAATAATCAAATAGATCGCAGAACACTTTATTTTGGTGGGCTCTGAATATAAAGTATGCGTAGAGGAAATGACAGCTAGAAAAAAAGTGTGATCTAGGTGATCAAAATGTGGTGATCTAGTAGGCCATTCATATGCGATTTAGCCTGGAGTACATGGATTGTGGGAGAGGAGAAAGTGAACAGATATCATAACTAAACTCACTTCCTTGTATAAATTTTTTTTTGATAATTATTAGTATTTCGAAATATTATTATTAAAATATGTGACCATGGATTTGTGGCTGGAAAAAGGAACTTTAAAATGCGAAGCAAAGTACTTCTAGTAGCACAACTGTGGTCAATGAAAACAAACACAATATTGTCACACTTCAAAATGAGCATGAACAATCACAGCCTTTTTTTCCCCCAGAAATCTGAAGTGAAAAAACAGGAACCAACTAACAAAAGTATAATGACAGTTATTTCAATTTCGGATTTACATGCATTGGAAATAAAGATGCTCCTGACACAGTATGCCATATGTAATAAAATATTAGCAAACAGTTCTTTGGCCCCTGCTAAAAATGTGTTTTTCGTAAGTGTTCCGTGAATATGTTATAAGATGAAAAGTGTTCCGTGACTAAAAAAGTTTGGGAAACGCTTTGGAATTTTTTTTTTTTTTTTAAATTGGAAGCCAAAGGTTTTAGTCAATAATGTTTTACTAAACTTCATCCTGCTTAATCATATTTTTGTCATCACATTAAAATCTTGTTGTTAAATTTACATAATTTAACAACAATTTCACGTATAGAAATTAATTGTGTTCACATTCGGACAGTTTTTTTCATCTAACCACTCCACATTTATTTCTGAAAATATTCTTTCAGCATTTCTATTATGTTCAGAATGGAAAACAGAAAGTCACACAATTTTTTAATTTCAGAGGACTTCTCTTGATGGGGGCGGGGGACCACCAAACATTTCTCACTTTTGGCACTGTTAAAAAGGAACTTTTAGGCAAAGAAAACCGATTAAATATTAAGACTGTCAATTTGAAATAGCATATAAATAATACATGTATATATATATATATATATATATATATACACAGTAGACCCTTGCTAATCTGGATTGAAATATGAAAAATTCTATTCACAGTTGAGTACTGTAATTGGAAAGACACATGACATTGAGGAAGGTAGATGAGTCACTCTGAGTGCACAGAGAGAGAACATATACCACATTGTCTTGCATGTTGTTGACTCCGAGTCAGAGGGATGATCGCTTATATCGCTTCATTTACGCACTTCTTTATACGTATATATGTACACAAGTTAACATATTTTATATATTATGAGTTTATATAATTGTTGGCCAAACCATAACACTATTGCCTTGTTGAGGTCCTTGTATGAGATCCTTTCATTGTTTTTCTGATAGTCATGCATAATGTCATGTATGGTTTGGTTACCAACATTATAATGGTTCATTAAAGATTTAATGGATGTATGGTTTTCAAACTTTTGAATAATTTCAAGTTTTTGTTCAATTCAAACCAACTCTTTTGCATTTAACCATCATTTTTCCGATTTCTAAACAAAAAAAAAAATATATATTTACTATAAAAAAATTGACACTCCTTACAAAATTTGTCAGGAAACAAAATTTGAATTTCTGCAGTGCAACAGAACACACTAATCCATGCGACGCACAAAAATAAACTAAAACTTTGTTCTCTTTCCATTGTTTTTTTTTAGTGGTGGGTGTGAATAGGTACATTCATCTCTCAATCACGACTCATAATGCTGCTTCTTATTACTAATTTATGGCTTGCGAAACATCTGTTTGTATCCATTCTATTTATTACTTGAATTTTTTTTTTTTTTTTTTTTTTTTAACTTTGGAGTGTTGAAAGTGTCCCAGTTAATGCGATCCCGGTAAATTGAGAGTCTGCTGTTCAACTTCTGAGTCTTCTGTTGATAGGTAAAAAAATGTATTGTCTTTTTATAGTTTTAAAATAAAGGCTCTACAGTGATATTTTTTAAAATTTATTTTCATTATCACCTATATCATTAAATTTTCTATTTTTTTGTGTTTTAAGTTTTTTTGTCTTTTAGGGATATCCAGATTAGCGAGGGTTTACTATATATAATTTTTTACTATATATATAAAATATCATCATGAAAACACCGTAGACAATCCTTAAAGGAAAAAACTGCGATAGTGGTGTTTTCAACTGTATCTCATATTGTACTCATCCTTCACGAGTTGATGAAAGGCCAACAAGCCTTGAAACGGTGCCGACTGGGCTAGCCGGGTAAAGTGCCTGCCTGGCAACCCAAAGGTCGCGGGTTCGAATCCCGCATCGGGCTTGGATCAAAGTACTGCAAAAACCTTGGGAGGTGCATTATGGCCACAGAAGCTGATGCGCCAACAACTACCCAAAGAAAAAAAGAAAAAAAACAAGTCTTGAAACAGTGCTGTCTGGGTGGTAGTGCCCACTGGGAATAGGTAACAATAACCTTCTCTATTAGTGAAGTGTTACTTATTTGAGGTAGTGCAAAACATGGTAACTTGTTGTGAAGAATGAGCAAAATATGAGATACAGTTGAAATGATGCCCTTTACACTACTATCGTAGTTTTTTCCTTTAAGAATTGTTTATGGTGTTTTTCCACAGATATTATATAGATAATTATATCTCTTAAAAATATTATGGCTAGTTACATTTAGTCTTACTTAAATTATTTTTTACATACTTCATTTTGTACTTCCTCCCAAACTGATGTATTTGTTTTAAATGCATTCATTCCATAATTTTTAATCTATTGAAGGGTTCAGCTCATAGGTGTAGGTATTCATAAGTTGCTTCATATATATCAAATATTTCACCTTTAAATCATTTAATTTCGTCATCCTGAATATAGTTCAAATTTTTCAAGCACTTTTTTACTTGTTCAACTGCAATATAAGCAAGGAAGAAAATTTTTCTTAAATGCATTATTTCAGCATTTTGATCATCTCAGGCAGTTAATTTATAACTTTTATTTGCAATTTTCAGAACTTCAGTTATTAGTAATGAATATGTCAACTACATCGTACAAATTCTAATAATTGTATGGTATAAACTTAAAGAGTGAGCCTTAAAACTGAAATTGAGGATTTGGAAAGACAAAAGACAATGGACAGCAATAGATGAGTTGAAAAAGCGAATATTTAAAAATATTCTGCTTTTGGACTTCTCAGTTTTTTGTTCAACGTATTTCTGTGGGTGAATATTTTTGAACATGAACTATATTAAAAATAAACAAAGAAACCATCTGAACAATGTGACTCTCTCAGCATCTTTAAAGATGAAAATTATGGCATACTTGCCTAATGTTGAGAGACTCGCTCAAGAAGTCCAGCAGCAAAAGTAACGTTAATTTGTACATAGTTGGATGTTTGTTAAATTTTTTCAGTATTAATAAATATTTCAAAATATATATATTTCAAAATACCGGGTGGTTATAAAATAAGTTTCCCTATTCAGGATACCCTAGTGTCAAAACTGTTAGAGATGGCTGTGAAAATCAGTGGGTATGTCATTTTAGAGTATGGGGAAGCGATTTGTAAAAGAAAAAAAATTAATTCAAATTTCTGCAACCAGGGAAGAAATTTGCACTATAAACATGAGATGGAATACTTAACTTAGGATTACATTTTAATATCAGAACTTAAAAATCTACAGATATTGTTCTATGTGCTTTCCTTCACTTGAGATGATATTCTAAAAATGGAGGACTGCGTGCAGCACAGTTTCGCATAGCATCTTACTGGGGGATGTTTGGCTACATGCTGTTTAATGCTTGCTTTCAAATCTACAAGCATCTGTATGCCACCATGGTAAACTTTCTGGTATCCCCACAGTCAGAAATCACAAGGATTGAGATCTGCTGATTGGGCTGGTCAGAATTGCGGAAAGTCTCTAGAAATGATGCGATCATTTCAAAAAGTTGAACAGAGCAGTATCTTCATTTGTCGACCAACATGGGGAGGAACACCATCTTGCATGAACACTACAGTCTCCAAGTATTGCCAGTCTTGAAGAGCAGGAATAATGTGATCTCTTAGAAAAGCACACTACCGTGCACTAGTTACCACACACCTTACGGAGCCATGAGGTGTAGACCCTTCAAAGAAAAATGGTCTGATTATAAATTCTGCTGCGAATCCACACCATACTGTAATGTATGAACTTTGTAGTGGTCTTTCATGCACAGCAGATAGATGAGAAGTTCCCCCATATTTGGCAGTTTTGTGCATTTACAACTCGATGAAGATTGAAATGTGCCTCATCGGACCAAAACATCATTCGAGCCAGAAATCGTACAGCAAAGTCTGTTCATTGTTGTTGATCACATCACAAGATTTTATTAGTTCTTGTTTTATGTGAATCTTGTATGGGAACCAGTGTAAAATTATTCAAAGCACTTTACATACAGTAAACCAAGGAAGGTTCACGTCTCTCGATACACCTCTGGCACTACTGACTGGCAGTGTTTTGCATTCTGGCCATTGCAACCTCCACTTCATCCACTACATTTGTTCTTATAAGTGGTCGTCCCCTGCCTGGAATTACACCTAACTTCCTGGTCGCTTCAAATTTCTTTATTAGTTTGCAAAGCCCCACTGATGTCGAAGGTCCTTTACGCAAACCCTTAAGTTACAGATATTCATGTAGTGGTGCATTAGTGTTATTATTATTCTGGTAGAACAGTTTTACCAAACAGTTTTACCAAAAGAGCACATTCCTTTTTTGTAAGAGCCATAATGGTTATTGGCGGTGGCTTTTCTGCTTTTATCTAACAGGATGTCACTGCGTAAGCAGTGTCTTGAAATAAATGACAACTTTTACATATGTGCAGCACCGTTTTTACCCTGGTGGCGGAAATCCAAACTAATTTTTTTCTTCTACAAATTGCTTCCCCATTCCCTAAATGACATAACCACCGATTTTCACAGAGCTAACTCTAACCGTTTTGACTAGCCTCAGGAAATTAGGTGGCAGGACCTGCCAGAGTGAAACTAAAACTACTGGGTTCCTGGTCTGCCTCCACAGGGCGAAGGTGGGGCAATGTTGGGCCTCAGCAGCTAAACGACCAGAAGAACAACGGTACATGATACTACACATATACAATATCCATACACTTTTAAACCTCTGGCATTTCCAGCAAACTGGTACACCCACAATGAAAGCAACACGGAGATGGGGGGGAACTCCTGGTGCCATCTGACACTAAATACACCTTACACCTACCGTTTTGACACTAGGGTCTCCTGAATGGGGAAACTTATTTTATAACCACCTGGTATATATATTTTGGCTCTTTGGATTCTCCTTTTTTTTTTTTTTTTTTCCAACTAGATCAAAAATGGCTCCTCATTCAAAAAAGGTTTCTGATCCCTGTAATAGAGTCAGCTTGTCTAGAAATCTGAGTATCATCAAAGATGAGCACAGAAGCAGTAGACTTTTTTTATGTGAAAAAAGAAGTCTACTGCTTCTGTGCTCATCTTTGATGCTAAAGAATTACATGGAGATCAGCATTTAAGGAATTGGGGTGAATATTCAGGAAGTCAAGGCTGTTTGTGTAGGACAAACCTTCTGAAACTGAAAGATGGAATGTAGAGTGCTAGATAGAATTGACAAAATTATGGATAAGGTTTTCAGTCAGAAAGAAGGTCATTAATAAAGTGGATGAAAAGAGTGGTTGAAAGAAAAGAACCTTGCAGAACACCAGCATTAATGGAGAAGCCAGCAGGTTACAAGCCATATACCATAACTTATAGTGAACGGGTCAGAGAGAAAACTGGCTATCTTATCACAAAAAACAGTTGGCAAGCCATAAGATGCGAACTTATTTAGAAGACACCTTCACTAGCCAACATGATCAACAAGACACCTTCACTAGCCAACAAGCCTTAGAAATGTCAAGAGCAACTGCTTAAGTTTCATCAAATTTGTCAAAAGATGAATAATATAAGCCAATATATCACAGTAGACTAACGCTGATGAAATTCATATTGGCAATAATTGATCAGACAGAAAGTTTCAAGATAGCTTAAAAGTTGGCAGTTGATAGATTCCTCCACTACTTCGGAAACAGTACAGGCTGGAGGGATCTGACACCCTTTTCAGGAACTGGCTGGATTGGGTAAAAAATAGTGCAATAAGTAAGTGTAAAAAGGTATACAGAACAGGAGCAAGCTCAGGAGAATATTTTTTGAGAACAATCGGAGAAATACTATCAAAACCTGGAACATTCTTAGCATCAAGATTGTTCAGAATGCATCTAACATCACCACATCGTATTCAGTAGAGTGTATTGGGTATGGTAGGAGGTGTTTACCAAGATCATCAAGTAAGCTGATGATGCAACAGAACAATCATATTGTAATAGAAGTGGGAGTACAGATGGGCAAAAGTTGAGGCCAACAGATTCGGCAAGAGAACAGAATGCTTAGCTATTCATTTGGACAAGAAGCAAGTTTTCTACTCTTAGTCTACTCAAAACTGAGTTTTGATTGATTAATTACTTTTACAAGAGTTGCAAGTTTTAGATAGGCAAAAAAATGAAGCTGGAGATTTGAATACAATGTTCTTATCTTGAACACCTTAGCACATTTATTGGGAAACCAAGGTTTACATAGCTGATGAGATTTTAGGGTGGAACGTGTAATAAAAGATTTCTTCCCTACAAGAATAATATCACTGACCAATATAAGCAAACATTGGGAATCATAAGATTTGAAATAGTAATCAAACCAAGGAAAGAAGAACAGAAATCATTCAGATCATCGCTGTAATATCAAACGATATGAGACTGAGAATAACTGCTAGAGGGAATCTTCCATAGAGAAGAGACGTTGTTTGTTATTTGGGTTTTAGGAGCATTAGCAGCTAAGGCCATATTACTCTGGGATATGCGGTGGTCATTCCTTGACCTTTCCGCATCCTCCGTATTTGGTGGTGACGGGCTCGAACCCCGGTCTAATCAAGAAGTGCGTGCTACGCACTGCTGCTCCTTCCCACCTGGCTACGGAGGTGCCAGGAGAAGAGACCATCACCAAGTCATGATCTGAGCTGTACAGAGCAGTGTTTCTCAATCTTTTTTTGTTTGCGTAGACCAAAGAACCATGTTCTTATTTTTGTACCCCCATATATGTATGTCTACTATATTTTACTGCAAGTAAACCTCTACACTTGAATTCTAAGTGTTTTAAAAAATGAGTTAACTTCTTTGTACTTATATAGTAAAATAGATGATAAGATGCCTTTTATGCATGTTTTGTGTTGCATGACAAATTGTCGAAATTCAGACATTTATTCTCATTATAATATCGCTTCTACAAAAACAGTGTTTGAAAGAAATACAAACATTTATTCACATTATAAATAACAAAAATTAAAAATAATACAAAAATTTATTCTCATTATAAATAACAAATATTAAAAACTCAGTGAGATTACTGAGCTTGTTTTGTTGAAGCCAGCAATTCAATTTGTGGCTGAGTAGAAGTTAGGGCAAGAATGATCGCTGACTCTGGATTCAAATGGTTTCTGTCCTTAACTTTTATTGATATTAAGGCAGAGAAGCCTTGTTCACACAAATAAGTTGAGGGAAATAAGAGAAGCGTTGAAAGAGCTTCATCGCTAATTTATTTGAACTGTTTTCAAGTTTTGGACCAAAAATCGCATATTATCAAGCTTTCAAAAATTGTTTTCAATGAATTGTCAGCTGCAATTTCTAATAAACTCTCTTTTAAATTGACTGGAATGTCAGCAGTTATGGCATTGGCTGTGACGAAAGGATTTAATACCAAATCGTTTATTTTTTTTTTTTTCGTTCTTGATAAGCAGAAAATATTGTGTGAGGGCTTCACTCAGACGCATCAAGTGACATTTAATTATTTTAGTCACACTGACACTTACGGGAACTCCATTCTGAACAGTGAATTCGTTAAGATCTGGAAAAGCTGCGATATTTCCATCCTTGATACATTTTGCTCACAACAATAATTTATTATAGAAACCTTTTATTTTATGTGTCTTGAAAATATTACTGTTGAATTATTGAAGTTGGAGATTAAGTTCGTTTATCTTGCTGAAAATATCAGAAAGGTAACTGAGTTGTGAAAGCCATTCAATGCTTTCAAAATTGGACACACAGTCCGATTTTATTTTGTCTAGGAAGCACTTCACTTCCTCCCTCAGTTCAAACAGACGAGTTAAAATACGTCTTCGGGAGAGCCACCCCACCTCGGTATGCAACAATAGGTGAGTGTGTGCTGAACCCATCTCTTCACACATGCATTAAAAAGCTGTGAATTTAGTGCTCGAGACTTGATCAAATTGACTACCTTAATAGCAATACTCATTACTTCATGCAACTCTGGAGTCAGCCAGTCGATGTCAGGATTCATTTCACGTACTTGCAATAAGACCACTTTTTTGTCCGGGCATTGAGTCCGCTCCATCTGTGGATATGCTGTTATATCATTCCCACTGGAGTCCTAATTCAAGTCTCACAAAATTTTCCAAAGTTTGAAAAATATCTTTTCCCTTTGTATGTTCTGGCATCCGTTTAAAACCCAGTATGTCATCCTTAATAGCACCAATTTCAATATCAAAATAGTGGACAAACGCAATAAGCTGGGCATTGTTTGAAATGTCTGTAGACTCATTGATTTGCACTGAAAATCTTTTATCCAGTTTGATCTTTTCAACAATTTGCAGAATTACATCTTGTGCAATTTCACAAATTTGGTGACCTACAGTAGTATCAGAAGTTGGTATTTTTTTATTATGTTTGAACACTTTTTATCTAACATTTTATCGGTGATAATTAAGGCACCAGGAACGATGACTGTTTCAGCCGCTGTGTGCGCCTTTTTATTTTTAGCAACTAATAAATCTAATTCGTAAGCTGTTTCTAAAGAATCTTTAGAATTCGAAGTTTGGGTAAAACTTTGAATACCGTTTTGATTTTTATCATAGAGTTAGCTTTGCGTTTAAAAAAATCAATAGCTTTATCTTTCAATTTCACACGATTTGTTACAAGATGTCATTCTAATAGAGAGGTCTTCATGCTATTATTAGACAAAGTTTATATATTGCATATTACACAGACTGGAAGAGGTGGATCGCACTTGTTTGAAATGAAACTATAATTAACATAACTTTCATTATAATAATGATATTTGGATTTAGTCTCAGCTTTCAAAGATTTTGCGGTATTATGTTTAGTTTTAGTAGATTTTACAATGACATTCTCAACATCACTCGGTTCAGATTCAGTAACAAGTGTAACTTCATTAAATCTTTGCAATTCATTATTTTCACTACATACACTGCTGTTCTCACCTTCACATTTTTGTTTTAAAATAAACTTATCCATAATGGGGTATTAAAATAATCACATGGAAGAATTAAAAGGAAAAATCACCACACAACTGCAACCATGCACGCACAACCGTCCCAGAGAGCTTACAAAACAGAACTAAAACAAAATGGATGGTGAACGGCCAGTAATCTAACAAACATTGGACTCAGTTCGGGTGATTTCATAAATACTCTGTAGTACTAGCAAAATCCAATTATACGCACATTCCATTTTTGGATTAATTAAATTTGATTAAAAAATTTGATTAAGAACAAAATTGGATTATGTGTATTAATACCCGCCAAATTAAGGGGCAGTAATTTTTTTTTACCACTAAATTAACAATAATTAAAAAGAAAATTTAATTATAAAGCATCAATATATACTTAAAAATATCACCATTTTGCATTTCTTAATAGCATAAATAAATATAGAGATAAATTAGTTTTTTTATTAGATAATCTAATCATGTATTTCATTAATTATTAACTCCATAAAGTCTTAAAAAATCATTTTTTTAATATAAATTTTTCGAAAATATATATCATTTCGATCAGAATGTCAAAATTTTTAATCAAATTTAATTAATCCAAAAACAGAATGTGCGTATAATCAGATTTTGCCGTACCTCACACTTCAACGCAGCACTTTGGACGAATCATCATTTAAATCGCAATAGTGTATATACAATGATACAAAACACGCTTAACTAAAAAATATGATAAAACATTAATTCTAATGAATCACCACTTAGCTTAATAATGGCAATAGTGTAATTACTACAGAATCTGGTTAAGTAAAAAATACGTTTCAATTGTTCCAAAATATTTCTTGTTAATATCTCTCGCGTACCCCCGGGTTGAATAATGCTGGTCTAGAGGACCACTAACATTGACATTTTACTTTGAAGGGATGTTAATGAGGAAAAAATCACGAGTGTTGCGTGTGATTTTAGGAATGTCTAATATTCTAGTAGGTAAATGAACAAGATTGGACAGGTAAGTAATAGCAATTGCTTCAGTATCTCAATCAGCCGAGTCTGTGTAGCTAGAAAACTGAAATTTTCTTTGGCGATTTTAATGTTCACTGTGAACATTAAAATTGCCAAAGAAAATTACTTCACTGTTATGACACTTATGACTGGAGAAAGTTCAGTTTCAAAGAAAGGAAGTCAAGAGTTCCAAGTAATTAGTATAGTTGGGAGAATGATAGAGGCAACAGATGATTTTGACATTATGGGGTAAAGATATTTTAAGCTAGAGCAGATGAAAATTAGAATATTTCAAATTAGGAAATCTTTGACAAGGTTGTTGTTCTTTGGTTTTTAGGAGCATTAGCAACTAAGGCCATATTGCTCTGGGGATATGCGGTGGTCATTCCCTAACCTTTCCGCATCCTCCGTATTTGGTAGTCACGGGCTCGAACCCCGGTCTAATCAAGAAGCGTGTGCTAGGCACTGCTGCTCCTGCCCACCTGGTTATGGAGGCACCTCTTTGACAAGGAATTGAAGAGTGAATGTATGTATGCAGAAGTATCCCTTACAGTGAAAGGATTCCCGAGGGAAAGTTTGGTAAATCTAGTTTTCAACTGAAAATTAATTCATACAAATGGAGATGATAAAAACTGCTGGGTCAACAATCACTTAAAATTTCAGAAGAAACAGGGCATTTACGCATCCAAAAAATTTTTCAGGACCCCCCAGGACATATGGTCACTCATTTACAATGCCAAAATATCTTGACAAATACTTCCACTGTACAGCTCAGAGAAATAAAAATAAAATTTAATAACAATTGATATCAGCCAGTTCTTTACACTTTTCATTTCACACTGTAGACTTAACAAACAACATACCTATGCAGTTCTCAGTAAAACAATGCTTAATACAATAAAGCATATAATAATAATGCTTCCATATCCTTCATTAATGAAGCTTTCTTCCAAGCAACCATTATTACTAAGAGGTTTCTGAGCTACACTGTGATGTTTTAATTCTTTTAATAAAAATATGTTTTTAAATTCTTTAGAAATGGCTTGACTAGAAAACAAAATTAATAAAAAGTTAGTATTCTCTGCAATGTTATAATTTGCTGAAAATTAATTAGATGAGATCGACAAAAATGCCTAGTTAGGTTGAAAAAATTAAAACAAAAATAACAGTTCCTATAGCAGGATATTTCCTATAGCATGATAAAAAATAAAAATAATTGTTTTTATAACAAGGTATTTTATTTCTGATAATACACAGAGTAGGCTCAATAAAAACTCTCTATTCACTATCATGTTACATAAACCTTTAACACATTAATCAAGCAGTAGTAATCTGTATCCTCACAGGGCCAGCTGTAAAATATTTATTGTTGGTGACTCACTTGTTAGGAATTAATAGTTGTTACTTTGTGTACCTTCTTACTGGCATCTTTAGCCTTGTATTTGATGCATTCACGTTGTTACAAATTGTGATCCCCTGCGAGAGGTGCCATACCCTTTATATTACTTTATGTTGTAGTTGCCACATACAATTCGTTATTAGTAGACCACGTTCTTTAGGCACAATGCTAAGTTACATATGTATTTTCAGTTTTCGCATTAGTAGAGGCATATGATGAAAAAAAGCAAAATTATTAGAAGGTACATCAGCAAAAAAAAAAACAAAAAACACCTTCCCGTTTCACCATTCATTCACTCCAAATGTTTGTCCAGTTCTGCCTTGAACTTATTTAAGTTGTTGACCTCCATTAAAACACATGGAAGTTTGTTCCAATTATCAACCACCCGCTGGCTAAAGGCAAATTTCCGCACATCTATTCTACAATTGTCTTTCCTCAATTTGAATTTATGTCCCTCAAGTGAGTAATCTGAGAAAGAGGATGAATCTCAAAAGCAATGCGCTTGCTCAAACAAGGCCTTATACACCTCAATTAGATCACCTCGCAGGTGCCTAGTCTCCAGAAGCTGCAATTTACAGAACTTAAGCCTTTCTCGGTAACAGCAACCATTTGTTCCACTCACCAATTCGTTGCCCTTCTCTGTACTCGTACCAGCAGTTCTACATCTTTTCTAAAATGAGGCCTCCAGATCTGTATACAGTAGTCAAGGTGTGGCCTGACCACTGCCTTATATAAGGGGACAATCACCTCCTTATTCCTGCTAGCAAAATTCCTGTATATATCATTGAAAAGACACCATGTGCAACTCTTTCAGCCTGTCTGCACTGCTCAGAAAACTTCGTACCTAACTACACAATTACACCTAGTTCCTTTTCATTCTCGACTACCCTGAGTGCAGTACCTACCACCCAGTTGATATGTTACTCCGAAGTTACTGCTACCCATATGCAGTACTGTATGTCAAAGTTAAACTTCAGTTGCTACCTCTTAGTCCATCTGCTCAACTTTTCTAGATTCTGTTGCAGTGGTGTATTATCTTTACTGTCATTAACAAGCATGCCAACTATTGTATCGACTGCAAACTTAGACACTAACCCTGATATACCTTCATCAATTAACCCCAGGGTGAGTATGGGCTTGTCACACCCAGGATCCTGAGCTGAATATCATCATTCTTCTCTCTCTCTCTCTCTTAGGGTAACTTGGGAATCTTTTTGGCTGGTACAGCATAAGCCTCAGGCTTCCTTGCACCATATGGCTAATAATAATAAATAATAATAATAATCAATATCATTGATAAATACAGAAAACAATTGGCTCAACACCAAATCTGGGGGACTCCACTAATAACATTTGTCCACGAAGAGCAGTGTCCATTGATTAACACTCTCTGTCTGCTCCCACTCAACCATCCTTTTATTCATTGTAGCAACTTGCCCATAATGCTAAACTGCTTCAATTTGTACAATAGTCATGTGTCACAGAATCAAAAGCTTTCCTAAATTCCAAGTATATGATATCAAAATCATTTTTTGCATCCAGTTCCTTTGTGACCACATCATAGTATCCAATAAAATTTGTCAGACAAGACTTCACCTTAACAAATCCATGCTATGCCTGAACTATAACTGCAATCTTGTCTAGATGATCCTTCGTTGTTTTCTTAACCAGTGATTCCATTACTTTCCCTGAAACAGAAGGTAAACTAACAGGTCTGTAATTACTTATGCCACCCTTTGTTCCCCTTTGTGAATTGGGCACACATTCACGCATCTCAAGTCCATGAGGACACCTGAGTTCAAGGAAGCTTTCATAATTATGGCTAAGGGTATGCTTACTTCCTTTGCCACATCCATTAATAAAATGTGACAGATCCCATCCACTGCATGTACTTTTCTTATGTTTAACAGCAAAAATTTCTCCTTCACTTTGCTCTCAGTAATAACAAAATCAGTTAGCTCCCTGCCAGAGTTTGATAAGTGTCTGGCCTCCACTTTCCTACAGATTTCCTCTTGCGTGTAAATGTAGATGCAAAATACTCATTCAGTTTGTCAGCTACCTCAGTAGGTTCATCAACAATCAAACTGTCGATGTTAAGTGGCCCAATCCGATTCATCCCTTTCCTTCTATAGTTTATGTAAAATAAGTAAAGAGGTATTTGCTGTTTTTCTTTGCCAAAGATTTCTCGTAATCTGCCTTTGCTTGCCTCACCTTCTTCGTGACTTGATTACATACCAGCTTATATCAATAAGCTGGTATGTAATCTATGTCTTCTATGTCACATGATAATTTATATGCGTTCCATGCAATTTTTTTCTCTGCCACAAGTCTCATTAGTTCATCTGCCATCCATTTATACCTAAACTTTGAACAGTATTTCTTAGTTGGTATGAAAAGCCTAGTAGCTTCCAAGATTAATTCCTAGAATGCTGGTGAATTTGCTGTTGATAACATCATTAGTTAGTTCCACTGTATAGAATTTAAAAAATCTCTGAGACCATTGTGGTCACCTTTACAAAAGAAAAAACCCTTCTCTTTACCCCTGATGGGAGTTACATCTTTAACTAAATCCAACATCAGTACACTTTGATCACTGCCACCTAGTGGTTCCTTTATCTGCAGATTCTTAATGCATGAAGAATTGCTGCTAATAATCAGATCAAGAGTATTACTCCCTCAAGAGTTGCCTCCCGAATATGGTGCTGTAGAAAATAATCATCCAATAAATCTACAAAACCTTGTTAATGTGTGAGTGACCAACCCACAAGTGCTGTAGAAAATAATCATCCAATAAATCTACAAAACCTTGTTAGTGTGTGAGTGACCAACCCACAAGTTCCAGTCTATATCCAGGAAGTTAAAATCCTCCATTATAAGATAATCTGATTTACTGGCCTACTCTATTTCATTGTACAGTTGTTCATTGTACTCATCAGAGTCATTAGGCCTATAGCACACTCCTACTCTCAACTTGGTTTTCCCACTGCTTATGTCTGACCAAACTGACTTAACACTGCACTGCCTACCCATGTGAACTGGATGCAATTCCTTAGAATTTATGTTTCTTAACTAACAGCATCACCCCTCTTCTTCTATCCTGTCTACCCTTTCTGTACACATTGTACTCTTCAAATTTCAAATCTGCATTCCTTATCTCTGTGTGACACCATGTCTTTGATATCCCAACATCAGCCTTTGATGTTTTCACCAGTAGCTCAAATTCAAGTTTATTTACTATACCCCTATCATTGGTGTAAATGCAAGTATACATGCACCTGTTCTTATTCTTAGTTATACTAACACAACACATGTATTATTTACTTGTTCCTTAATTACTTCCAGCAGCTCTTAAAATCCCCAGTACCTTGCTTTCCAGGCTCATAGCTGGTGAGTATGGGCTTGGCACACCCAGGGTCCTGAGCTGGATATTATCATTCTTCTCTTTCTTGGTGATTCCCTTCTACTTTTGACTCTGTTTCTCGGTAACTCCGGATTTTTTTTCCCCCCTGGTGCAATATGGTGCAGCATAAGCCTCAGGCTTCCTTGCACCATATGGCTATTAATAATAATAATAATAACAAGTCTGCTTATTTCCTACTCTCTTAATGTCATTAGTGCCAACATATACTACCAGGGCAGACATACCCTGGGCCTACTCCACATATCCTTTTTGCACAATATATTTCCCATCTCCCTGACAATATAGTCACTGACAATAACTAGCTCCTGTGGAACCAGTGCATTTTTGCCCTGAAGGTTGTCACTGTGTTGACTGATGCATGAGTGAGCTTTGGCGTTGAGTTGTACAGCTGAGAGTTTGATGGGATCCTCAATTTAAATTCCTTTGAGGGCATCTATCCTACTCTTAAAATTCTCATAGATGCCCATCAGAACGTGAGTTGGCACCTAATTTCTTGACACTGTGCACCTAGCACATACAAAGACATCCTCCTTGGCTAGATCATGTCCTGTTCCAGAAAGATCCATAAACATTTCACAAGTTGCTCACTGTTTTGGCTGTGATGCATTGGAGAATTTCCCTCTTCGGTTCTCCCCCGATCCATAGCACTCCTGCTATTTTGTGCATGTTGCTTTGCTGCTCTAGTCTTTTCTGCTGTAGTAAATAATTAACAATGAAAATTAATAAGGCTAATAAATTTAATTGATTAATTTACTGTACTATACTAAGCTAATGCAGTAATACGTATTCTGCTATATAGTTTTACGTTATACCTTAGCTAAATACAAAAAATATATGCCTAAAAAGTGATTAAAACCATCAAAATACTTATTTATTACAATTAAAACTTTACTATTCTTCTGCACTACTGGTTATGCTACGATATTCCCGTCAAAACACCAATATGATAGTGGTACGGTAGGGTGTTGTAACTTACAAAGTCACTAGCTAAATTTAAAAAATACATTAACGAATGGTACTAAGCCTATTAATCTCTTTGTAAAACACAAATTAACACATTAACTAATCAAAAATATGATACAATTTCAAGGAAAACTTATCCATTTGCAGCAGCTACAGAAGTCTCTATTTTCACTAAGTGACACCTGGTGGCCAAAAGAATGTTTTTATATTTGAATTATTACATTAAAATGTACCTTTTATTATTATTATACAATTAATAACCAAATTTCATGCAGTAAATGTCACAGGAACCTTGAAAAGAATAGAGATGAATGATATTATGTAATTATTTTATTTTAAGTTTACATAAATAATAATAATTTATTACTTTTATTTTTACTTATTTTTTTCACTTAAAAATGTTAATTTGAAGCTGTTTTCTGGATAAATTCTTAGCACTGGAATAATGCCAAAGTTCTGCTCAATAAACATCTTGACAATTTTAAATTTGGCAGTAATTAATAAAAGCAGCATGCTTAACTTTTGTACCAAACAATTTTTGAAATTTTAAGCATAATTAATAAACTTTTTTTTGTTTTATTAAAATTAACAAGCATTTCTAGTGGTCAAAAAAAACACAGCATTTTAAAAAAAGTTGAATTATTATTAAAAAATAACATGGAATAAACTTAAATAAGTTTATTCCAATAAATAATATACACAAAATTCAAATTACCAAACACTTTGCTTAAAACGTAAGGTTAAAGTTCACCTCTGTCAGGCAATGGCATACCACTTATGGAAGTGGGTCATATTACAGCAGGGTTAATGTATGCAGAGAATAACATTTCAAGCACACTAGTAAACAGTAATAATTCATGATTTATGAAAATAATGAACTGAGCAAATAGCAACAACTTTTATGTGTGAACCAAGAACAATTCGAAGCAAGAAGCATTTTGTTTCAGTGTATCTGCCATACTGTTCATTCATTCCTCTAATCAGTGCAGGACAAAAAACAATATTCAGTGCTTCAGCTACAGTATAAGGTGAGTCTCTGTAATATGTATGAAAAAAAAAAATAATAATAATAATTTTCTGATTTTAATGAAATCTGGGATTACTTGACAAGTTTTTCTCAAAATCAAAATGTAAAATAGTGGATGGAAATCCATCCACTAGGAGTCTAGTTATGACAATAGGTGCTTTACACACACACACACACACACACACACACACACACACACACACACACACACAAACCTCCCTGAAAATGCAATTCTATAATTACCAAGAGTATTTATGATAATTTCTATTGGTAAAAAATATGAAATAAAATAAATTAAATAAATACTCTCATTATAAAATTTGTATTTTATTTTTATGGTGCATATCAGGAAAAAAAAAACAAAAAAACCCTCCATGGAAAGGTTTCATATGCAGATGCATATGAAATAATAAGCTATTAAAAGGGCAACTTAGAGAAGTAGGAATTTATAAAAATATTTTTAAGTTTATTTTTTTATTTATTTGAAACTTAAAATGCATCATTATTATAATTTACTTTTACACAAAATGTAGTGTTACTAAGAAGAATAATATATTCATATCTGGCCACGTTATAAATTTATTAAGGTTGAGGAGTGAAAATTAGCCTCTGTGACCAATCAGGTACAAAGTAATTTTCTATAAAAACACAAATGACCAAGAAGATAATATAGAAAATCCCCCTGCATATGTAACCAAGGATAAAAAAAAAAAAAAAAAAAAATGAAAATCATTCATATGTGACATTATAAGCCTTTAAAATTGGGATGTTTCAGACAGTACTTGCAACCACTCATGACAAGAAGTCTATCAACCGATGAAGGGTTAATTAATTAGTAGCTGGAAAGGTGAAGAAGAGACCCATGTAATAATTATTAAATAAAGACTTTTATCTGTCATTTTGTTTCACCAATGGGGAAACAAAATGACAGATTCACCAATGGATGTGCATATATTAATGTTTTGTCAAATAAATAAAGAAATAAACAGATCAATAAGAATAATAATAAAGACAAACATTTGTACAATAATTAAACATAAAACAAAGAGTACCTAATTTCTGTAGTAGATGCCTCAGCCATCAAGTGAGATTATGTCATGCTGAAATCGAAAGTAGCAAGTTGAAGCTGAAAGCAAAAATAGTAACACAAACAGTCACACATCATCTGACAGGTTCTTTACACATATAATTCGAAATAAACAGTAGCTGTTCATTTCCAAACCTCTTGAAATAAAACTTTGTCTACATTTAAAAAGGTACAGAAAGTTTCAACCATTAACTTTGAACCACAATATTTTTTTCCAATTGTTATTTTGGAGAGGGACCTGTCAGGTATTACACGAGCAATACAGTAATGGGATGTTCCTATGCTTTTACCTCTCCAGTGCATGGAGGGGGAAAAGCATAGGAACTAATCACATATACTCAACAACAGCAACTTGAATTCAAAAATAACAGTTTGAATTCAATACAAAATCTTTGCTGCTTGTACTGGCATTGCTTAGTCTAAGACCTGCAGAAGAGAAAAAACATACAGGAAGTGGCTTGCTGACAAGTTTCAGTCAAGGCCATTAATAAAGTTAACTATTTCTAAATGAAACTCTGAATAATTATAGTATAAAATTAATCCTTTTTTGGAATTAACCCAGCAATGGTTGTGCAGGACCTGAAAGGTTCCTCTCCAAAATAACATGCATTAATTGTTGGTCCAGGATTAATGTTGAAACTTTCTATGCATTCCTAAATAGAGAAAAAGTTTTACTTCAGTAGTTTTGGAAGTGAATAATTATTGTTTACTTTGAAAAACAACAGAGGAAGAAATGTATTTGGGGGTTACAATACCAGCAGACATGAAGTTCTCCATGCAGTGTAGACACACTGCATGGTGGCCTTTCAATGATTAATTTACTTGTAAAGATAGAGAAGACATGATTGCACTGTATAAGGCAATTGTAACACAGCACTTGGAATACTGCATCCAAGTATACACTATTCCAAGACAAGAATCTATAAGGCTCTGAGAAGGAAAAGTAAAATTAAGGTAAAATTACGGTAAAGTTATAAATAATTCCAGAACTAGGGGCTATAAATTCAAATAACAGGAATAGAGCTTAAAGTTATTGTAGGATTTTTTTTTTTTTTTTTTTTTTTTTAAGTTAACAAGTTGTAAATTAGAATAAGTGACTTCCATGGGCAGATGAGGCTGACAGTCTGGCAAAATTAAAGGTAAGCTGGATAGGTGACTACATGAGTAGGGAAACAGACAGGTAGTTTATTTTTATTAGTATTATTTTGCTGGTACAGCAAAAGTCTGAGGCTTCCTTGTACCATATGGCTAATACTAAACTAATACTTCTTATATTTGTAAATGACCTGTTAAGGTCCTGTGTGACCATTTGCAATACTATTTTTTCTTACCACTTCCAACTTTTGACTTTCAGTGTAACATAAACAAATACATTTTTCACCTGATGATTGGTTGATGCATCTTTCTACAGAAATTAGATACTCCTTGTTTCATGTTTAATTACTGCATAAAATGACTTTTTGTCTCAATGTACACATATATATGTTTGAATTTTCACAAGATTAATATGTTTTCTGAACTGGAAAATGGAAGTGACTATAGTTTCATTTATTTTTTCATCTATTTTTTTCCTTTTCATTTTCAGCAAACATTAATTAATAAAAGTTTCATTTCAATGATAACAGGTATAATAAACAAAAAATTTTTAAATTGTCAATTTTTCATAAAAAAATAATAATAAAAAATCACATTTAATGAATACTGCAATTCGTTAGTAAAAGATCAAGCATCGGTGTACTTCAAGCAGGATTTAAACATATATAAAATGAAAACCTTTTCCATAAATAAAAAAACAAAATCAGGCACCTGTCAGGTGCTGCACAGCCACTTCTATTATTCAGGCTGTGACCAATGCTGGGTTAAGTATAAAGAAATGTATATAGAGGAAAGTATATTGGGTATTTAGCAAAATGAACTTGAAAAACACAGTGGAAAATGCTTGGGATTATTGTAATAATTTTTTTATCAAAAGTGAACTGTAGACTCTCTCTTTTTCTAATTATAGATGTTGTTGCTTTTGGTTAACCAGCTGCTTTAGTCATAGTTGCCAACATATATGTAATTCCAATTCATTTGGCTTATTGTATATTATATCAGTATTAATGGGTCACAGATGATTATAAAATATATTATTGATTAATATAAATACATAAATGCCTCTTTGTTTGTTTGGTTTTTTTTTTTTTTTTTTTTTTTTTTTAAGGAGCATTAGCAACTAAGGCCATATTGCTCCGGGATATGCTGTGGTAATTCCCTGACCTTTCTGCATCCTCCGTATCTGGTGGTGATGGGCTCGAACCCCGGTCTAATCAAGAAGTGTGTGCTACGCACTGCTGCTCCTTCCCACCTGGCTACGGATGCCTCTTTGCCTTGGTGTAGTTGCTTATTTGCCAAAACAACACACGCAAAACACTATACACAATTCTAGGTCCAACACTGTGTGCAGAAATATGAGGATCAAACTTTTTTTTTATGAGATAATGGCTGAAACAGTATTACAGTGACAAACCAATAACCATTAAAATGACATGTAATACAAAAATGTAAATATTAATAACTTCTGCAGAAAAAATTAATAACTTCTGCAGATAATCAGCACTGAAGAAACCTGAGGGCAATTCTCCATGAGTCATTGTCATGTGACTGTTGCTGATATCAAACTGCACACAGGGATGGACTGGCCCAGGTGACTGGTCAAGTGACTACCGCCAAGCCCAATAGCAAATTTTATCCATGGATGACAATGCAACCATACTCAGAGAGAGAGAGAGAGAGAGAGAGAGAGAGAGTCATACTGCCATGAGAGCGAACTCAAAGTCACCATGAAATGCAATCTATTTTAGTAGTAAACAGGTGATGGGTGCGACCATGATCCTTTGATTTTTAGATTAACTCTAATTTTAAACAAAAAAGTAACAATATAAGTGTACAATGCAATAATGTAAAAAAATTGATTCTGATCTTGGTTTATAATATATCTATATTCATCCCCTTTTTCCCCTACTTTTTATTCCCTCTACTTCTTAAAAAGACTGTTTTCTGGTGACCTTTAGTACTTCCTTGACATTTCACTCTGTGCATGTTGATATGCACACTCTTATCACTCTCTCTTCAAAGATAATCTGTTCATTAACAGGACTGAAGTAATAATAAAATATTTCCATGGTTAACTCAACAAAATTTTCTTTTTGTACTCTGGGGTGATCACATAGGATCACAGGAATTCACAAGGTAGAAAGAATAGAAGAATTTCACTGCATTTAACACTCACTCAGGCCTGAACCATATCAACTCAAATACATGTACTACTGCATTTTTTCAATTGACCACTCATGAATAGTGGCTAAAAAATATAAAATTAAAAAATCCATAAAATATATATAAAAAAAACAAAACAAAAATTCAGAATCATTAATAAATGCTGCAAGCATTCATGTATATGTCAGAAAAAGGAAAACCAGTCAAAAGTTAATAAATAACAAAGTGACCAAAAACTGAAAAAATTACATCAAATTCAGATGATGTGCTGTTCAATGATTGACAGTTTTATTCTTTGACAGGTACAGAACAACACCACAAGAAACTGCAGCAGATCGTACTACTGATGCATAAATCATGGTAATTTGTTAGAACTGGTGTTGTTACACTGGTTGTGTGGTATAGGGTACATAAAAAATAAATGGGCTGAATCTTTTAAGAAAAATAAGACAAAAATACTCTGGGGCATATTTGGATTAAAAACATTGCTTCTAAGGAACTGACAAACTTCTTCCAGAACTCCTAGAACTCTTGAGTTCTAGTACTTTTTCAATCTGCATCAAAACTGTTTTTCAGTGTTTCTATTGAGGTGTAATAAAATTAAATCTGTAACATTTTCAATAAAAATAGCTTAATCTTTTCACGTGGTAGATTAAGTGCCACTTATTGTATTGTATTTCATATCCATAAGATGTATAACCATTTAATGCTCCTATTTGAACTAATTAAAACCAGAAGAAACTTACTGATATTGTAGATTATAATTTTTAGGAATAAATAACAAGGAGGGTTGTTCCAGAGAACAAAAATAGAGATACTAAATGACGAGAAGAAGAACCATTAATATGATGAGTATGGAGTCAAACCACACCTTCCTGCTCTCTAGTAAATGCACATATTCAGAATGGCTTGCAGGAAAGGCTAAATACAACTGCCAATTCAGAAGATCAGTGCACTGTGAATTGCTAGTTATAAATTTTTGTAGAGAAAAAGGCATTCAGAAGGAAAGAACAGTGTAAATATCAACAAAAAAGGCATTCAAATAGAAAGTGTGTGTGTGTGTGTGTGTGTGTGTGTGTGTGTGTGTGTGTGTGTGTGTGTGTGTGTGTGTGTGTGTGAGAGAGAGAGAGAGAGAGAGAGAGAGAGAGAGAGAGAGAGAGAGAGAGAGAGAGAGAGAGACCAATTAATCTGTAAGAGAGGAGGTTTAATTAACCAGACTGCTCTTTTTTGGGCAAAACCAAAGAATCTTAAAATTGTTTTAGGGGACCCTCTGCACACATGGAAAAATTTTCATCTGCACACAGCTAGCAGCTCCTTGGAGACAAAATAAACACCCTAAGTGAAAAATAAAACATTTTTTTTTTTTTTTTTTTTTTTTTGCTGTAGAGGAAAAACACAAAGAAGTTAAAACACAGAGTTAATCCACGTAAAAATATATCTTCTTGTCTAGAAATCTCAAATTTGAATATGACCATAGGTGTTGAGAAAACAGAGTGCCACACAGCGTAAGCTATTTAGATTAGAGAGAGAGCAGGCGAAATTTCAAAAAAAAAAAAAAAAAAAAAAAACCACAACAAATTATACCCCATTTTGTACTGCTCAACTCACCACTATAATCTAATCTACCTTTTCCCAATTTTAAAAACTTAACCTACTTTTTTGTTGTAAATAGTTCAGCCATATTTCAACAAAAGATACATTTTATCTTCTAAGTTGTTCTACTGTTCTTGAATTTCTATGAATCACTCCTTGAGATTTGTTAAAAGAATATTCTATTGATCTATCAATTGAGTAACATGGCCAGCCTTACATTGCTAACAACCTATCTTCTAAGATTCCAGAAGTTTCTGAGGCAGTGAATTATATGGTAGGATGAAGCAATCAGTTTGTTAGCAATGTAGACCTGAAGGACAAATTCCTTTGCCTTGTCAGCTTTAGCTAGAAATAACTTTTATCCCTTTCTTTACTGTTCAGAGTAGTGGTAGCAAGTAAGTGCTAGACAATTTTCAACTTAATTTTTTTTTAATTAGCCAGGAGGAAGAAGCCATAGTACATTAAAGGTATACAGTCTTTTTCTTCATTATGGTAACTGAAATTTTAACATGTAACAATACAGTGCAGTGCAATCTTTTTCATATCAAGTCAGTTTTGCTTTTAAACAAATGCTAAAATTATTTTAAAAAAAAATAGGAGCCTATGTTACAGAGGATTGCTGAATATAACTCTGTTACCATGTGGTAGGTTTCTCTAAAAAAATAATGGAGCAGTTTCTCATCTCTAAGATTAAACTTGGCAAAAAATATTCTTTCTCAGAAAATATAGCTCATCCTCTTCCTCCACTGATACAGTATGGGGTAGTAATTGGAATTTATGTTGTTTCAAATGCCTCACTCTTCTGAAAATATGCCCATTTGGCTAGACAACCCATTTTTACAACACATAATTTACAATATTTCATTTATTTGTGATAAAATAAAATGTTTAATTAACAAGCTGCTTCTAATAAATATCCTTTAATTATTCCAACAAAGTTGTTTATACAGCTGGAGAATCCTTATAATATATTAATTTAAAATAACATCTATATGGACTTAGGAGCATTTTTATCAAATATTAATTAAGCCCATTTATAAGAAATCATTATACATTAATCCCAGGGGCTCACATCTAGTGAGTATGGGCTTGGCACACCCAGGGTCCTGAGCTGGATATCATCATTCTTATTTTTCTTGGTGATTCCCTTCTATTTCTCTCTCTCCCTCTTGGGGTAATTCAGAAAAATTTTTTTTTTTTGGCTGGTGCAGCATAAGGCTAAGGCTTCCTTGCACTCTGTGGCTAATAATAATAATAATAATAATAATAATAATTTAGAACTCATAAAACCAGAAAACCAAAACTTTAATACTAAACATCAGAACTTTTGACACTAAAAATGCAACTATAAAAATATGAATTAAAACACAGAGAAGCCATGAGGATATATATATTTTATCAAAAAGAGGCCATTTCAAAGCTTAACTGAGGAGCTAATCTTTATTCAGGAAGTGGTGAAAAGGTGGAAAAGGGTTATATAGGGTGTTCCTGAGGAGGGGAACTTAAAGGTGACCATATGTCAATGGTAGAAACTTCATTGTTTAGAGTTTTAATAATACTGACAATGGTTATATTATTGTAAGATGAGACATCAAGATTTCAAAAATGGATGTCGAACACTGATATCAGTAATTTCAGTGTATATACTGGTAGCTTTGGAAATTAACTGTTAGCTTATAAAGAACTAGCAGTCTATAATGGACCTGGAGGGGGAGATTCAGAAAGAGCATGGGCTGTGAGTTTAATGGCAACAATACATTTTGAAGACAATGTCACTGAAGATGAAAGGAGTCATATTGCTGGTTGAACTTATGGAAACTAAATTACAACAGCAACGAATAAGAAACTATGGCTATTAATTATTAAAATTTTGGGAATAATCAAGATTAGAATGGAAGCCATCAGAAAGTTGGCAAGCAGTGTTAGTCCCCCCCCACCATTTCAAAGCTAATCAATAGCATAGGTACAAACTCAATTGAACTAATCTCTTTTGAAATACTTTCACCCACTGCTGCTTCCTCATCTATAAAACTACTTCAGAGAAGTATTCTTACTGCTGTCAAAAAATAAATTTTCCCATTCCACTTTTGGGACATTCATTATGTGAAGAAAGCTACCTCTCCTGTTGATAATTGTTAGAGGCATCCATACTTCTTTCAAGACATTTTAATCAGAGAGCTCATCTGAATCTGAACTACCCTGGTACGACTTCACCATTTGATCTGGCCAACCCTTTTATTCTTGCCTCTCTACTAGACTCTGTTTATGTGGGATTGACAGTAATAAATTCCCCCCCCCCCCACACCAAGTAATATCCATTTTTGCACAGTCATGTTAATAATGTTTCTGTGCTGATACATTGAAATATTAATAGTGTTGTGTTGTCTTGATGCAAATAAGCAATCTACCTGGAAATTTTAGTAAGTGAATAATGTCTTTTTCTGTGACCTTCACAAAACAATTTGGATGTATCAGAGGCATCAGACATTAGATATACTACGCAGTATGAATTCAATAAAGAGAACAGTGACCACAGTGATGAAAAAAAATTCAATATGTTTTTATGTGAGAAAGTGTTGTCACTGGTTTCAAAATTTCAAGTCTGATGGTTACAGCATAATTGGTAATGACCAATCAGGAAAACCTTTTGAATTTGAGAGTGATATTGGCTGATGCCAATCCTATCACAACAGTCAGGGAACTTGCTGAGAATTCAACCCATTCCACTATTTGTTGCCACTTAATATGACTGAGAAAAGTGCAATCCCAGCCACACAGAATAGCCAAATGGATTTTTAATGAATATCTATAAAAGCTTTGTGTTTCTTCCATAAAAAGTTTATAGAGACCTAGATAAAATTTATTTCATGCATCTATTACTCTAACAATCAAAAAAAAGTACATTCCTCTCTCTTCCCTATTCTCCTCCGCACTATACATTGCTGACAACCACTTCTAATTCTAACCTTAAACTCTTTTCAGCTGAATATAATAATGTGGAATGGGCCATCATTAAATCTGGCTTTCAGTCCTATTTCTAGACCCCAAATGCCAGCTAACCTTCAGTTTCCTTCTTTATCTTTAGGATTAAAGTGTACATCAGTTACATTCTTTCAAAGTTTCATTAAAAATTACATAAGATACTAAAGTGCGACAACCCTCCCAAAAACACTAGGTTTACACCCCCTTTTATTACTTCTAGACCTCTTTATAACTTCTAGATAGTATAATTAGATTCAGAAATAGAATGTTCTCATCTCCTATATTTAAGGTTAACTATACAAGATTAATTTGGCCCTGTCTTTATTTCTGATGATGCTAGCCATTTTAAACAAACTGCTAAAAAATTCTAGAAGATAAAACATTACAAAGTGTTACTTTGATATCTGATCAATATATTAAAGTAACTAAACTTTACCTTGTTGACACCTGTACTGCTTTCTTCAAACAGAATATTTTCTCTCTCTCTCTCTCTCTCTCTCTCTCTCTCTCTCTCTCTCTCTCTCTCTCTCTCTCTCTCACACACACACACACACACACACACACACACACACACACACACACACACACACACACACACACACACACTTTGTTTCTATTTGAATGTCTTTTCTGTTGATATTTACACTGTTCTTTCGCCAACCAGGCTAGCCAGGTGGGTAAAGTACCTGCCTAGCAACCCAAAGGTCGCAGGTTCGAATCCCGCCTCGGGCTTGGATCAAAATACTGCAAAAACCTTGGGAGGTGCGTTATAGCCAAAACTACCAAAAAAAAAAAAAACTGTTCTTTCCTTCTGAATGCTTTTTCTACAAACATTTATAACTAGCAATTCACAGTGCACTGATCTTCTGAATTGGCAGTTGTATTTAGCCTTTTGTGCAAGCTATTCTGTGTAGACCCACATAAAGTATGAGATCAATCTTGTAAACCTATGGTTCACTTCTGAATTAAGAGATGTACACACAAAGCAATAAAAAATAAACGTTAAAATTTATTTGCAAAACAAATATTAGAAGCACTACACAAAATTAAAAAATAAAGATATAAAATGTAAATCTGGCTTTACATAATCTGACTTGAAAGTTCTTCAAACCTTAGTCATGTATTTATAGTTGGTTTTGGAGTTTAGATTTTATGATGGTAATTGCTAACAAAACAGTTTTGTTAAAAAAACTGCCTATTTTGTTAAAATATACCTGTGCTAACACAGCTACTCGGAAGCCAGCAATGATCAAGAATTCGTTTTGCCATGCGCTATATGACAACATTCCGTATCTCAGATAATGAGCATTTTCATATTTCCAGAAGCAAATTTAATTTGGGAATGATGCAATATTATTATCTTCTATTTTCCTCTCCTGCAACTTCAGCTTATCTTTGAAAGCTGTGAATTTCTCATTTAGCCTTACAATGGCTTTGTACAAGAATAGTTGAGTTACTGATTACACCAAATATATCTGAAATATAAACTATTTCAACATCCACTCTAAATGTGAGAAACTTAGAACCAGAGAGGTGATTTTTTTTTCAGACAAGAAAGTTCCAATCTCATTGCATCATACCACAACTCATTACGGACAAAGCCTTGTGACAATGACCTGACCCCAAAATGGTAAAAGTATCTACCATCATCATACCTCTCAATATCTGAGCACGTCAAAGTAAAAATTGTACTGAGTGACATTGTTCTTATGAAATTCACAACAATGACCTCTTTCTTCACAAAATCCAACTCCACTAACGGCCTCTTAAGAAACAGTAAAAAGTGTTCACCTGCAGATTTCCTACCTTTACTCTGGCATATAAATCATGGATATTTTGAATATTGAAGGTACACCATCAGTGCATACACTGAAACAATGATTCCAGTTTAAACCACCTTCATTAAAATATGAATTTACTTTTTAAAAAATATCTTCACTAGCTGCGATGACAGCTGGTGGCTGACAAAACAAAAATTCTTCTTTTATACCTTTTAGCCCTGGAAAACAGTCATCCTAGGGAGCTGTGCATCATAATTTATAACAGTTGTTTCCTCCAGGTCAAGGTTAAATTGCCCACTTGTTTTTTTAAAGAAGTAATTACCTGTTCTTTGATTTCACCCAGCATAACACAGACACATAAAATGGTGTCATTCAACAGTAGATCTGCTTGATTTTCTTAGCAATGTCATCTCCACAAGTAATGGGCACAATGTTAATAGACAGAGGTTTCACCAGTTTTCCTTATTAATGGTGTGTGGCTCATTCTGATTTGTAATTTGTCAAGCAATCTGATGAGGCTAGAGTGGTTTACTGAACAGAATATCCAGTTGTTTGATGTAGTAATTTGATTTGGTGTTCTTTCATTTCAAATTAGCATAGGACCTTACCAACAGAAGTGCCATGTATAGCTTCAAGAAGCTTCCTTAGCTTATTCTGCTTCAATGAATCATTATTCAGCACTTCACCACAGATTGCATGCTGTGGTTTGACTACTCCATACTCAGTGATGAACAGGAACCTAGGTCTAAAATCTTCTCATTGTACTAATGTGTTGCCATATGAAAGTGTTATACATGTCTAAAATTTAATAAATATAAAAATAAATTCACTATTTACAAAACATAAATAGTCACACATTCACAAAGCATGCAGTGAAAAACACATCAAAACATTCATCAAGGCACGTGAACTAACAAGTACCTGCAATGAGTAAACAAAAACCTAAGTTTTGAAACAGATATACTCACAACAACATTCAAGAGAATTAGTGCACTGGCCATTAACATTCTGGAATAGCTCATTTGTGTAGAACTGAAGGACTGCCAGACTTCTATTATAGTATCATACCTACATTTTCTAAGAAATCAGTTATTCCCTTCCAATACAATGGCAAAGCTGCTATTTTATCCCAGTGACAATAGATGAAAAGCAAAAGGATTTACTCCTGCTGAGAGGTCTATAAATTATTGCCAACAGAGCACAAACATGGAGGACTTTATTCAGGCCCACAATGGAATGTGACAAATTAGTACCTGTCATTTATAGCGATCATAGCTGAATAGTAGGGGGAAAATTTCCTATTTTTCTTTTCTTTAATTTAGCCTATTTTTCAGGCTGCATTTTTTTTTTTTTTTCCCCATTACAATCACAGTTGAAGCATAGATCTTCTCATGAAAATTACTGTATGTTCTATTTATTAGGATGATACAACACATACTGAAAAAAGTTTTCATACTAATACTTTCTTCTGAGAAAACAAGTAATACACATTTCTGCCACAATATTAAAATTTTAAGAAAAACTGTGAAGACACAAAGTGTAGAATTTAAGCACTTTTATAAAAAAAAGAAATCAGTCCCATAATCCCTCAGCTAATTGTCACTATGCCCTGCCAATACAAAAGATTAGATTCCTGCTCCACCACGTTACATCATTTGAAAATCTTCTGCCTGTGTGATGAACTTTACTCACCCCAATTCTTGTTACAGCTTCCACATCAATTTCCATGCTAATAAACAGCAAAAATTTGAAACATTTAACTTTTTTTTTTAATAGCAAGTATCCATTTTTAAAATAGATTAACAAGTACTTTGCAAAATAATAATAGACGTTTACCTCAATAGAGTACGTAAAACACTTCCGTATGATACTCTCCAGAAATTAAAATGAACAAATCAAAAAACTTACATTAGAGTAAAAAATAATTTAAAAAAATTTTAAAATAATTAAAAATCAATTTAACACGAGGAAGGAAAATTTTTTTTCAATTTATATTGTAGTTTTAAATGTTTTTTATAACCTTATGTATTAAAATATACTGGGTTAAGAACAATAAAATACATTAAAATATACTAAATTAAAAGCGATAAAACCATAGCGTTCGAAGACTCCTGCCTTCTTCTTCAGCGGTATTTTCTTTGTTCTGCGGTGTGTCTTTAAATACCAGCAGGTTCACGGTACTCATCACGTGTTTCATTCCCACGTGTTCCGTTCTCTTCTGTTATGGAATCGGAAGTGGCTCGAGAGTGGGCCGTATGGAACCGTTCATCCCTTCTGAGGATAGTAGCCCAAAAGAGGGGATGGATCCACGTTCCTCTAGCTCTATTAATGTTCACTGTGGAACAGATCCGCAAACTCTCGAGCCACTTGCGGTCCCAGAGGACGATGCTATCATCACCGATCGGGCGCATAAGTGGGAATGAAACACGTGATGAGTACCGTGAACCTGCTGGTATTTAAAGATGCACCGCAGAACAAAGAAAATACCGCTGAAGAAGAAGGCAGGAGCCTTCGAAAGCTATGGTTTTATCGCTTTTAATTTAGTACATTTTAATGTATTTTATTGTTCTTAACCCAGTATATTTTAATGCATATTTTATATGTATATTTCATATATTTTAGTTGTAAAGTTAAATATAGTTTATTGTAAATACAGGCAAATATAATTTATTATAAATAGATAGTTATCAAGATTCCAGTTTTCTTTTCCGTTGTGTTTTATTTCTACATAAGGTTGGTGAAAAACATTTAAAACTACAATATGAATATACCCAACCTCAGAGACCTGTTTGAAGAATTGTTTTGCAATTTTTTCGTTAATTGCATTATATAGATTTTTAATTGTGTTAAATTGAGTTTTATCATGTTAAATTGATTTTTAATTATTTAAAAAAATTTTTTAAAATTATTTGTTACTGTAATGTAAGTTTTTCAATTTTTTTGTTTTAATTTCTGGAGAGTATCATACAGGTGACCCCTACTTAACGCTGATAATTCGTTCCCAAAAAACAGAGTGCTAAGTGAATCCGCGTTAAGCGAACGCAGCATGCCCATAAGGTAATATATGTATTTGTGACTTGCGGTCAGTGCCATAGGATATTTCCTAATTAATAATAAATAGCAGTGAAAAGATGCACAAATGTTGGTCAAAATATTTAATATTCAAATATTTGTACATATAAAATATTCTGCATTACATATTTATATAATTATGTGGTAACTACTTATGTATCAAAATTAAACTTAAAATTCCAATTAAAATCATGAATTTAATTGATCTAAATTGATTTAATTTAATCATGAAAAATGTTTCGATTTTGGGTTGTACTTTGGTTCTCTTCCTGATAAACTAAAATGGGTTTTAATTTTAAAACCCCTGCAACATTACCACCCAACAATAAAGCTTTGAAACGTGGCATATTTTTTTCTTCTTTCAATATGAAACTTCTTTTAGGCATTCATTTCCAAAAAATTCCTGCTTCACCTATGTAAAAAAAATGTTGAGAAGTATAACACATAATACCCCTCATCAATAATTTTAACAAGTTTTTTTTGAAAGTTTCGGCCCCTTGATCTGCACTTGCGGATTCTCCCTGGATTTTAAATCGGTTCAACCAGCCCTTACTAGTTTTAAATGGTTCCACATTTTTTTTTTTTTAGGTAAGTCTTCTTCAGATCATCATACAGGCTAATCTCACTCCCTCTATCTTTTTTTTTTTTTTTTTTTATAAAATTTAACTTAACTGAATTCTGCATTGGATATTATCTTCAATAAAATTAGTTAAAGTCTCTCCATTTCAATCCTAATAGCTGGCCCAGCCCTAGTTTGCTTGCAGTGGAACAGTTGTATTTCCGCTGCTAAAATTAATTCTTTATAATTGTTCTTATAGTAAAAACTTGTCAGTCCTAAATTATGGCAGCCATCCACTTGTCGTTGACCGGAATCAATTCACTTCAAAATGTCTAATTTAATTTTCAAATTCAGTCTTTTTCTTACATTTGTAGTCTTCGTACTGCATCCAGACATTGTTACATTTTCATTCTTATCCGACATTATTAACTCTTCGAAAATGTAACTGTGTTGGTTGCATTAAAATTATGATTCAATGTGCAAGTAAACTGTCCATTACGCACGATGTTTAATACTGTACTGAGTGATGACTAGACTTCGGATAAATGCATATAACGCAAATATTACCAGCAATATAATTGATCATTTTTTTTTTAAATGTTGATCTCGGAACTACGTAACAAGTCACTGTACTGCAATTAAATTAGCGTGCGAGAAAATTTCACTAAGCGTGGGAAAATTTCTCAAGTCAGCTTTTTAATGCTGTTTTGCTATTCATTTTCGAGATATCGACTCCATCAGATGAAACATTTTTGTTAAATATGCCAAAAAATGCAATCTATACACTGGTAAAAGAGGGTTATAGTGATTTCTAACAGTGTTATAATCAGATACGGGTTATATATAAGAACAGTGTTATAGCGAATCAGCATAAAGCGAACTGCGTTATAAAGCGGGCCTGCTGTACTATATTGAGGTAAGCTTCTCTTATTATTTTACAAATATTGATTTCAACGTAGAATGTACTGAGCATTACAGCTCTGGTTCATACTATCTAACTCAACAAGTACAAAATAAAGTTACTGCTACTTTAACTACTATTCTCTCTCTCTCTCTCTCTCTCTCTCTCTCTCTCTCTCTCTCTCTCACACACACACACACACACACACACACACACACACACACACACACACACACACACACACACACACACACACACCCACACACACACACACACACACACAGTAAATAATATTTACCTGATGTAGGTGTAATAGCAGGACTTGCCAGGCCATTGGGTACAGCACTCATCTGTGGCAATTGTGCTGCTGCCAAAGCAGCCATTGGGTTTATATAGCCTCCCTGGGCTGCTGCTGCCATAATTGCAGCTTGCTGTTGTACAAACTATAAATAAAATATTAAATTAATTATTTATGTATAACAATGAAAAAAGAACAGCCACAAATTAAGCTGGAAAGAAAGTCAAAATATGCACCAAACTTTCACTTATTATTTAAAAATAAACAAAATAATATAAAATTAAGAACAATTCTAGAGATTTCTCTGTTTATGCGATAGATGTGTTCCTGAGACCCTCACGTAAACAGAAACTGCATAAATTGAAAAATATTTTTTCATTCAAATACATGCAAAACAGGGAGGTGCATCCTATCGCCACTGAAAACAATAAAAATAAATAATAACAAACGCATTTAATTAATACATACCATTAATATTAAATACAGAAAACAACTTATATGAATTATTTGACATTTGAGGGTTGGGAATTCTCCTTGGGGCAGGATCATTAGCTTCTTTACCTTCCTCAACTTCTAACTCAACAAAGGGCGAACACGATGAAGCATGAGAGAATTTCTTAATAGGAAACAGCAGATTCCATTTTTCTCCTAACCATAGATCTCCTGTCCATGTTGGGATCATCTTCAAATATCATAAGGCAGGATTTAAGATGTCGAGAGGCCTCCTTTAGGCATTTCACTATAAGTTAGGGGCCTGGTCGCTGGTGGAAGCCAATACTGCTTCTTGATCTTCTTTTGTGGCTATTTTCCCCATCTCCAATATCTCTTAAATACTTGATTCTATTGTCTAATATTCAAAAAATGAGATTCAAAAAATTTAATTTAATTTTCATTAACTTCATACAAGTCAGCTCTTGAGGCCATCCTGGTGCTTATCGATAATAGCAGTGCTAATGGTGTCATCCACAATGAAGCCTTTAGAGTCATGGCAGAATTGAGGGCACCGTTCCATCAACCCACCATTCATGCATTGCTGTGGAATTTCGATCTATGCAGACTTGATTAATCAACGGGACTGTTTTATGGTGAATGCCTTCCAAAATTCTCTCAAAGAAATGTTTAAATTGTCCATCTGGTTGACAATTTTCGACATTGTAGAGGGCACATATTACTTACACATTTTAATTATACCTTGGTCCATCGACTGCACAAGTGAAGTCATATTATGTGTCAGAAAAACAACTTTGATGTTGTCACTCTTACTAATGGTCTGCACGTGACTTGGGGAATTATCTAGGATGAGAATTTTGAAAGGAATTTCTTCCTGCATGCAGTAGGACTTTAATTCTGGATGCAGCTCTTTGCTGATGTAACTGCTGAATATGCTGCTTGCCATCGTGTCAACCACAGGTATGGTGACAAAAACCCTATATAACAGCCTAGAAGCAATAGGGCTCCCAGAGAACACCTACAATGAACTCCAGAATGTTGCAATCCTGAACCCCTGTAGGATAGAGAGTTCCTCAACCAACAGTAACACCAGACATTACAACCACCATGTGTACTTCATTACAGTACTCGTCACGAAGTAGAATCCCACAATCAGGGAGAAATAATATAACAGCAACAACAATAATAATAATAATAAAAAATGATTTACAAAAACAATGGGCTTGCAAATTTAAAAAAAAAATAACAATGGGCTCTCGCAAGCCCATATAGCTCACCACTGTTAGTACCACCCATTAGTGATCACTTATACTTTTCAATGCGGTAACTCCGAAAACTGACCATATGGCTTTTCTTGGCACTTTATTCTTTAAATAGACTTTTCAGAGGTTACCATTGGCATTAGTAGAGGCATATGATGCAAGAAAGCAAGCTTATGCAGCATCAGCCAAAAAAAAAAAAAAAAAAAAAAATCCACTCCCATTTCACCCCTCCGTTTGTTCGAAATACCTATCCAGCTAAGCCTTAAATTTATTTGGGCTATCAACTTCCACAACAAGGGATGGAAGTCTGTTCCACCAACCAACTACCTGCTGGCTAAAGGCAAATTTCAGCACATCTATCCTACATCTGTCTTTCCTCAATTTGAATTTATGCCCTCTCATGTGATTATTCTGAGCAAGAGAAAGAATCCCATCAGCACTGAACATGCTTAAACCACTCACGGCTTTATACACCTCTATCAGATTACCTCGCCAGTACCTAGTCTCCAGACACTGTAATTTGCAAAACTGAAGCCTTTCTTCTTAAGAGCAACCCTTTGTTTCATTCACTAATCTTGTTGCCCTTCTCTGAACTCGTTCCAGCAGCTCTACATCCTTCTAGAAATGAGGCCTCCAGACCTGTACACAGTACCCAAGGTGTGGCCTGACCATTGCCTTATACAAGGGAATAATCACCTCCTTATCCCTGCTAGAAACATTCCTGTCTATTATTGACAAGACACCATGAGCTACTCTTGCAGATGTCTGCACTGCTCCGAAAACTTCATATCTATCTGCACAATTACTTCCAGGTCCTTTTCATTCTCAACCACTGTCAGCGTAGTACCACAGAGTTGATACGTTGCTCTGGGGTTACTGTTTACCATTTGCAGTACTTTACATTTGTCAATGTTAAACTTCATTTGCCACCTCTCAGCCCATTTGCTCAACCTTTCCAGATCCTGTTGCAGAAGCATAGCATCAGCAGTGTCCTTAACAACCCTGCCAACCTTTGTATCGTCTGCAAACTTGGACATTAAGCTTGATATACCATCATCAATATCATTTATAAATACAG
This sequence comes from Mastigoproctus giganteus, assembly GCF_048544385.1. Classification (NCBI taxonomy): domain Eukaryota; kingdom Metazoa; phylum Arthropoda; class Arachnida; order Uropygi; family Thelyphonidae; genus Mastigoproctus; species Mastigoproctus giganteus. The sequence continues at coordinate 69,081,102 of NC_143575.1, forward strand.
AAAACAACAATGAACCCAACACTGAACCCTGAGGGACTCCACTAATAACATTAGTCCACAAAGAGCAGTGTCCATTGATTACCACTCTCTCTTCTCCCCCTCAACCATCCCTTTATCCATAGCAGCAATTTGCCTCCAATGCCACACTGCTCCAATTTGTGCAGCAGTCTTCCATGTGTAACAGTATCAAAAGCCTTTCTAAGATCCAAATATATAATATCAAAGTTATTCCCTGCATCCAGTTCTTTTGTGACTGCATCACAGTATCCAATCAAATTGGTCAGGCAAGACTTTACCCTTAACAAAACCATGCTGTGTCCGAGCTATAACTGAAGTCTTGTCTAGATGATCCTGCAGTGCTTCTTTTACCAGTGACTCCATTAATTTTCCAGGAACAGAAGTTAAACTCACCGGTCTATAATTACTTGTGTCAGCCTTTGATCCTCCTTTGTGAATTGGGGTCACATTTGCACATCTCCAGTCTATGGGCACCTCCCCTGAGTCCAAAGAAGCTCTCATAATTATGGCTAAGGGTTTGGTTACATCCTTTGCTGCCTCCTTTAATATAACTGGATAGATCCCATCCACCCCGGGTGCCTTTTTTATGTTTATCCTCAACAATTTCTCATCCACTCCTCTCAGTTATTACAAAATTATCTCTCAGTTTCCTCTCAGTTATTACAAAATTATCTAACTCACTGCCAGAGTTTATTTCACCTCTGGCATTCCCCTTCCTGAATAACACCTCATGTGTGAATGTAGATGCAAAATACTCGTTTAGTTTGTTAGCCACCTGAGCAGAATCATCAACAGTTGAACCATCAATATCCAGTGGACCAATCTGATTCATCCCTTTCCTTCTAGAGTTTACATAGGAAAACTCTAGAAGGAAAGGGATAAATGTTTTTCTTTTTTTCTTTGCATCCTTTGCCAAGGATTTCTCATAATCTGCCTTTGCCTGCCTAATCTCTTTTGTGACTTAGTTACAGACCAGCTTATATCTATCATAGGCTTCCATACCCATTAATTTATATGTATCCCGTATGTCTCATTAGTTCATCTGACATCCATTTAGGCCTAAACCTTGAACAATATTTCTTAGTTGGTATGTAAAGCCTAGTAGCTTCCAAGATAAGTTCTTTGAATGTTTCCAATTTTGAATTTGCTGTTGGTAACATCATCAGTTGTTCCCACTGTATAGAATTTAAATACTGTCTCGGACCATTGTAGTCACCTTTACGAAAGCAAAAACCCTTCCCTTTACCCCGATGGTAGTTACCTCTTCGAGTAAATCCCACTTCAGCACACTGTGATCACTGCCACCTAGTGGTTCCTTTATCTGCATATTCTTAATGCATGAAGAATCACTACTGATAATCAAATCAAGTATATTACTCCCTCTAGTTGCTTCCCGAACATGCTGATATAGAAAACAATCATTCAATAAATCCACAAAAGTCTTGCTAGTGTGTGGGTGACCACCCCACAAATTCCAGTCAATATCTGGGAAATTAAAATCCCCCATTATAAGACTCTCTGATTTACTGGCCCACTCTATTTCCCTGTACATTTTCTTATTATACTCATCAGAGTCATTAGGCCTATAGCACACTCCTACTCTCAATTTTGATCTCCCAATGCTTATGTTACACCAAACTGACTCGACTCTGCACTATCCAGCGATGTCGACTGGCTTCACTTCCTTGGATTTTATGCGTTTCTTAACTAATAGCATAACCCCTCCTCCCTTCCTATCCTGTCCTGTCTATCCTTTCTGTAGACGTTGTCCTCCCCAAATTCCAGTTCTGTATTCCTTATATCTGTGTGACACCACATCTCTGATATCCCAACAATATCCGCCTTTAATGCTTTGAGCAATACCTCAAATTCATTAAATTTATTTACCAAACTCCTAGCATTGGTGTACACACAAGTATGCATGTACCTGTTCCTATTCTTAGCTACCCTAACACAACCCATGTGTTTACTTGTACCGCAAATTGATTAACACACCAGTGGGATGACAACAAATTCTGCTTCCCTGTGAAGTTTGTATTACCCCACCATGGTAACACACTTGGCAGTATGATTATTTCACCACTGTGTAACAAACTGAAACATCCTGAACCCGGGATTTTAATATAGAACAATATGAAGTTCTCTGAGCAATATAGCAAGGCTGGGTGGCGCCTCCATAGCCAGGTGGGAAGGAGCAGCAGTGCGTAGCACACGCTTCTTGATTAGACCGGGGTTCGAGCCCGTCACCACCAAATACGGAGGATGCGGAAAGGTTAAGGAATGACCACCGCATATCCTGGAGCAATATGGCCTTAGTTGCTAATGCTCCTAAAAACTAAAACAACAACAACAACAACAACAACAGCAAGGCTGTTAGGATAGCACATGAAGATTCTTTTAATGATACAAAGGAATTTTGCCAGTAGATATAAAGAGGTCTATCATTTGAGTGAGCTATCATCAAATCGCCACAGCTTTCATCTACATGCAACTTATTGTCATCTGTCTATTGCAACAGACCTCAACATATAGTTGGAACTGTTAAAACAACAAACAAAACAACAACAACTGTAACAACTGTTAAAACAACAAACAACAACCCCACTTGGCTGAACTAAAGAACTAAACAAAACAAAATAAAAAGATTTAACAACTGACCATTTAGCCTTGTAGTGGGGATTGGCCATCACACCCTCATCATGTGTTACTGTTCCCATCATGAGGTCTCTATTATCTTAATCTCCTCCAAAAAAACATTTTTAACAAAGTCACAGAACATAGAAAAGATTCTTTAGATGTAAAGAGTACACATGCAGTGTCCTCATTCAGAGAAAGCATTCCTTGCTACAGAAGCCCACATGAGTCCATATACTGTGGACATTGCAGCATTATGTAGAGACCGATCTCTGGCTCTCCACAAGAGCACAAATCTGAGTTGACCAAGCCCAGCTGGAACAACCTGGACCTCAAGCCACGTCCAGTCAGGATGAAGCAAGCTGACATCCCAAACTGCAAATGTAGGTTAAGCTTCTGGTCAGCAGCTCAAACAGAGGGTAAGAAAGTATATAAATACCTTCCTTCCTCATAATTCATCCACTGGCCTTGCCACATGGTATCTGATTCATCATGAATATGCTCCCTTTCAGATGATAAAACCAGATCACTAGCTGCCCAGCCAACTGGGCACCAGACACCCAAAATTTATTTGGGAATCCCTTTCATCAAGGTGTACACAGCCAAGCCTCGCGTAACGCGAGTTCAATTAACACATTTTTCAGTTACCGCTATTTGAAAAAATTATACCACTTTTCACTTTACACGATGCAAATTTCCAGTTAATGTGATCTTTTTTTTTTTTTTTTTATGCGAGAGTTGAAAAATATTTTAATCGCACATTAAGCTTACTGCACGTCGGATGGGCAATAAACAAATGTTTGCCTGCTGCCCGCCTCAGTGTGTTCCATCAACCATCGGAAAAAGACGTTACTTCTTTGTGTCCCGCTAATAAAGTCAATGCAGACTTGCATTTAAAAATTAAAATTTTTAAATGAGCCAGATGAAAATGTTACCGCAAAGGAGATAATGGTAAAAGAACTAGATGAAATCTTTCATATCGCAGAGAATCTCAAACAAAAGGTTTGAGGTTCTCTGCGATATTTATTTTGCCAAGGCCCAGAGAAGATTGTTGTCAACTATCGGAAATTGACTGATGAAAAGAGAAATTCAACACTGTTCAAATATATCTGCAACAGTCATTTCTTCATTGTGTATTTTATGTCAGAGGTTCCCAAACTTTCTCGGTTCACGGCGCCCTTAGTGTCTCAGTAATTTTTTCACGGCGCACCTAGACCAAAAGAAATACCTAACAGTTCCGTTTATTAAGTAGTTAGGTCCAAACAACTTAATAAGAAATGTTGAAATTGTGAACTACCTTGAGCTAATAGTTTGCGCAGTATCCAACAGATGTCAAGTATTACCGTGTTTCCCTCGAAAATTTTAAATATTCCACGGCGCAGTTTGGGAACCGCTGTTTTACGTAATAAACATTTAATTACATAATTATTTTCATTATCTTCTACTTTGTATACAGTTAAAAAGTTATTTAAAAGGTATTTTTAAAATTCTTTATGGACTTTCCAGAGGGTCAAGGACCAATTATAATTTTTCCTATTCATTATTATATTCGATTAACGCATTTCCATTTTGTGGGATGTGCTTGCGGAACGAATTAATTGAGGCCAGCCTGTATTGTAGACAAGACCTCACCACCAGCAGGTCAGCATGGATCTTCCCTGCTAACACATAAGGCTTCGGTGGTGACATTTTGACAAGCCCTGGTGATGCACTCAGAATAATCACCTGAGAGGGCATAAATTCAAATTGAGGAAAGACAGATGTAGGATAGACGTGCGGAAATTTGCCTTTAGCCAGCGGGTGGTTGGTTGGTGGAACAGACTTCCTCCCTTGTTGTGGAAGTTGATAGCCTAAATAAGTTTAAGGCTCAGCTGGACAGATATTTTGAACGAACAGAGGGGTGAAGTGGAAGTGGTTTTTTTTTTTTTGGCTGATGCTGCATAAGCTTGCTTTCTTGCATCAAATGCCTCTACTAATGCTAATGCTAATGCCCAGAACAGCAAATCTGTGCAGAAAGGACTTCCAAACTTCACTGTTAGTAGCTCTCCCTCCCCAAGCCCTGGCTGTATATTGTCATGATTGAAGTATGTTATCATAAGGGGGATGGAGGGCTTCCCTTTTATATCCCAATCACCGCACATGATGCACCAGAGCATGGCGTACATGCTTCATCTTTTCCTTTACATAATATGCATGGGCTAGAAAACCCATCCAATCCCAAAAGCAAACACCCAGGTACATATATCCTAGAACAACAAATGGGTGGCTGCATCCAGCTAAGCTCCCCCCCCCAGCGATAGAGCCACAGATTTTTGCACAGAGATTTCTAACTTATACAGACTGGACAGCAATATAACAATAGAATGGATCCCAGGATAACAACAGATGGGCACCAAGAGAACAAATGGTCCAAGGAGGCAGGTGCCTTTTCTTCACGCTTCTTGAGGGAGTTGTGCCTTACAAGGAAAACCAAATCACCTGTATAAATGATAATTAACATCATGCACCAGTAAGAACTCAACGAGCACCATACTCCAGAGAACAGATCCAAGGACAGACCCCCTGAGGACAGCCACATTCCATGGTCCTAGTCTGTTCAGTGTAGGTTGTCCTAACCATCACCTGTCTCTTTTTTAAATAGTCAAAAATCAAATTGGAGATTATGGAGGCAGAGGGATGCTCAAAGCCTGCAGAGGACACTGTCCCACTACAGCACATTGAACAGCCCTCGATAGTCCACGAACAAGTCCAGGATGTTCATTTAAAAGGGACATTCAGAGATGTCCCTTTTAAATTTAAATTGTCTATAATAGGACAGGCCCTGAGCACCATAATTAATCATCAAGCACTCAAGGGTATGCCTCTCCAACACCTCGCCCAAAATGGGCAACAAGGAAATAGGTTGATACAAGCAAGCCTCATTCATGGGCTTCTCTGGACTCTTGAGGATAAGCCTCAATATAGACTTTTTCCACACAGAAGGGGAAACTTCCTTCTCAAGACAGGTTTAAAAAAGTCAATGAATAAGCAAGGACAAGCATTAGCAGCAAGAAAGCAGGCTTATGCAACATCAGCAGAGGCATATGCAGCAAGAAAGCAGGCTTATGCAGCATCAGCCAAAAAAAAAAAAAAAAAAAGCGTATAATGGACCTTTAGAACAACTGCTTCCAGATTTCCTTGATGATACAAAATAATTTTGCCAGAAGACATAGAGCAAAGTAGTGATTGGATGTATGACTCTAACTAGGTAAAAAATTTACATATTACAAATAACAAACCTTATGTGGCATTGATGTATAGATGCATCCTCTCCATTAGTCTAGACAAAAGAATGAAACTGAAATGTATAGTCATATATTTGGTTTGAGTGGCATAGTTCTGTTTAGATGGATTCTTTAGGGATAAACTTTGACTTCAACAAATGAATGCAAACATGCTGGAAAAGTGTATCACATCCCCTCCAACATTCAATATAAATATGAAGGTATTTCTTCCATTGTTCCAGGAAGTTGGAACATATCTCGAGATCCTACTACAAGAAAACTAGTAATAAAAAGGAACACACAACCCAGTAATAAACCATGCCTATGACATGGTTTATTAACCAGGTTGATATACACCCTATCCTCCTCTTTTTCCAGATTCTTTTATCTCAACTGAAATAATCCGGAATTTCCTCTCCACATTCTTTCAGTCTTGACTGAAAGAATGTGAAGAGGAAAGAGGATGGGGGAGGGAGACTCTGTGTGTTGGGAAAAATAGTAAACAGTGGAATAGCCATTCTGAGCATTGACAAAACCATGAAGTTCTTCTATAGAATCATCAATATTGTCCAGAATCACAGAAGAAAAGAGTTTTTTAATACCAGAATGATACAGACAAGCCCATAGAATTTAAAACAGAAACAGAGAAAATCCTCCATCCCATGGCTTGAGATCTACAAGCCATGTGTGGGGGTCAACTTTTATCTAGTCAGAAGCCTACCACATAGTGCCAAATATAGGAATGCAGGTTTCAGTTTCATTATTTTACCTGCAGTCTAACAGAAAGGCTGTATTTGCATATCAGTGTCATATAAGTTTTATTATTTTCAATATGCAAATTTTGTATATAGTTTATTTTCGGCTACCATGAAAGGACAAAAGGAATTGCCAGAGACATAATTCTAATTATAAATTTATTTTAATGTACACTATCCAAAATTTTAAATTAAAGTATTCAATTTAGAATTTCAGATTCTGGTAACTGATTTGTAGAGTATACAAATCAGTGGTCAAACCACATCTTGAATACTGTATTAAGTTTGGAGGCCAGAAAGATATCAACTTACTTGAAAGGGTACACAGGGGAGACAATCAATAAGACTATTTGTTGATGCAAAGATACATTCTTATAAGAAGAGATTTTAGTTCTGCAAGTTATACAGATTGAAAACTAGATCTAAGTGAGGTATACAAGGTCTTACGAGTGATGAACAAACTTAATGACTGCAATGTACAGCACACTTTCAGAATAACAGAACCTTCGGGGATTAAAGGAGCCATTATTTTGATTTTACTGTTATCTAGAATTCTTTATTTTTAATATATTTAATGCAGAAATAATGAGGCTAAATAAGAAATGAAGAGATTAAGAATGCAATTTTATTAACTAAAACATAAACATCCTGCAATACGCATACAAAAAACATAAACTTGCTTTAGTATATAAACATAAAAAATATAAACATACTTTAGTATATAAACATAAAAAAGCAAAAAAAAACATTTCTATTCTAGATGATCTCCTTCAAATATGTCTCCTTTAGATGTAGAGGGTGCCATTTATTTCTTCTAATGCTTCATCTCTAGTAGAAGGTACATTTTCTTGATGGTTTTCTTTAGGAATAGAAACTGCTTTTTTCAAAAAATTTCTTATATCACTTTGTTTCATCGATGTTCGTTTTTTTTTTTTTTTTTTTTTCCATTATCATGGTGTTTCACAGCACGTGCGTATTTGGTCGTATTTTCTGCCAGAGGCAGAAAATACGACCAATGTCCAGACTCAGAAAAGGAAAACGCTATTACAACACCAAATCTAGTAATCCTATGTCCCACGGAGGAGAAAAACAACACCAGTGAACAAATTAAACAAAAGGTAATTGAAAACACGAAGAGAGATTTTGAAAACACAAGGATTAAGTCAATAAGAAAAACTAGAAACCCGGGGATAGTAATAGAAATGGCAAGTAAAGAGAAGCCGAACAGATCCTAACAAATATCAAAATAACAACGCTTGGGTTAAGGGTGGAGATCCTGAAGAAAAAGGGTCCCTTCATGGTCGTGTTTAACGTTGACTCCGAGATGACAGCTGAACAGCTAGCACACGAGATCTACAAAAAGAATCTAAAACATGAGATCTCAGACCAAGAGGCCAAAAATCTTATAATACCGAAATTTAAAACAAAAGCAAGAAATGGAATTGACTGCAACTGGAGCTGGCCCCCAGTTGCTTGGCAAGCGATCAAGGCACAATCAAGAATCTACATTGAGTGGAACTGTCTGTGCTACAGGGAGCACGTGGCCATTCCAAAGTGCTTTCGATGCTGTAAGTTTGGCCACACTACACACACCTGCTCCCAGAAGGAACCGACCTGCAGCCACTGCTCCGAAAAAGGGCATGAGTTTAGAAACTGTCCAAATAAAGCTAGCGAACCTGTTTGTGCCAACTATAAAAGCCTTGAGTTAGAGCATGCGCACTCCTTAAGAGACGCAAAATGTCCAACATACATCAGAACCAAGGAGTTATACTGATCCAGGATTGATTATGGGTTCTCTCCCTAAAAAACCTTCAACACCGGGATACTGAAAATACAACAGCTTAATGCGCAGTGTGCTCGGGCAGTGGTCGAGCAGATCAGAAAGAAGGCAGACGAGGAAAACACTGACCTCATAATTGTACAGGAACCGTACACCCACCAAAAACAGGTGAGAGGATACCCCATATCTTACAAAATTGTGCACTGCACAGAGGATACACCTTGGGCAGCAATAATCAAAAGGAATACGGATATAACTGTTACAAAAATCCAGCAGCTCTGCACACCTTGGGCAGCTTTTTTTTTTTTTTATGGAAACCCCAAACACGAAGGTATCAAAACCTATAGTACTTAATACTGTGCATGGGTTGAAACTTTGCTCTAGAGACTAAACATGGGTTTCACCACTTCAAGCCTCCAATAAGCAAAGTGGTGGTGGTGTTGCACCGGTCGATGAGAGTCATCTACCACCTGTGCCCAGTTAATCACTTCGATTAGAACCATTTACGTCACAGCTCTGTACAGTAGACCTGTCATAGAAATTGACTTTGCCACAGCATACTTAGAGAACGTACAATCAATCTTAGCCGGACACAAGATAATTATTGGGGCAGACGTGAACTGCAGATCACCACTGTGGCATAGCCGCACCCCCGACTGCAGAGGAACGGCTAATGGACAGAAGTTGGAAGACTTCCTAACAAACTCGATATTCACTGTTATTAACTAACCCTTCTGTCTCCGAACAGTCTGCAACACGCTTTGGGAGGCAACCATAGACATCACTATGGTAACAAAAAATATAGAGAATTATATGACAGACTGGACAGTCCAAAGTGATTGATCAACATCTGACCATAGGACAATTACATACTCCATAAAAAGAAACCTACAAAGAACACTGATAATAAGGCAGATGCAGAGCAGATTCAACGTTCACAAAGCTAAATGAGACGTATTTAAAGAGAAATCTTCGTAACCCGGAGCAACTCTACATGGAAACGCATGGAAATCTGGCTCCTGAGGTGGAAAACCCAGAAACACCGCAAAGAGAAGTGACCGAAATGATTACCATGGCAGCCGATGTAGCCATGAAAGAAGAGTACCCAACACCGGACTGAGAAAGATAGTACAAGCGAAATGAAAAGAATTCCAAAGGGTAAGAAGAACGTGGCCGGCAGCGGAAGTTGCGGAACTGAGAAACCGATATCGTCAACTCAGAAACCAGCACACAGACAAAATCAAAAAGAGCAAAAGGGAAAATTGGCAGAACTTTGTCCAAACAACAGGAAATATTTACCCCTGGGGGTGGTGTACAAAATCACAACCAGCAGGCTGCCCAGAGGCGAAGTGACAACGGCAATCTAAATCCTGCAAGGCACTATGACCACAACGTGGAAACTCAGTAACAAATATTCTTGCAACAATCATACAGGAACTGCCAACAGAGATGACATTGGAGCAGACAGAAATATGCCAAACAAACGCGCAATATGCAAACACCCAAAGAGAACCACCAATTCACTCTTGAAGAGATATAAGAGGCTACAAGCAGAACAAAAAACAAGCGATGTCCAGGTTCAGATCTAATCGAACCAGAAATGATTAAAAAGACAGCAGAATATGTTCCCCAACTCCTTCTGTGACTCTATAACTGCTGCTTGGCACAAGGCCACTTCCCAACTCAATGGAAAACAGCTATACTAAAATTGATACCAAAAAGCCAAACAAAACCGCTGGAGTTACCATCATCGTATAGACCGATAGCCCTGTTATCGACAGTTAGCAAGATTTACGAAAGGCTATTGCACAAGAGAATCGAACACTACTACACAGAAGCAAATCTCAGCACTCCAAAACAATATGGCTTTAAACAGGGTTCTTCAACCACAGATGCAATTCTGGATCTTCTCAACAAAGCCCCGCAATGCACCAACAAGTATTTTCTAGTGATTGCAGTGGACTTTGCTGGGGTGTTCGACACCCTCTGGTGGCCGAGCGTCCCGGCAAGGCTCCGTGCTGCATCTTTGCCACAAAATCTTTATGACAGCCTAAAATTCTATCTCAAAAAACAGGGAAGTGCAGATCCTCACACCATATGCTAGCCTCACCCGTCTTGTCCGCAGGGGCTGCCCCCAGGGATCGGTCCTGGGACCACTCCTGTGGAACATTGTTCTAGATTACTTTCTCTGCAAGGACCTGGGCAATGTGGAGGCACAGACCTTTGCTGATGATTTGATCTTATCCACAGCAGCGGACTCAAGAGTAAATCTGGAAAAGCAAGCAAACAAAGCACTGCAAACCCTACGGGAGTGGGCCAAAATAAACAATCTAAAAATAGCAACGGAAAAGACCAGCTCCGTCCTTCTTAGAGGAAAGCTTAAATTAAACAGTCTGCCACAAATCAAAATAGTAGGTACCACTGTCAGACTAACCAACCAGAAAAAGTACCTAGGGATAATTATAGATAGCAATCTCTCATTTAAACCCCCATCTAAATTACCTCAGGAAGAAAATATACAAATATACAGGACTCATACTAAGAATAACACAAAAGGACTGGGGACTAAACAGGAGGACCCTCTCCTTATATTATAAAGCCTTATTTATACCAGCAATTATCTACGGCTCACCTGTATGGATGACGAAGACCAATACAGCAACAAATAGGAAAATATTAGAAACAATACAAAGGAACATACTACTAACCATCACTAGGGCAAGCAATACAACTAGTATGGCAGCACTTCAGTTCACTGCTGGTGCACTGCCCCTTGACTAAGAGGTAGTACGAACTGGATTAATGTATTATTACAAAAAGGTAATACCAATCACAACTAACGGCTTAACCCTCAATGTTACCAATGATTGGAAGCAGGAGTAAAAAAGAACGGATGCACACCTAACTCACATTTGGCAGACAAGGTGGAATGAAACCACCAAAGGAGCAATAACCCACAAATTTCTTCCCCTTGTAACAAAAATGTACCCAAAAGCACCAGCATGGATATACCCGGGCCTCAACACTACCTACTTCTTATCAGGCCATGGCCCGTTCAGAGATAAACTAAACACAATGGGCATAATAGAAGACAGGAATTGTCCATGTGGAGAACCAGAGACTTGGAGTCACATCATGCATGACTGCGACAACTATAAAGATATAAGAGCAAGTCTTATTGTAAGAATTCAGTATAACCCAATCCACCAAGAGTCTCGACTATTGGACACTCAGGAAGAGTACACAGCACTAACTAACTAACTTCTCAATACAATTATTCACAAGAGGGAAAACAATTATCGAATTCAACCTGATCCTCGGGAGGATAATAACACCAATAGATATATCACAAACCAAATGTCATGGATGAAGTAAAAATAAAGGGGACACACAGAAGAGTCAAAGCAAGAGCAAAAGAATAAAATCTCAGCATGAAGAAATAGACATGCCATTTGAAACTCAAGAGACCTGCATAGGGCTACTCATCCTGGGAGAGACCAAAGCAAGAATCCTGCAGCCGACCATCTCTGACTTGATACAAATGCACCACAACGAAGTTCCTGAAAATGATGAAAACTGGAATGACATCAGAACTAGAGTGCCATCTGGCTATCAAATCTCGCACCTGCGAGATTTCTTTAAAACCCTAATCCCTGGTGGGGGGGAGAGACACGCTCCCTTCCCCCTTGCCTACCCTATTTCCCTCTGGTGAGGCATGGGCATGCCCCACTGAAAAACAGGGGGGGCACCTTCTCTATCGACCCCTTTGCTTCCTATTTCACCCCCAGCCTTTTGCCTCCCCACCCAAATCTGTCATCTCACACGGCGATTAGCCCTACATCAAAATTCTAAGCCACACCAAAATTCTTGCCTGACCCAATTAGGCTTTATCAAAACCTTCAGCGTAAAACCCCAAATAGTGCTCCTAAAGCAAAAACCCAAATTCGTTCGCAATAAAACATCCTCGCAACTATTTATTTTTCTAATTTTTATTTTGGTCCTAGCCACTGAAATCCCAGGAAAGTAGGTGGCAGGACCTGCCAGAGTACTGATTCAATCACTGGTAACACCCGGCTGGCCTCCACGTGGCTGGTATTGGTAATGTCATGCCCCACTAGGGACCTGGCGGCTAACAGGCCGGATGAACAATGGGCACAACATACTACATAGTACATATTCCATACACTTTTAAATCTCTGGCTTGACCGATACAGAGAACATATGCGGAGATGGGAGAAATCCCAGGAACTGTTAGACCCCCAACATTTTTTTTTTTTTTTTTTGATTTGGTAGTTGTTGGCGCATCGGCTTCTGTGGCCATATTGCACCTCCCAAGGTTTTTGCAGTACTTTGATCCAAGCCCGAGGCGGGAATCGAACTCGCGACCTTTGGGTTGCCGGGCAGGTACTTTACCCACTCGGTTAGCCCGGTCGGCGACCCCCAACATACCAAATACCAAAAATATCAATCAGACTGACTGTGGTGCTACACCCCAAGAAGTCCACAAGCAAGATCCCATCTTTGTCCCAAAACACTTTTGCCATGAATTTACTGACAGAAGGCTGTCATTTCAACTTTTTCTTGCATGGTGAATTTTGATGGTGCCACCATAGACTTCTTCATTTCAGGGTCATAATGATGGACAAAGGTTTTGTTACCTGTGACTATGCATGAAAGAAAAACCTCTCCATCACTTGCATAGCGCTGGAGAAGTTCTGTACAGATGACTTTCTGAGATTCTTTATGCTCATTTGACAGCATTTTTGGGAGCCAACCGGGCGCAAACCTTGTTGTAGCCTAGTTCCTTTATGATGGTTATCACAGCAAATTTCCCTATACCTAAACCTACTGTATCACCCAATTCAATGTGTTGTGATCATGTGTTGCAGCAGTTGTCTTTGATCAGCACGTTGATCTGGCTCTTGTTGTCTGTAGTCACCGATGTTGATGGCCGGTCGCTCCGAGGCATATCAACAATGCCACCTCCACTCAAGTGTCTTACCCAAAGCCTAACTGTATTCACATCTACAATATTGTCACCATAAACATTTTTGAGATACGTATGGATCTTCTTCCTTGGTAAGAAATTCAATCACCACCCTTTGCTTGATATGTATATCTGTAACATCCACCATTTTGAACTATCCATGTGCTGCACTCATGAAACTGATTACAGCGCCACTCAATATGGTGAGACTAGAGACCTCTAGTGACCACTCAGTGACATGCAAAATGATCTATGGTGCCACATTTGAAAGCAAAAAATTAGGAGGCATTACTTTCGTACCACTCCACATATTTTCCATGCTTGATTCTGCAACAGCCTAAGTTATCTTTTCAGCTGTGCCAATGTCCTCTTCTACATCTGAACAAATTACATCATCTAGTTTCCCAGGAGTAATGACAATGTCAATGATTTCTCGATCTGAGAATGACTGTGATAATTCAGCTCGTTATCAATGGCATGCCATGCATCAATATCTCCATTTCAAGAATATGTACAGGATTTTCTGTTGTGGTGGACTGCACTGTTTGCATTATGGAGGGTTGATTCAGACTTTTGATAATGATTTTGACAGTCCTTTAAAACTACAAAATTCTGTGCCACCACCACCGGTTGTGTTCTCTTTGTTTTCCCTGCTCGTGGACTATCGCATAGCATCGCAATTTCTATTGAAGTAAAGCCCACCATAAAACTGCCAAGTCGATCTTGTCCCATTCCTGCTGGCAGACTTTCAACAAACCTACAACAGTTCTGGGGCGGCAGTTTATATCTTCAAATGGGATTAATGGAGACACACAGAAGATTCAAAGCAAGAGCAAAAGAATAAAATCTCAGCATGAAGAAATAGACATGCCATTTGAAACTCAAGAACCTGTCACCTGAACGAATACCTGTCACCGCTTCCATTCTCTGCAAAAAAGCATGGGTGGAATGTGACTGTGGCTGGATACCTTATCCTGGTGCACCAAGACCTTTTCAGCATCAGAGCCGTACAATGTGGGTATTTCACGTTCAAACCACGGCTGCAGAACTTCAGTCTGGTAATACACTGAGTTGACTTTCACATTTTTAGCGACTCTACACACAACTCAAATTTGCCGTTATAACAAAAACCAGCTACAATTATAAAACCTTGGCCAAAACTTTCCTTGCACTGATGCGCCCATGTTGGAAAGGCCTTGTCACCCTGTGGACGGTAATAAATTGCCCGAATATTTTTGCAAGGAGAGGTATACCCACGCTTCGTCCAATGTTGCTACGAATTTCCATCTTTCAGCTGCCAGATATTTTTCGTAGAGTTTTTCAGCATTGACCCACCACTCTGCAATGTGCCTTGCTCCTAGGTGGTGTACGAGGGCCTTGTGCTTCTTCTCCAGTTGCAAATTTTCATTGATTATGTGACAAATGGTTGACTGGTACGTTCCCACATGTCACACTATAGCTCATTGGTTTTTGGATTTTCACCGACGAGCGACTGCACTTTTCATACTACCTCCCTCGTTCTACTTGGAGCAGGTTGCAGTTTCTTCGGTGTTTTCCACCCACTTGCAGCAGCTTCGTGGAATTTACCTTTGCCATTCAAAACCTTATGGATACCGAACTTCGATACACTAAAATTTTTCGACTTGCACCTATCAATAATTTTCACATAACTGTACCATTCTTCAGAAATTGTGGTTATATAACCTTCCAACCATGGGTCCAATTTCCGAGGCATGTCAACATTAAAACAACTTCTACAAGTGATACATCTGTTCATAAGGTTTGGGACTGCGCCTGCAGAAAAAAAATTACATTGCTGATATGTCACAAGCAGGATTAATGTCAAAATCATTATCAAATGGCTGAATCAACCATCCGTATTTCTTCAATACTGCTTTGCCTTGACCTTTCATTAAAACCATCAATATCATCTTCATCACTATCTCCAGATCAATCCTACAAGCAAATCTGGGCACCATTCCCTGGAGACATATTATCATGACAAAAAATGTCCTCACGCTTGCATGGCTTATAACGGAGCAAACTGATACTCCATCGGTATTCACATTAATCTCAGGCCCGGGGAGGGCAAGAGGGGAGCACCCCGACTCCTGTCTCCCTCTGCGGCTTACGTTGTCAGCCTCAGAGGGACAACGTATCAATGCTCACGTTGTCAAGCATTGATTCCCTGAGGAATGTTTCCACCCAACTGTATTCGGATCTTCAATAAATTTAGGATCCACCCTGATAGGTTCTGTGAAGACAACCCCTACAGGAAGGAAATCCTCAAGAACTGCTACCAGATAATGAATCTATGATACTCACCAGCTCCTGGACATGACTGACTGTTGTTTTTTTTTTTTTTTTTTAACTTGCCTATTTGTATTTGACAAAGACTTTTTGTCTTCATGCAATTATATATTTTGTATATTACTGTATATTTTGTATATTATTGCATATTTTGTATATTTAATCCTGTAAATGTCTCAGGTCAAGACTGCACGTACTCTTGTTTATTGTACTTGTGTTCATCACACTTTAGTCTGTAAATATTCACACCATTCTGGCACAGAGCTGTCCTGGGGTGACCCAAAATTTCTTGGAAAATAAATTGATTTTAATAATAATAAAAAAGTAAGTTGGCAGACATGACACTTGGCCATAATTTCCTCCATTCTCAAACAAGAGTGTTGGGTTTCACAGTAATCGAAGCAATTGCTATAGAATATATTGCATCTCTAATTGTGAAGCCCTGTTGACAGTTGAGAATGGAGATATCCTTGCTAATCATTTGTTTCATAAAAGAACTTCAGTAATGACATTTAAAATTTTGGATAACTCCTTGATCCATGGACTGAATGAGAGAAGTGACATTGGATGGTAAATAACAGGAAAAAATATTTCCACAATCAGAAACTAATTTGGATTCATGAGAATGGTCTCTACAGTTATCACGAAATAAGACACATTTAGAATTTGGACTCTTCCACATATCACATAAATTCTTTGAAACTGCTGGAAAAAATTCATGAGGGAACC
This sequence comes from Mastigoproctus giganteus, assembly GCF_048544385.1. Lineage (NCBI taxonomy): Eukaryota > Metazoa > Arthropoda > Arachnida > Uropygi > Thelyphonidae > Mastigoproctus > Mastigoproctus giganteus. The sequence goes on from NC_143575.1 coordinate 69,097,578, forward strand.
AATCTTGAAAAATTTCCTTATCCATCCAATCATTTTTTTGGGCCTTATAAGTCACTGGAAAATCCATAATTCCCTTCAAGCCTCGTGAACGATGGTATTTACAAATTACTAAAGGCTTAATTCTATGTTTGCCCTATGCATTTGCACACATAAGCACTGTCACTCTTTCTTTATTTTGCTTAAAACCGCTTGCACTTTTTTCCCTTGCAACCTGCCAATATTTTTTGTGGCAAACGTTTCCAGAATGTTATTTGTTGTTATTTGGTTTTTAGGAGCATTAGAAACAAAGGCCATATTGCTCTGGGGATATGCGGTGGTCAATCCCTGACCTTTCTGCATCCTCCGTATTTGGTGGTCAGGGTTCAAACCCCGGTCTAATCAAGAAGCGCGTGCTGTGCACTGCTGCTCCTGCCCACCTGGCTACAGAGGCGACACATTTCCAGAAAAGACTGGTTTCGTCAGCATTGTATATGGTTAGCTGTAAGATTATTGTCATTAACAAACTTCTCAAATGTCACACTGTATTCTTTAGCCACCTCTGTGTCAGCAGACTGTTTTTCTCCCACAATGTCTAATTTTCTAATTCTGTGTCTTATCTCATCCATCAGTAAAAGCAATTGTTGTATAAATGCCCATTTTTTTCTTTAAAAGCTTTTGCTACTGCAATAATCATTAACCCTGGTATTGCCATACCTTCTGATCATTTTAATAAAAACCACTCATGCAGCACTTTATCTAAGTTTTCTAATTTTGGTTTGTGTAATCTTTTTCTATCATCTATCTTATTGTTAGGTTCTGAACATGCAGTAAATTCTAAAAGTTTGTGCTCTGAATGTTAATATCATACAATGTGGATGATCCAATGTTATATTCTGCTTTTCACTCCAACTTAAGACCCATTCTATTTTCTTTATTATATCAAGTTTGTCACTAAGCTTTAATATTGTTCTTTACTTCTCTGTGTGAGGTTTATTAACTTTAGGAGCCATAGTGAAAGGTTTCTAATTTAAAATAAATGTAAAACAGCAGTATAATCCGTGATATCAGTACAGAATTCATTTTCAAAATGGTGAATGCAAACAAATACAGTAATCGGCTGACTTGTCATTTTCTTTCCTTTTTTTTTTTTTTTTTTTTTGACACTGCAAGACATCTGCATTGTATGTAAACATCTGATCTCAATATGCAGTTAGCTCAAATGTTCCATTATTTGGGATGCCATTATTTCGACAATTTACAGTATTTCATCTTTCAAGGAAAATACACACAGAAGGAGAGAGAGAGAGATTCAAGTTAAGAAAAGATAATAGTAGATAATGGAGGGTTGCATTGGATGTGCTGCAATAGGGCTCCCAACCTAGGGGGGCCCAATTGAGTGAGCCTCAAAGTTTCAATATAAATAAATGAGGACATTAACCCCCTTTACATCTTGGGCCCCAAGTACTTTTGCACTGCCCTGCTGGAAAATATAGATTAGTAGGTATTGTAGAGTTGAAGAACTCTTGTGGACTTAAGAAGGGGTCAGATAAATGTTTGGAAGAAGTGGACAAAATATAAAAGTATAGAGAAAAAAATAAATAAATACATACATTTTTTGTTGTTGACAGCAGGTTCTACAAAAGTTTTGTTTCTTTCTAGCATTCTGTCATTTTAATACTAATTGAGCCTGTAGTTATGTATAAAAAATATGCTTCTTTCTTAAATGCTATAGGTCACATAAAAATTTAAATTAAACCTAGAAACAGACTTTACTCAAACAAAGAAGGATAAATTTTGAAAGCTTCTTACCTGTGCATAAGCACCATAAGCACCAAATTGATTGAACATAAATGGATTAAGGAGACCCATGTTTCCTGCCATCTGCTGCATTCTGCGTAACTGCCTTTCTTTTTCTGTATCTGCAAACTTAACCACCAAACTCGATGAAGCTCCCTATAAAATCATAACTTTGTAAAACTATACATAATATTGTTATAAATTTTATTTTATTTTTTAAAATTCAATTTGAATTTGTAGACAATTCAATTCAATTTCCTCTACAGTTAGTTGAATCTGTATTATCTATGTGAAAAATAACTTTCTGTAATTCCATGGTAAGCAAAAAAGGAAAGAAGAAAACTCTCATACACTTTCATTCTGAAATAAAATTAATCACAACCCTCTTCAAGTAATTTAAAGTTTCAAAATCAGCATTTGGGTGGGGTGTGCATACAACATTGGCGGGTGTGTGTGCGCGCGCGCGTGTGTGTGTGTGTGTGTTCCATACAATAAAACACTTTCACTGTATGGCAAAGCAAACTTACAAGGATAAGATCACTGGTTGTTCAGTATTATACCCTTCCAGAAATAAAACACAGCCACCTGTCTCATAATTGCTCTCTTTCATATTTTCTGTTTTTGACAATTTACAGAAAGAATAAGAATTTCAGATATTACTTTTTATTTATTTATTTTATTTTGTGAATAAAACTGTTCTATATACTTCTCCCTCACCAATATTCTCTATGTGATTGACTATTTTCTTGCTTTTGTTTCAATTATTATTATCCATATGATGCAAGGAAGCCTGAGGCTTATGAAGAAGAATGATGATATCCAGCTCAGGACCCTGGGTGTGCCAAGCCCATACTCACCAGATGTGAGCCCCCGGGGTGTCTTTATCTAAGTTACAATTTTGTTTCAATTTATCTAAGTTATTTATCTGACACATGGCATCCAAGTGAATATACTTTTAAATAAATTTGGGATTCATTATTATGGCATTTACTAATCATGGGTAATATTTTGCAACCTCAAAAACTGATGGCAAGTACTCTACATTAAGGCTTTGTCTTATGTCCAACTTAGAGAAAAGTATTGTTATCCACAGTTTTGCCTAAGTTGCTAATCTAGACCCTGCATATATGCAATTTAAAGACAAAACTGCATTTATGAGGGATACAATGGGCAGATTATAATCCAAATTTCAGCCCCCCCCCCTGGCTAACCTTCTAAAATAGTGCATCCACTACAATAGTGGATGTACCCATTGTTTTTCTATACATGGCCTGGATTTGATTCATGTTGGGATGGAGGAGCTTTTATGAGCTATTTTCATAATAGTTGGGCTAGTTCTGTGTGGCAGGGCCATGGCTTTTTCTCCAAGGAACTCTTGTTTTAATTGAGAGAAAACAGTGTCATTAAAAGGTGCTGTAACTTATGTGTGCTTCCTATATGGCTGGTATGCCATATAAGAAACACCCATAACTGACACCACAGGCAGTTAGTATCCATTCCTCCCCACCCTCTGTATGACACTGATATTATTAATGTATTCTTTGATCAGTAGTTTTCTCTTATTCAGCAGAATAAACTATGGTAGAAGCCAATGATAAATATAAATAAGTATGTAATCAAGTCACAAAGAAGGTTAGGTAAGTGAAAGCAGATGAGGAATCTTTCGCGAAGGACGTAAAAAAAAACAGCAAAGACTTCTTTACGTATGTAAACTCTAGAAGGAAGGGGATGAATCAGATGGGTTCACTTGAAATCAATGGGTTGAACCATCAACCCATCGATGCTTCAATGATTCTGCTCAGGTAGCTGACAGACTGAATAAGTATTTTACATCTACATTCACACATGAGGAATTCTCTAGGGAAGGGAAGGCCAAAAGTTTATCACACTAACAGGAAGCTAAATGATTTTGTAATAACTGAGAGAAAAGTGAAAGAGAAATGGTTGAAGTTAAACATAAGAAAGGCATCTAGTGGATGGGATATATCCAATTATATTAAGGACGCAGCAAAGGAAGTAAGCAAATCCTTAGCCATAATTATGAGAGCATCCTTGCATTCAGGGGAGGTCCCAGTGGACTGGAGGAGTGCAAATGTATCCCCGATTCACAAAGGGGGATCAAAGGTTGAAACAAGAAATTACACACCTATTAATTTAACTTCTGTTCCAGGGAAACAGAATGGAGTCACTGGTTAAATATGCAATGCAGGATCATCTAGACAAGACTGCAGTTATAGTTCAGACATAGCACAGATTTGTTAAGGGGAAATCTTGGTTGACCAATCTGATTGGATACTACGATGTAGTCACAAAGGAACTGCGTGAAAAAAAATAATTCTGATATTATATACTTCAATTTCAAGAAAGCTTTTGATACTTTTGTGCATAAAAGACTGCTGTACGAATTGGAGAAGTGTGACATTAGTCCAACCATCACTATGCCACCACTGATTTCATCAGCTCTGCACTTCAAGTCTAAGGTGAATGCTAATTTATTGTTCGTTTTTTATTTTAAGATGTTTTATGACTATTTATTAAATAATCATTATAAAACACAAATTTTTAATGTAAAAATAAAGTGTAATATGTAAAAAATACTATTTCATGTGTTGTTGGGGAACGGATTACCATCGGATGTTGGGACCCCACTGTATATGTTTGTATACAGTATAAGTTAAACACAAATATCCAAACTATTTCACTCGCATTCATATTCCTGAATGAGAATGAAACTGAAAGGTTAAACAGAAGTTCGTATGATCAAGCTACAAGTTCATAAACTGGAAGTTTGGAAATTGAGTCATTACTGCATTTTTAAAATATTTACCACACAAAATTCTGCATTCAAAAGCCAGCACTGTATCAGAGATAGAAGAGAGCAGAAAGAGTTTCAGCACTGTTCAGGAATAACATGGCCAACTCAACGAAACTTTCTATACTGAGGACTGGTAAATCACCGAGGCCAAGGTATTCTATAGGTGTTAAACCCTTTCTGGTAAACTATGAATCGAGCAGAAATCATGGTGTTCATTCAATTGTTTGTCACAAACAAATCAAAGGTTTTTTTTTTTTTTTTTTTTCTAGTAAACAACTGTTTGGGCACATACTCTCAGAATATAAGTATGCTTACAAAAATACTCATAAGTCTACAAGTGTAATGCTTTTAATGAATGAAACAAAGAGCTGCTACATAATGTGCATATTTAAATTAAGTTTACTGAGTAGTTAAAGATATAATTACAATATTAATAAAATACTGAAAACTTTATAATAAAATCCAAGCACAACACTAAAAAAAAATATTCCTACATTTTAAAATTCACTGTGGAATTTCACTGCTGTTATTTTAATGGCACATCGGCATCTTAAGCCATACTGCACTGGCATATTTTCTTGTATTCTGTGTATCTTGTAAACTCTTCTGACTGGTCGTCCCGGAGTATAAATAAAAAATTTATTTTTTATTTTTATACTGAAAAGAGTAATTCTTAGGCTGATTTGTGTGTTGTGAGGAACCTTAACTCCCTTCACCTTACCTAGAATAACAAGTCTGAAATTCCATTCAGTCTGTTGAGGCTGTAGGTTATTTCTACAGCCTAAACAACAGACTGAATGGAATTTCATCTTTACGTAATGAATAAGAAGTCATAAAATGGAAATGTACATTATTCCAGTTGTAACATAAAGATATTAATATGTTTTATACTAGTTCAGTTATGAAAATTATTTATGACTTACATGAAAAACATACACTTAATGAAAACTGATGTATAGCAAGTTACATGCATATTGGCTGTTGCTGATTTTATGAAATAAAACAGAGATACAGTAAACCCCCGCTATTCGCGGGGGTTACGTTCCTGAGTTATGGCTCCCATAGTAATAAAGGCGTTCCCTTCCAAAGTATGAAATATATAAGAAAAACTAGTCTAAAATTTTGTCTATGTATGTATTACATGTACCTTCATATTATGGATATGTACATAGTGAAATGCAAGCATATGGCATCGAAATGAAAATAAGAAACAATTTAATATTAAATGTAATATTTATTAGAAATTTCAAACAAATCTTTCAAACCAGCGCCTTTGCTAGCAAAAAAACTTATCCCACCAGTGCTATCACCAGTTTCACTAAAGTGTTGATAAAGGAGTTTTGCCTTTTCACGAATGATGAGTGAACTTAACGGAATTTTATTTTGAGTTCGGTCTTCTATCCACAGATTTAAAGCTTTTTCCATTTTCTCTAATTTAACACCACGAGTTACAGAGCAAATTTTTGAAGCAATTAACGCGTTTTCACGGACGCTACGGCAGATTTTTTCTTCCGATTTTTTGATTGATCATACCGTTGACTCATTGATTTTATGATGTTTTGCCACTGAGGAGACACTTTCACCATTAGAAATTTTGTCTAATAACTCAATTTTATTCACTAATGTCCTCACCACCTTCTTTGATCTTTTCACATTTCCCTTGTTATTCATAGCCATATTTTTGTAGGAGTTAAAAAAGATTTTGTCCACAATAAAGTCGCTTTCTTCCGTTAACACACTCGAAAAAGCCTGTTTTGCAAAACGGTAGATTTATCATTTTTGTAAGCATATCAATTTATAAATTGATAAATTTATTCAATTTATAAGCATATAAATTAAAAGCAAATGATGAAACCTTCCATGACAAGCGCATAACACATACTGAACAAGGATTAGCGAGAAACATCCACGCTTGCGATTTTGTCACCCCCTCTCCCCCCACCCACTCAGCACTGGTTTGACCGGGAAAGATAATTCTAGCCATGTTTTTTTATGGCGAAAATATTTACGTCGCTTTAAAATTCACATTTTTTTAGGTTTCATTTTATATTAAATCGGCGATCGCGAATACGCGAAACTGTGAATAGCGGGGGTTTACTGTATATAAGTCATAAATACCAATATCTAAAATTTTTTGTGATAGACCACTATATTTTGAATTTGGGGAGTATGATAAAGGTTGAGATGCCAAGAATACAAACAAAACATTTAAACTATTTAAAAGTTTATAATATGGATTAAATATAATATAAATTTCAAGAGCTTCATAAACAAAATCTTCAAGTTACAGAAAAAAGGTATATAATGTCTCAAAAGCTAGTGAGCAGAATCAGTGTTGTATAAATGTAGTTTGAATAAGGTGGCAAGATTATACATCTCATATTGTGAACCACTTACAACTGTCTACTCACGCAATCTGAATAAATAATGTTTCCAACAGATATGACTGCTCTTACTTATTCTCAGATGAGTGCCACCACACAGTGGTATAATTTCAGGGATTCTTGTCCTATCATCAGTAGGAGGGTAGGCACCCTGAGTGTAGTGCTGACAAGATGGTTGTGACTTGATTGTAATGGCATCTCCATAGCTAGGTGGGCAGGAGCAGCAGTGCATAGCACACGTTTCTTGATTAGGGCAGGGTTTGAGCACGTGACCACCAAATACGGAAAGGTCAGGGAATGACCACCGCATATCACCGGAGCAATATGTCCTTAGTTGCTAATGCTCCTTAAAAAAAAAAAAAAAAAAAAACCCAAACCACAAAAACTTGATTGTAAGACAGAAGAGGTACCAAATGAGTGCTGGATTGTCAGCTGCACTCAGGGTGCTTGCCCAGCAATGAAGTTCAACAATTCTTGAATCAATGCTGGCAGAACTCAACTGAAAAAAATAAAAATAAATAAATAAAAATAATAACAATAGTCTTCGCTACTTGGGAAGTATTACTTATTCAAAGTGCATCATTAAGCAACTCGGGAGGTATTCACAATAGGATATGTTGTATAATGATACTGCTTTGTTGTAAACTGCTTTTATATAGCTATGTATAAAACTAATGCTATGCAACTAGCCTATACAATGTTATATACCTTTTCTACAGTTTGAAGTTTCTGCTTGAAAATTACTGGAGAATTTAAACTTCCTACACTTTTTGGTATTTTTCATATTGTTCAATTAAATCCCAACTGGTTTATCAGCCCTACACTCAAAGTGCTTACCTACTCACTGACAAAGGGACAACAATCCCTGAAATGTAGTGACACTAGCACTCAACTCAGACGTCTCTACTTGGGAAGCATTACTAATTCAAAATGTGTGAGTAAGCAACTCTTCAAGAGTTATAATAATTATAGTGGAAACGTTGGAAAATTACATCCAACATAATAGCAAGGTTTTCCCTGCAAAAAAGCTCAAAAATTCCCTGTTATGCGAAGTTTACCGAAATTCTCTAACCGTGTTAGAGCGAAAACATGTTTATATAAGTATCGTGTTGTGCAAGGATTGCCGCAATTTATCAATCGTGTTAGAGCGAAACCGTGTTGTAGAAGTACTGTGTTATACAGGGTTTGCCTGTAGTTGAAACTTTGGATTCCTTTCCTGGCTTATCAAAGAAAAGAATGATTGCTTTATTCCAGGAGTTCAGAAACTGCTCCTCAAGAAACATTATGTTATATAAAAAGAGCAGGTATTCCACAGATTTTGGTGAAATATATTTAATCATTTCATAATGAATATCATCTAGTCCAACAGCTTGCTTTGGTAAGAGTTTAAGCAGTTTTAACTCTTGTGTGGTGAATGATCTATTCTTAGAGTGAAACTTTTTGATCTGAAGTTAAATGCATGCATTTCATTTTCCTGTTTCAGATCTGGAGAGTATGATGTTGCAGAGATGCTCAAAAAAAATTTCTGCAAGAGCACATCCATTAATATTCTAAGACTTTGTCCCAGACCACCTTAAGGCTGGTCAACAGGGTAGAGGTTTTAAAATGGATCTGTGATTCCTTTTGGCTCCAACATCAAACATAATATGCTTTTGTACATGTACATTTAGACTAGGAGATGGGTCATGGTGGAATATCATCATAATATCCCTCAACTTTTTTTTTGGGCCATTACAGTAGCTGTGCATTCTGAATTCCACCATAGATTTAGAAATGGTACAACCAGGTAGTTGTTTTTTGAATTGCAATTGTGGCAGCATGGCCAATATTTTCTTTGATAAATCATCAGTACATCATTGACCAGAACTTGACTGTAATGATATGTTTGTTATTTGGTTTTTAGGAGCATTAGCAACTAAGGCCATATTGCTCTGGGAATATGCGGTGATCATTCCCTTGACCTTTCCGCATCCTCCGCATTTGGTGGTGACGGGCTCGAACCCCGGTCTAATCAAGAAGCGTGTGCTACGCACTGCTGCTCCTTCCCACCTCACTACGGAGATGCCTGTAATGATATAAAACTCTGCCAAATAAGATATTCCAATCAGCTTGATTAACATGCTGAATACTGCACACGGGTCTGGATGTCACACTTGGGGAAAGATATGTATCTTTGGAGTGTGTGTAGAGAAGGGCAACAAGATTAATGAAGGAAATAAAAGGGTACTCTTATGAGGAAAGGTTTCAGTTCTGCACACTGCAGCATCTGAAGACTAGACACTTGGAAGGAAATCTCACTGAGGTGTTTAAGGCTCTGAATGGATTAAATAAGCTGAATGCTGATGGAATCCTTCCTTTTGCTCAGACACACATTAGGGGGACACATGCAGATATTTGTCTTTGGCCAACAGGTAGTTGATTATTGAAAAAACTTCATCAATATCATTAATAAATAATGATTAGTAAGGATCCAGCAATGAATCATGATTTCACTAATAACATCAGTCCAAGAAGATCAATGCCCATTTACAATAACCCTCTGCCTTTTGCCACTCAATCATCCTTTTATCCATATCTGTAACTTTCTCCTAATGCCACACTGCTCCAATTTGTACAACAGTCTTTCATGTGGAAGTGACAAAAGCTTTACTAAAATATAAGAATATCATGTCAAAATATTTTTTTCCATCCAGATCCTTTGTTAATGTGCCATAGTAGATAATCAGATTGATCAGACAAAATTACCCTTTAACAAATCTAAAACTTGATTTATGTAAACTAATGCTTATGAAGTGATCCCACAACACTTCTTTATCCTCTGACTCCATTATTTTCTATCAGAACTGAAATCTTAGAGGAATCTAATTGTCCGTTTTATGCTTTTGAAAGTAAAGACATTTTCACATCTCCAATGTATAGGAACCTCCTCTGAATCCAAGGGTATTCTCATAATTATGGGACAAGGTTTGCACACCTCTTTTGCTGCTCCTTTTAACACAACTGGGTAGAACCTATCAGCCTCAAGTGTGTTATTTACTTTTGGCTTCAACAATTTCTCTTCCACTTTATCCTCAGTTATGACAAAGTCATTTGGCTCCTGGTTATAACATGGAATACTTTTGGTATTCCCATCCCTAAAAACTTCTTCTCAACCTAAGTGAACCTAAATGTGACCCAAATTGGTTCATCCTTCTCCTTCTAGTGTAAAGATATCTTTGCTATTTTTCTTTGCATTCTTAGCAAAAGACTTTTCATAATTGAATCTAGTTTGCATAACTCCTTTGGCACTTGACTGCAGACTAGTTTATATTTACTGTAGGTTTCTGTGTCCCCATATAATTTCTGATTATCCTATGCATTTTTATTTCCTGTCCTTAGTCTCACTAGTAAAGCTAACATCCATTTAGGTCTAAAATTTGACGAATATTTCTTAGTTGATATGAAAAGCATAGCGGCTTCTAGGATTATATCCCCAAATACTTACTATTTAGAATTTGCAATTAGTAACATCATCAACTGGTTTCACCGGAAAGACTTTTTAAAGACTGAAAAATAATATAATATGATGGTAATCCACACAGGTGATGAAGTGAAAGTAGGTGCAAAACAATGGTTTCAACAGCACCAAAAAAAATTAAAAAAAAAAAAAAAAAAAATGTTTCAACTATGTTAAGGGTTTTTTTTTTTTTTTTTTTTTTTTTTTTAAATAAATGACCAGTTACTAGCCAAATTTTATATTTCATTCGGTATTTTCAAATAGTTTATCTTTACAGAAAAACAATACTATTACAATAATTTTAATGTAAAACCATTTCATTCAGTATTTTGTTAGTATTTTCTTAGTTGTAAAGGCTTAATGATAATCTTCTATTGAGGAATCAAACAGCGCCTGTATGTTAATTAGTTTAAGCATTTATATATACTAAGTCAGGGGCTGGCAACCTTTAATGAGTGAGGTGCTGAGTTTGCTGAAGTGGAGAATCTATTGCTAGCAGTGAATTTTGAAACAAGGGAGTATGTGTAAGGTAACTATCTGCTGTTGATTCCACAAATCAGTGCTTTGAGGGAGTGAGGAATTTCTGAATCATATATAGGGCTTTATTTTGAAACTAGATAGAGCAAAGACATACCTGAGTCTTTCAGTGGATTTCTGTAGATATGCCTTGTTGGATAAATAAATAAATAAATAAATAATTCATCCTTGTTGGATCAATAAATTCAATTGTCTGGTGATACTATGTCAGTACTGCCCTTGGTACTAGTGTTGTTTTGTGTGATGCATGTGATGCCAACCCTTGGATAGGCTTTAAAGTTTCAAATTTAAATTTTCCAGCATTAAGTGTTCAATAATCTAATTAATCATATCACAGATGTCATGTGAAGAGTTTTCATTTTGCACATAAATGATTCTCTTGTTAACCAGATGAGTAATCCACCTCTAAAGCTTCTAAAGAAGGTGGAATGAGAAATGTTAAGGCTTCGCTAGGTGGCAGTAGGGCAACATAGGATGGTACAGAGACATAATATCTGAAACCTTCTTTATACATTGAAATGTTCACCACAGAAAGGATCATGATGATTAATGGATACCCTGCCCTACCAAATTTGAGAAATTACAAAGGCACAAACATCCAACAAATACATAGTCATCCTTCTAATATTAATTGGAAGAGCTACTATAACAGATGTACGGTGCCCAGCTATTTTTGGTCACCCGTAAACATTTCAAAACAGGCTTTGTAAAAAAATTCGGCGCAACGTAAAATCTTGTGCTTGACCTACTTTGAACCAGTACAGTATCTACAGACATAGCAGACATACTCAAGTGAGAGCTTATAAGCTCAACTGGTAGCTATAAGAAATTGAAACTAAATAATTCCATTATTTATATATATTTGACAGTATCTGTGTAACATACACAGTAATCACAAAAAGTCAAAATGTGGTTCTTTACAAACATTGTAACTTTACAGAAAAACCAATGCCAAAAATTGTACTAAGTGCACCTAAATTATGAAAGAAGCAAATACAGGAAAAGCAACATAAAGTTTTCTAAACCAGTATAAAGAAACAAATAGCTTAAGCAAAATAACTAAATGCTACTACTTTTATTTACTTACTGGCATTGTTTGGCTACCATGTAAAGCATTAATTGCAGCCTGAGCTTCAGAATGAGAACTAAATTTCACAAAGGCGCAGCCTACAAAAAATAATAATAAAAAAGTTTATATATATATATAAAAAAATTATATACACACTTTTATAGAATTTATAGTATGTGCACGCTTTATATCTATATTACATAAACATATACATTTCCCTCTTTCTATCCTCTTTATACTTATGTATTTTGATTTTATATAGTTACAATACTGTATGGGTAGTGGCAGTTGATAATGATATATTGATTAGTTTTTTCTCATTATTTAAAGCAGATTACTGGAGTTCATGAGTGGGCTGAAATTTACTTACGGGTACACCCTCCAGACTGCTCAGTCTTAGGGTGTTTATTCTCCCTTCCTGCTGTTTTAAAATAGAAAAATAACTTCTACTGCCACTACCGATAACACGCACCATATGTAGAAATCATTTTCCTATTTTAAAACAGCAGGAACTACAACTGAAGCTGTTGTTTGTTTGTTTGTTATTTGGTTTTTAGGAGCATTAGCAACTAAGGCCATATTGCTCTGGGGATATGCGATGGTCATTCCCTGACCTTTCCGCATCCTCCGAATTTGACTGAGGCAGTCTGGAGGATGTACCCATAAGTAAATTTCAGTCACAAAGGCATTCCACTCATGAACTCTAATAATATGCTTTTAATAATGAGAAAAAAACTAATCAATACATCGTTATTGACTTCTACTGCCACTAACGATAATACACACCATCTGTTTACCAAGAATGCAGGGAGAAACCACGGTAGAGGGAAATGAGTTTGTCTGTTAAGTTTCCCAAAGTTTGTTGTGGTTCTCGTGTTGGCTTTCTTTATTTAGGAAAGATATGACAGAAATAAAATTCAGCATTCTGGGTAGTGTTCTAGAAATTCAACTTTTTAATTTACAACATTATAAACATTTCTGGGTTTACCAGGTAAGATCCACCACTATAGATTTGCTGATTGCTAACATATATTCAAAAACAACCCCAGAAACAGGTAACACATGGATGGGTAGATGAAGAGGTGTACTCCGAAAATATAAATATTATCAAGATAAAATTTGTTGTTTTATTTGTCATGAACAGCTTTCACAAAACTGTTACACAATTTAACACTGCTTAAGTTTAAAGCTATTCTTAAGTAAATAGCGATGTTTGCCTGCACTACAGCAGCAATGCCAACAACGTTGCAAGAAAAGGTGCTATTATTGCAGTTGTACTATCGGAACAGCAACAATTCAGCTGTGGATATCAGAACAGCAACAATTCAGCTGCGGATATCAGAAGAGCAACAATGCAGCTGCGGATATCAGAAGAGCAACAATGCAGCTGCGGCTATCAGAGAATTCCAGCATCAAAAGTGCATAAGGCGTGGACCTATGACTGTTTGTACTGTCCGCAAAATGATTGCGAAATTTGAAGCGACAGGACATCTTGGTGTTCAACCAGGTAGCAGTCGAAAACGAGTGAACTCATTCGTGTTGAAGATGTGGCTATGGCTGTCATGGATTTATCAAGCCAATCTCCATGTGGTAGCACAAGTGTGCCAGCTGTTTCTTGTGAAGTGGACATGCCGTATTCCACTGTAAGGCTAGTAATACGTCAGGAGTTGCAGTACTATCCTTACAAGATGCATATGCTACAGCAGCTGCGAATATCTGCATGGTAATGCAGATATTAGTTTCACATATACACTTCAGTTTCTGGCATGAATGACAGTGGATATCACTTGGCCATGGAACATCCTTTGGATGTGATGAAGCCCACTTCTGCTTAAATAGACAAGTGAATAAACACAACTGTTGCATTTGGGCACCAGAAAACCCTCGAGTTATCCAAGAGGTCCTGTTGCATTCTCCAAAAGTGACAGTGTGGTGTGGATTTACGGTCACATTCATGACTGGGCCATATTTTTTGTGAACAGGTAACACCGATTGGACCCCGCACCTGTTCCATCACTGGACAGTGATATTATGAAATGTTGGCAAATTTCACAATACCAGAGCTGCAGCAACGTGGGTGCCTTCAGGATACCATATTCATGCAAGATGGTGTGCCACCCCACATTCACCGTTGTGTCCAAAGATTGCTAAGGCAACACTTTACAAACGAATGGGTCATCAGCCGTTGTTTCCAGATCTCTTGGCCACCACAATCACCAGACCTCACCCCATGTGACTTCTGGTTGTGGAGGTTTTTGAAGAACCAGGTGTATCGGGAAGGATGTCAAACTTTGGCAGACATCATGTGCTGGCTATTCTAGTTGACATGTTATGTTCTGCCATAGAAAATGCTGTTCTTCACATGGAAACTGTTGTTGACCAAAATGGAGGACACACTGAACAATTATAGCACTGTTCAAGTGATTTGTTGCCACAGCACCATATAGTGACACATTTTGTAACTATTTTTTTTTTTTGTTTCCCAATAAATGGCAAGAGCCTTCTTTATTGTACTTGTTGCCCAAATTTCTCTTCAGTACTATCCTTAGAACTAGCTAAAGAGCCCTCTACATAGGGATACTTTAATTTTAACAACCCTGTATATACAAACAAAACACAAAATATTAATGTGGATTAACAAAATGTTAATCCACTGATGATGATATCTTTGCTTACATTACTCATCCTGAGATAAGTTCAGTGAAACTCAAGAAGTTGCTGTAGGCATTTCTGAAATAAAGGTCATCTAAACACACTGCCATATTATGGTTTGTATTTATAGATGTAAATGTAGTAGTGGTGTATGTTTAGGTATAAAAGCAACAATGGCTGTGGGGGTGTCAAGTATATTGAGGTCTGTATACTGAATATATACTTTGGTTGGTTTGCCTCTTTGCTGGACCAAAAAACCTGTGTTTTCAGGAGACAAAATTATGGAATCCTTGCTGAAGACTGACTACTTCAACCACATGCTGTTTCCTACAACTGGCTAGCCAATTTTCTCTGCAACTACTCATAGTGAGTGACAGAAAATGGCTCTATATCCTTTCTCAACCAATGCTGGAGCTCCAAGATTCTGCTCTTTCTAGTACTCTTTTTGTCCTGTATATAGTGACCTTCTTTCACTAACTGCAAATTCTGCCAATAATTTTGATGAACATGGCACATTATATTTCACCTTCTATGTGACATATCCATGTGTCATTCTCCAAAATGATGCTGTATGTTGTTGTTGGAGTGAGTTTTTGGGCAAGGGTTGCTGTAGAAGGGCCTATTATGGCCAAAATGCACCTATTCCTGTGAAGTAAGTAAGACTGTGCATGTTATTAATATGGCTTTAGAAGAGAATATATAAATTAATCAGTTTTAGATAGTGTAAAATGTCAGTTAGATTGTAATTGTCTCCAATAATATGACTAACCTGCAGAGACACTTGAAAGTTAGAGAGGGATCAGGATGATGTAGATCTAGCAAAATTATGACGATGGGTGCATTCAATAAGAATATGTTTTACAGTTAGCGGTGAACCACAGTGAAGGCAAGGTGGGGGGGGGGTCATCTCTAAGCAATAAAAATAAGTGGGTATGACCAATACATGCTCTGGCCAGCAAAACCTTTTCATGACTGTTTGATCAGAAGCTGCATTTCCATAACTGTGGATTCTGTCTTATGTTTATTCTTAACTCATTACATAAATAGTTATGCCAAATTTCTATCTACTTTTCAATGCATACTCTGTGTATGATTGATTTATAATCTGTATAAGGAAACTGGATGTGGTTGTTGTCAGAGGGTTTCTTGATAATTTATCTGTACTCTCATTTCCTGGTATTTCAGCATGCTCAGGGATACAATAGAATATGACAGTCTCTGTTTACTGTTATTTTCAATTGATCACTGAAAATTGTTTTGGAGGGCTGCTGTCACTGCACCCAAAGAGTGTGTATATACATAGCCTTTGGACTGAAATCACTGGGAAGAAAGCTCAAAGCCATCTTAATGCCACAGATCTCTGCAGTGAACATGCTATGTCCCTGTGGTGATGAGACAGAGACAGTTGATGTTGGCAGGACCACAGCAGCTCCCACAGCTGTGTCACTTTTGGAGCTGTCAGTATAAATTTGCAAAATTTGTGCATCGGCCAACATGTAGGCTGCATGTTGGCCAATGCAGCCTACATTTCAAAAGGTTTGATTGTTCAGGAACACTTTCCCCTAACAGTGGAAGGAATTATCACATGAGAGTATGTAAATTTTCCATGGAGATTGTATAATTTTTGTGTCTTGATGAGTATTGGTCATACATATATTCTACTGCTGAATTAGAACTTGTAGGAAAATTCCTGTGGATCTGTTTTCATGAGATTTATTTCTAAAAAGGTTTACCCACTGAGGATCACAGTAGATAAGATGACCAGATAGGATGAGAAGAGAAGCTATGAATTTTAACCACATAATTAAAGAGCAGAATCTTTCTCCAAAGGTGAAGTGAAGGTTCACTGGATTTTCTATATAGGCATCAGACTGATGATGATGTCCTGAACCCGCCAAGAGCAATCCTAAGCGCACTATGTTGTACAGCATTGAGACAGGCTAATGGAGTCTTTGGAGTACAGTCATAAATGCAGCTTCATAATCTAATCAAGATCTCATCAAGGCTCAATATGGGTGGAGGAGGATTTAATGATCAGCTCCCTATGTCGTGGACAAGATGGCTTCAAGTATGTTTGGTTATTGAGTAACCGGGGTTCAAGCCCGTGACTACTGAATACGGTGCTGTTTCTTGTAATCTGTCTATCTTGTGAACTCCTCTGACCATTTGGTCGTCCCGGAGTATAAACAGAAAATTTATTTATTTATTTATTATTTCATATAGAGAGTTTGTGTTCATAGTATATGTTTCTGGAATTTACTTTGGTGTCAAACATTATGCCTAAGAATCAGATATTATGGATGAGTGGTATTGGTTGAGTTCCCAGAAATAATTCAGGTTCCGGAGGTAGGCATCAACTCTCTTTTGCAAATGTGAATAGCAACAGTTTTTGAAGCCAATAGTCAATAACCATTATGACACTATTTTTATTATTGTGAGCTGTAGTTGTTGTTATAGGGAATATACACTGGTGTGCAAAACTTAAGGACCAACACTATTTCTAAAGGTTACAACCACAAAATCTTTACTTAAGATACTCTTTACTGATGAGAGTAGATTCAGTCTCAGCAGTGATTCTGGATGTCAGCTAATCTGGCAAGAGGTTGGCGCATGGTATCACCCTGCAAACATCACTGAAAGGGACTGATATGGCGGTATTGTAACTGGTGCACGCTACTGAACTGAGGTAATCCTTCCCCATGTGCATCTGTTCTGAGGTGCTATTGGCCCCGAGTTCGTTTTTATGGATGATAATGCCACATCTCATCGCACTGCAGCTGTTGATATGCTTTTGGAAAGTGAGGACATTGTTTGTATGGATTGGCCTGCCCGTTCCACCGATCTAAATTCCATCGAGTGCACATGGGACGTTCTGGGGAGATACCTAGCGGCATGTTCACACCCACCAGAAAATGTTCACCAGCTGAAGATGGCACTGACAGAGGAATGGATGATGTTACCACAAGAACTCAACAACATTGTTCTAAGTATGGAGAGGCGGTGCAAAGCTTGCATTGACATTAGGGGGTGGCCATATCTCCTACTGAGGACCACCTCTTCCTTTGTTCCATCTTTGGCAGTGATGCATCTGTATCATGGCAGCCAATGCTATGTTGCCATTTTTGAATAAAGTCCCCCTGTACAGGTTTATTTCCATAGTAGTGTTGCTGTTGTTTCCTTCATCATTTCTGCACCTCACGAGGTTCCTTTGGTATGCTTTTCCCATATCCAGGCCACCCCTATCAGAAGCTACAGGTGAAAACCTGACTGGCCCTTAAATTTTTTGTATATTCTGTAAGTGGAAGGATATTGCAAGATCATCGGCATAAAGGTAGCTGTCTACAATATCTGGAATATTGTGTGATAAATTGTTTATTCTAATAGCAAGGAGCGTAGTGCTGAGCAATTATATCTGTGGACAACAGATTGCAAAACAGCATTGCAAATAACACTTGAAAGTTCTATTTTAAGGCAACTCCCTATAATCATTAGTAGTTCACTTCAATGCAGGGCTGCAGTGGAGGATATACACCATATACCCTCTGAAGTTTCTTAGATGAATAGCATATACCTTCTGGTTTCAGCATATATATATATATATATATACATATGGGTACATACATATACATACATATGCCATATATCCTCTGGAATTCCATTAATAAGCACAGCGTAGTCTCTGCATACATAACATTCACAGAGTATAACTTCTGCTAATTTTACGACTACAGCACTGCCTCAGAGTCCTACGGCATACAGATTTTGAAGAATGCCATGGCGGCAGGTCATGTCAAATGCTTTTTCAATATCCAAATATACCATGGCAAGATGATTTTATCAGATAAAAGTGTTCCATATTTTTACACTCAGCTTTCACAATAAGGTCCAACGTGGATCAATTTTAGCAGAAGTCATACTGATTATAATTGATAATTGAGTGGGATTCCAGGTACTGTACAAGTCTATTTTGCATCATCTTTTCTAAACTCTTGCTCAAACAGCTAGTAAGGGATCTCAGTCTATAGTCACATGGACTCATCTGGTCTTTTCCAGATATAGGGAAAACTAACAGTGAACCACATTATAACAAGAACCACATTCACTTTACGCTGATTCGCTATAACGCTGTTCTTGTATTATAACCCATATCTGACTATAACACTGTCACAAATCACTGTAACACTCTTTTGGCATTTTTAACAAAATCGTTTCATTTGATGGAGTCAATAGCTTGAAAATGAATAGCAAAACAGCATTAAAACGTTTCAAAAGGCGACTTGAGAAATTTTCCCACACTGAAATTTTCTTGCACGTTAATTTAATTGCAGTACAGTGACTTGTTACAGAGTTCAGAGACAACATTTTAAAAAATGATCAAATATACTGCTTGTAATATTTGCGTTATATGCATTTATCCAAAGTCTAGCCATAACTCAGTACAGCATTAGACATTGTGCGTAATGGACGGTTTTACTCGAACATTGTATCATAATTAATGCAACCAACACAGTTACATTTTCGAAGAGTTAATAATGGCAGATAAGAATGAAAAAGCAACAACGTCTGGACACAGTACGAAGACTACAAATGCAAGAAAAAGACTGAATTTGAAAATTAAATTAGACATTTTGAAGCGAATCGATTCCGGTAAACGACAAGCGAATGTGTGCCCTAATTTAGGACTGGCAAGTTTAACTGTAAGATCAATTATAAAAAATAAAGAATTAATTTTAGCAGAGGGAAAGACACCTGTTCCACTGTAAGCAGCTAGGGCTAGGCCGGCTATTAGGATTGAAATGGAAGACTTTAACTAATTTTATTGAAGATAATATCCAATGCAGAATTCAGTTAAGTTAAATATTATAAAAAAAAAAAAGAGAGAGATTAGCCTATATGATGATCTGAAGAAAACTCATCTTAAAAAAAAAAAAAAAAAAAAAAAATGTGGAACCATTTAAAACTAGTAAGGGCTGGTTGAATAGATTTAAAATCCAGGGAGAAGCCACAAGTGCAGATCAAGGAGCCGAAACTCTCACAAAAAAACTTGATAAAATTATTGAAGAGGGGTAATATATGTTATACTTCTCAACAAGTTTTTAACATAGATGAAGCAGGACTTTTTTTGGAAACAAATGCCTAAAAGAAGTTTCATATTGAAAGAAGAAAAAAACAAGCCAGGTTTCAAAACGGCAAAGGATCGGTTGACTTTATTGTTGGGTGGTAATGCTGTGGGGGATTTAAAAATTAAAACCCATTTTAGTTTACCAGGAAGAGGGACAAAGTACAACCCAAAATCAACACATTTTTCATGATTAAATTCATCAATTAAATCCATGATTTTAATTGGAATTTTAAGTTCAATTTTGATACATAAGTAGTTACCACATAATTATATACGTATGTAATGCAGAATATTTTATATGTACAAATATTTGAATATTAAATATTTTGACCGACATTTGTGCATATTTTCACTACCGATTAGGAAATACCCTATGGCACCGACCAAAACTCACAAATACATATGTTGTTACCTTATGGGAATGTGGCACTCACAGTTAGTGCGGATTCACATAGTGCTCTGTTTTTCCGGAACAAATTTTCTGCATTAAGCAGGAGTCACTTGTGTGTGTGTATATATATATATATATATATATGTGTGTGTGTGTGTGTGTGTATATATATTCATAGTCAGACGACGATGAATCATTTTTACAAGGGTTTTGCTCAGACAATTGGTAAGTGAAATTGGTCTATAGTTATGAGGAACAGAATAGTCTTTACCAGGTGTTTTGGGATAGCCGGTACGTAGGAATGACGCCAGGAGCTTGGGAATGTATGTTCAGTGAAGATTAGATTGAAGAAGATGAGCAGTGACAAGTGTGATTTTGGATCTAAATTTTTGAGCATAACATAAAATTTTCCCATCAGGGCCAGCAGCGCTGTTCCTTGTGTTGTTAAGAGCATGTTGCAGTTCAACCATGGTGAATGGTTGATTATACGTTAATGCACATGCGTCAGTGAAATTCAGTTTGGATTTTTCAGTTACATCTTTAATTTTTTGAAATGATTGGTCATAAGCAGTTGGGGACAAATGAGAAAATATAGAACCTAGTGCATTTCCAATTTCTGCAGGGGTAGAAAGTTCCTGACCATTCCAGTTAATTAGTGGAGTAGATGTTGGAGGAAATTTGCCATTTAACAGTTTTATCTTGTTACAAATTAGTCTGATGTCTGTATTTTTATTGACTGAGGAAACGAATTTAATCCAAGATTCTTTTTTTGCTTTTCGTCTGATATAACGGTCTCTTGCTCTAAGTCACTTATAATTAATAAGATTCGAAGTGGTTGGATGTTTGTAGAATTGATTCCATGCTTTGTTTTTCTTTTTTCTTTTTTTTTTGTTTGTTACACTCTTCATCCCACCAATAATTTAATTCTCGTATTTTCCTGACTTTTTATTGTGGAATGGCAGTAGTTGCGGCTGTTAGAATTTGGTTTGTAATGTGTTCAGTAACATGGTTGATAGAAGAGCACTGTATGATATGGTTGTTGAACGAGACAAGCCTGCTGTATTTTATTCAGTCAGCCTTTGGAAATTTCCATTTTACTGGATTATCTCTTTGTGATGAACAGGAAGTTTGAACTTTGCATATTATTGGGAAATGATCGTTGTTGTGAGGATCATTAAGAGTTACCCAATCGATACTTGGATAAAGCACTGGAGAACAAATGGAAAGGTCTATTGTGGAGGTTGATCCGGTAGGAAAATGAACATAGGTAGGTGAGCCAGTATTCAACAATGTTAAATTCCTGCCTGTCTATCACCATTTCAATATGCTTACCACGACTGTCTAAGCTAGGTGAACCCCATAATGGATGGTGAGCATTAAAGTCACCTAGTATACAGAAGGGAGGTGGTCGTTGCAACACAAGATCTTCGATTACCTGAATAGAGTATGGACAATTAGGTGGAAGATAAATCGAAACTAATGTAACAGTGATTCCAATTACTATCGTGCGGCAATGGCTACTAAGCAGGTTTGCAATGGAATGCATTTGGAGGGAACTCTTGAATCCAACAAGATGGCTACTCCTCCATGAGCACTATTAGTGTCGGAACTATCCTGTCTGAAGATAGTGTAATTTTTGACTGTAGGGAAAACTTGGGGCGTCAAGTTGGTTTCTTGTAGGCACATGGTAACAGGATCGAAGCAGTGAATTAGTTCATTGATATCATCGATATTGCTGCAAAAACCTCTACAATTCCACTGAATGATTTGTTCCATTATTTGATTTTATTCGTGGAAGATGTATATGGCTGCTTTTTATAAGCGGATTGTTTATGACAATCTGGTTTTGATTTTTCATTTCGAGGAAAAGTGGGACATCCTGATTCATTGCTATCGTCCATATCACCTTCTGCATGTATTTCAAGCAATTCTTCTTGATCGATAGTATCATCTGTATCCATGCTTGTTAGGCATGATTCTTTCGCCTCAACAGGATACGATCTTGGCAAATTTTCTGCTACTTGAAAATGCGGAGATCTCTGGGATGGAATTGTAAGTGGCGTATTGTTGCTTTGGTCTACTGAATTTGGTTTATATGGATGCTGGATTGAGAGTACTGATCGAGCCCAGTCTGATACTGATATATTTGGGGAGGGGGTCCGGAAAATTTACTGCCAGCAATTTACCGTCATGTCAGTTTTTCGGTGGAATTTTTGAAATCAGAAAAAGGAAACCCGAAATTGTGCTTTAGTGGACATTTGTTTTATAAAGACAGGCAAAATGAAACAAAAATTCATTGGAAGTGACAAAATTACCGAAAAACCAAATGTGCTGCTCGAGTTACTACGGTAGATAACACCATCGTTAAAACATGGAAGGAGCACAATCATTGTGGAGACGCAGCAGGAGTTGAGGCAGCGCAACTTCTTGATACCATTCGAACTTATGCAGAAACAAATAATACGCCTCATAGTATTATTTCAAATGTTTAAAAAATCTGTAGCCAAGCAGCAGCCCCTAAGCTTCCAAGTGTAGATACAATGAAACGAACAATCCAAAATATAAGAAACTGAAATTTTGATGTAGAAACAATCAAATTGTAGAAACAATGAGAATTGTTTCTACAATTTGATTCTGGACCCGAGTACAGTCGTATGTTAATTTTCAGTACGAAAAGAAATTTGCAGTTGTTAGCGCGAAGTGAACACTGGAATGCCGATGGGACTTTCAAAACTGTTTCCTTATTTTTTTTATCAGCTGTATATGATACATGGATTCAAGGACAAAAGATCGCTTCCATTAGTTTATGCATTATTGCCTAACAAGTCTGAGGAAACGTATGTATCTCTACTACAGCAGCTGAAAGTATTGGAACTGGCTTGAGAAGGCAATGATGGCCAGAAGAGTTTTTTCTGACGCTTCGCAACAGGGTTATTTTTTCCACTTTTCACAATGTATTTTTTGTTCCATTCAGAATAATGGATTGAAATAACATTATGAAACTGATGCTAATTTTGCTTTAAATATGCAAATTTTGGCAGCAATTGCATTTGTGCCCATTCCTGTTGTGACAGTCATTTTTGAACATTTGTATGAAAATGGTGTTTTTCCTCCAGAATCGCAAGAAGTTGTTGATTATTTTGAGGATGCATGGAATAATTCTGTTGAAGGGTGGCATAGAGGATTTGAGGAACAAGTCGCTGCTTATCATCTCAACATTTGGAAATTTATCGATTGCATTCAAAAAGAACAAAGTATTAACGAAATGCACATTGAACAATATTTAAGTGAAAGTTATCCGGGCAACAAAAAAAAAAGAAGTATCGTGATTGTGATGATCGAATTAAAAGGCTTGTTAGTGCATACAATGAACGGGGTGATATCTAAGAGGTATAGCACATAATATTTCTTATTAATAATGTACATACTGTGTTGTAAATATTACAGTTTCTTAATAATTAATTATCCCAACATGACTGATTCTGAAGATTGCATAAACATTCATTTTGAATTTTTGCAGTGCACTATGACATACCTAATGTTATAATTAGTTTATTTTAAAATTAACCAATTCTTATATTGTTCAAATAATGGATTTTTTACTATTTTTGTGATACATGTAACTATTAAAATACATAATCTACCTATTAAATTACATATTTCCATACGTGTTTTTTTTATTTTTTATTTCCGTACTATTCCCTCATAGTTCATAGAATTCCAAAAATATGCTAATCATAGCTTAAGGCAGAAACTTAAATAAAAAATAACTTTTTATGATTTGACCAAACACATCTCATTGCTTCTAGACGGTAAAATGCGATAAACTGACACGGTGGTAAATTTTCCTAGACTCATTTGGGGAGATGGATACTTCTGTCTGACATACTACCGATTGCTGTGTGTGAATGGTAGAAGCATAAGTGCATTTTGGTATACTTAAGTTGATCTGTTTTTTCGCTTCTTGATAAGAGACTTTATTTTCAGTTTTATATTTTTGTATTTTTTTCCCTATCTTCCATAGATCACAATCTTTGGAGTAAGCTGGATGCTTGCCACTACAATTAGGACACTGTGGTGTTGGAGCCTTGCATTCTGCTTATGTGTGTTTTTGCAGCCACAGTTTGGACATATAGCATCTCCACGGCATGCTCTCTGAGAATGGCCAAACTTTTGACATTTATAACATCTAAGTGGATTTGGGATATATGGCTTAATTGCGACAATTCAAGTAACCTGCTTTGACAGAACCTGGTAGATTTGGAGTACGGAAAGTAAAGATTATGTTTCGCGTGGGAGTTAAGTTGCCGTCTTTTCTGATCATGATTCGTTTTGCATGAGATACATTTTGCTCTTTTAGCTCCTGGACAATTTCTTCCTCAGAAACGTTTAACAGATCCCATTCGAAGTTCACTCCCTTCAAAGAATTCAGTGTGTTATGTGGGGTAACCTTAATCGGTATTCCACTTAAAGAAGTTTCCACTTAAATATTAAAGGAGGCAACAAAGGAAGTAAGCAAACCCTTAGCCATAATTATGAGAGCTTCCTTGGACTCAGGGGAGGTACCCATAGACTGGAAATGTGCAAATGTGACCCCAATTCACAAAGGAGGATCAAAGGCTGACACAAGTAATTATAGACCTGTGAGCTTAACTTCTGTTCCAGGAAAATTAATGGAGGCACTGGTTAAAGAAGCACTGCAGGATCATTTAGACAAGACTTCAGTTATAGCTCAGACAGAGCATGCTTTTGTTAAGGGGAAGTCTTGCCTGACCAACTTGATTGGATACTATGATGCAGTCACAAAAGAACTGGATGCAGGGAATAACTTTGATATTATATACTTGGATCTTAGAAAGGCTTTTGATACTGTTGCACATGGAAGACTGCTACACAAATTGGAGCAGTGTGACATTGGAGGCAAATTGCTGCTATGGATAAAGGGGTGGTTGAGGGGGAGAAGACAGAGAGTGGTAATCAATGGACACTGCTCATCGTGGACTGATGTTATTAGTGGAGTCCCTCAGGGCTCAGTGTTGGGTCCATTATTGTTTTCTGTATTTATAAATGATATTGATGATGGTATATCGGGCTTAATGTCCAAGTTTGCAGACGATACAAAGGTTGGCAGGGTTGTCAAGGACACTACTGACACTATGCTGCTGCAACAGGATCTGGAAAGGTTGAGCAGATGGGCTGAGAGGTGGCAAATGAAGTTTAACATTGATAAATGTAAAGTACTACACATGGGAAACAGCAACCCCAGAGCAACGTATCAACTCTGTGGTACTACACTGACAGTGGTAGAGAATGAAAGGGACTTGGGGGTGGTTGTGCAGACAGATATGAAGTTCTCTGAGCAGTGCAGACGGGCTGCAAGAGTAGCTCATGGAGTATTGTCAATGATATACAGGAATTTTTCCAGCAGGGATAAGGAGGTGATTATTCCATTGTATAAGGCGATGGTCAGGCCACACCTAGAGTACTGTATACAGGTCTGGAGGCCTCATTTCAAGAAGGATGTAGAGCTGCTGGAACGAGTACAGAGAAGGACAACAAGATTAGTGAATGGAACAAAGGGGTGCTCTTACGAAGAAAGGCTTAAGTTTTGCAAATTACAGTGTCTGGAGACTAGGCACCAGCGAGGTGATCTGATAGAGGTGTATAAAGCCTTGAATGGTTTAAGCATGCTCAATGCTGATGGGATTCTTCCTCTAGCTCAGAAAAATCACCTGAGAGGGCATAAATTCAAATTGAGGAAAGACAGATGTAGGATAGACGTGCGGAAATTTGCCTTTAGCCAGCGGGTGGTTGGTTGGTGGAACAGACTTCCATCTTGTGGTGGAGGTTGATAGCCTAAATAAGTTTAAGGCTCAGCTGGACAGGTATTTTGAACGAACAGAGGGGTGAAGTGGAAGTGGGTTTTTTTTTTTTGGCTGATGCTGCATAAGCTTGCTTTCTTGCATCAAATGCCTCTACTAATGCTAATGCTAATGCTAAAGTGAGTTGTAGTATTAACTCAGAGTGTCTTGAGTGAGATGTCATTATCAGACAATCTCCTGATTGGAGACATTTGACCATTTTTGGTGAACCTGCAGCATTTTCTAGGCATCTCTGGATGATGAAAGGGGGGGGGGGTTGCTCACAGGTTGGGAAGACAAAGAATTTACTATAAGGAAAGATGGAAATTCCTGCTTCCTATTTTTAAGTTTCTATTTAAGCACTCTATTTTTAAGTTTCTTTGAAAGCCAGAAGTCATGGTCAGTGTCACTGTCATATTCATGTTGAGAGCTCTAAGCGTGAAAATACATCAATTTCCATTTCTTCTCCTTTTAGCCCGAAGGGATGGATTTTTCCTCAGGTTACTGGCCCCGCCACGTGGAGGCAGGAGCTGTGCCACCAGTGACAAACAGGATATTGAAGTTAGTAGAGTGGTTAGTATTTGATATGAAGACTAAGAAAAGAAAGGTGGATTCCCTTTCTGTGTTTTTACTTCTGACGTTGCAAGCAAAAAACCACTTGATGCAAATAAAAGAGGAGAAAATCGCATGAGAAAAGAAATAAAACTATTTTTTTCAGAGCACTCTATAAATCACACAGAGAAAAACGCTTGGCACTCGGGGCCTATGGAAGAAAGGGAGCAGAGTGACAGTTAATAACAAGCTGTGGTGTTTTTAACTCGTTGGAATGATGTTGTATAGGCTGATGCTGCTAAGATTTCAGCAAAAGTATTGCCCAAAGCATTAGCAATATCTGAGGGATTGGACAGATCTTGCCTATTCCAGGAAAGGATTTCTGTTAATGCTCGATGCAAAATGTGTCCAGGATTCTTTATTGGCTTGCCTTTGTATGAAATGTGCTTTTGCCCTTAACTTCTTAAAATTAATGAAGTTGGCTTTGTGTGGCTGTTGTCGAAATAAATTCCAGACTTCATTCTTTTTTTTCTTTGCTTTTGTGTATTCCTCATTCCACCAGTTATTATAATGCTTTTTGCCCAGAGGATATGATAATGGTATTGTGTCTTTGGCCACTTTTAAGAGATGTGATGTGATGTAAGCTGTCACACTATCAATATGATGGAGGATTTTTTGCTGATTGAGAGAGAGAGATCGGGGACTGAAATTTTGCCCAGTTTGCTCAAACAAATTACCATTTCATGCATGATTTAGTTGAAGGCATCTGTGCTAGTAGAAAGTTGCATACAATTGGAAAAGTCACTGACCATGGGATCATTTAGAACGTACCATTCTATGGTTGTGACCAGCACAGGAGTATGGGCTTGGGAAACCCAGGGTCCTGAGCCGGATATCATCATTCTTCTCTTTCTTCCTTTCTTGGTGATTCCCTTCTATTTCTGACTCTCTCTCTCTCTCTCTCTCTCTCTCTCTCTCTCTCTCTCTCTCAGGGTAACACGTGGGAATTTTTTTTCCCCTTCCTCAGCAAGGAAGCCTGAGGCTTCCTTGCTGCATCATCATCATCATCATCATCATCATCATCATCATAATAATAATAATAATAAAAATTCTTCTTTAAAGGGGCACGATGGCCCAGTGGTTAAGACACTGGACTATCAACCGGATGGACCCAGGTTCAAATCCCACCTTGGTGGAAGCAACCACGGCTCTATTACGCTGGGAGACCGATATAATAATAACATTAAATGATGATAATAATAATAATATAAAAAAAAAAAAAAACATCGCAAAAGTTACTCCACTGGACTTGCATTCCCCAAGGGCGGAGTGATGGCTGAGGCACATAGTGGTGGCATCTGGTGTCACCTGCAAGAAATAAAAACCACTGAACATAAGCTAAACAAGTCCACTGCCATAGATGGATGATGTCGCAGAGAAATATTATTCATACTCGAAAAGTTGGAGACAGTCTCCCAAGCAAGACAATGGAGCAAGTGGCACTGTCCCCCCTAAGGCCACCACAAGAGAAGGGCAAGACTATCCAGCCCCATCAACTGGAAGTGCTTGTTGCGGAACTGTGCTAGTGACCACCCAGGAAGGAAGAAAATGCCAATACATGAAGTGGAGCATTGAAATGAATACATACACCATGCGAGCATACTATGAAATAACCAGGCTAGAGACCGATATGACAATGTACACGTCGCGACTACATACCAAGTGGTTGGAACGATACAAGGATATTCAGGTCACCAAACAGCGATTAGTGGACCACAGAAGGATCATCGTCACAAAGAACCTAATAGCTCCTGCCATCTTCGAAAAAATCAAGCAGGACATAAGCGATCAACTAGAAAGCACAAAAAATATGGTCAATTTGGAACCAGGATTCGAACAGAATTCTGTTCGAATCCTGCTTCCTTCGCTAACAGAATTCGAAGGAATGGACCCCAAAAGAACCCAGGTGATACCTAAGAAGAGGCCAAATAAAATCCTGTGGAAAGTAGCAGACCATCTCAATCAGCAAATAATGCCACATTACCTTGACAACAATGGTGCAATGCTGGAGGCTATCCACACAGCCATATACTGTGCTGCCATAGCAGCAACTAGGATTAATGGAAAAGAAACGAGAGACCAGCAGCAGAAGAACCAAAAACACAAGGAACTGCCAACTTGGGAAAGAAGACTTCAGCAGAAGATAGAAGAATTAAGAGCCAAGATAGGTCAGTTCACCCAGTACCAACAGGGTAATAGAAGTAAGAAATTGATTGGAAAGGTGAAGAACATCCTCAAGAGAGACGGCTTCCATAGCAAACATGAGACCAGAAACCAGAAAATAGGAGAATACTTGGACACACACTGAAGCAGAACCTCCTCGCACTCAGCAAGAGACTACACTCATACAAAGAGAGGTCCCAGAGGAGAATAAACAACCAAATCTTCGATGAAGACCAAAAAACCTTCTACAGGAAACTGAGTGAAGATGAGAAAGCAGGAAAAGGACCACCCGAGAAGAAGATGATCGAGGAGCTCTGGGAAAAATTTGGAGCAGTGAAGTAAGACATAACAGCAGAGCACCCTGGATAGAAGTAGAACGGAAGAAAACCAAGGACATACAAGAGATGAGAGAGAGTGGGAGATTCGAGAAGAAGAAGAAGTAAAACAGTCAATCAGAAACACCAACAACTGGTGAACCCCAGGAACTGATAACATCTACAAATACTGGTAAAAGAAGCTCACCTGCACACACACAAGCACCTAGCAGAGCAGTTCACTCGAATGATAAGGCACCCGGACACAATCCCGAAGTTTCTCACTGAAGGAGTCACATATCTTAAGCCTTAAGATGAATATCAGACCGATCAGAGAGTCAGAACTTAATGGCCAAACAGCAGAAAGGATGCAAGGAGAAATTAACCATAGATGCCACAGTTATGGAGCAAGTCTACAAGAAGCACCGCAACCTATACATGGCCTACATCGATTACCGCAAGGCCTTCGACTCCATACCTCATAGCTGGCTAATAGAGACCTTGAAGATCTACAAGGTCAATCCGATAGTGACAAACTTCCGAGGAGCAACAATGGTGAAATGGAGTACCACCATTAAAGTCGAGAACATCACAACCAAGCCAATCCCCATTAGAAGAGAAATTTTTCAGGGAGATGCTCTGAGCCCACTGTGGTTCTGTCTAGCACTCAACCCACTATCCAACATGCTTAATGGCATCAAGTATGGATATAACCTCAAAGAAAGAAGAAAGAACCTGTACACCTTCATCCACCTGATGTACTTAATTGACATCAAGCTCTATGTGGCAACCGAGAAGCAACTACAGCAACTACTCCTGATCACCGAAGAATTCAGCAAGGACCTCAGGATGGAATTTGGTCTAAACAAATGCAAGACTCACACACTGCACCAGGGAAAATTAGTTGGCCGAAACACCAGCTGCAGACTGTTAAAGAGATCGAAGCTATGATAGAAGGAGATGACCTACAAATACCTAGGGATGATGCAGGCTCAGCAGTTAGAGCAAAAGGAAATGAAGAAGTGCCTGACTGAAAAATATAATCAAAGACTCAGAAGCCTGCTGAAAGCAAAATTGAATTGAGGAAACACAGTTAAAGCCATAAACACCTATGCAACTCCAGTTCTAACGTACATAGACTGGGCTAACACCGAGTTAGAAGATATCATGCGAAAGACAAGGACAATGATGACAAAGAGCTGCCAACACCACCCGAAGTCAGCAGTGGAGAGACTAATAATAGCCTGGAAAGTGGGAGGAACGGGCCTGATAGACCTGATAGAGCAACAGAAAACAGTGATAGTTAACTTGAAGGATTACTTCGAGAACAACACAGCATCACTCCACCAAGCCATAAGAAAGATAGATAAGTGGTATACCCCACTCAACCTAAGCGAGGAACCCACTCCTGCCTAGACAGCACAAGAATTGAAGCTAGAAAGATGGGCAAAGAAAGCCACTCCATGGCAGATACTACAATAACCTCCATCAAGATGACATCAATAACACTGCTTCCAATGCATAGTTCATAAGCGGGATGATCTTCCCAAGACTGAAGGATTCGTGGTGGCCACTGAAGACAAGGTAATCAACAATCAAGCCATGCATTGCTTCCAATGCATGGCTCACAAGTGGGATGCTCTTCCCAAGACTGAAGGATTCATGGTGGCCATCCAAGACAAGGTGATCGACACCAGAAACTATAGAAAATACATCGCAAAGGAGCCCAGAATGTCAGATGATACATGTCAACGATGCCAACTGGCCTCAGAAATGATCCAACACATCACTGCAGAGTGCAAGATGATCACCCAGAATGAGTACACTCATAGACACGACCAGGTAGCCAGGATAATACATTAGAAGCTAGCGAGGAAATACTAGTTGACTAAAAGAAAGTGTACCATAATACAAGTATGAACCCCAGGCAGTACTAGACACCCGAACCCACAAGCTGTACTGGGACCGCGCCATAATAACGGATAAGACCATCCCACACAACAGACTGGACATAACCCTTGTGCACAAGATAGAAAAGGTTACCTACCTGATCGACACAGCGGTGCCCAACACTAGCAATGTCAAGAAAACCCATGAGGAAAAAGAAGTACACGAACCTGAGACATAAGGTCAAGGAGATGCAGCATATTCAAGAAGTAGATTATCCCAATCATCATGTCAACCACCAGTATGGTGCCAAAGACTCTACATAGCAGCCTAGCAGCAATAGGTCTCCCAGAGAACACCTACAAGGAACTCCAGAAAGTCACAATCCTGAACATCTGTAGGAAAGTCAGAGATTTCCTTGATCACTAGCCATTACAACCAGCCTGTGTACTTGGTAGCAATACCTGTCAGGGGGTGGAATCCCCCAATTATGGAGAAATAAAATAAGAGCAACAATGATAATACAGGAATACCTCGCATAGCACAGTTTCGAACAGCGCGAGTTTCCCTATAGCGCAGTTTACAAATTTAAAAAAAATTAGCTGCATTATGCTCCAATACATTTGATATGTATGTATGTATTATAATGCCAGCACGTAGGCCAATGCGCTATGGATTCAAGGCCATGCTGACTGTTGTCGCAACTCCCATTATATACGGACTCTGCTAGCATTCATACATTAGTAAACAGTCTGTTGTCACAACTCCCATTATATACGGACTCTGCTAGCATCTCTGTGCATAATTTATGGTAAGAGAGGTTGTTCACTGTGTGTAAGCTGTACAAATATTTTTCTCTGTGTATTTTTATTAAGGATTATTTTTTTAAAAACGTTACACCTTTTATATGCAAATATGAGTGGAAAGAAGAAATGTAATGGCGCTGAGAGTTCTTCTAGATCCAAACATCGAACAAGGTATGAAAGTAAGGCAGGCATTGCAAAATGACATTCGATGTTATAAAGAGATGTATGCAGATAAAAAGAAGGAAAAAAACTGTGCAAACTAAGCTGATCAGTTATTTTTCAAAATAAAAATATAGTACTTACTTCAATTATATTCTTTTGGTATATACATACTGCAGTAAAAATCATTTGCACTGTACTTACTAGTATTTTTCATTTTTATCATTTTAATTTCTTTTTTTGCAAAAACTTCGTGTACATCAATTTATGATAAACGAACACCTATATATTTTTGCAACTCCACCCATATAATCAAATTATCCGAAAGCATTACATTAAAATACATAATAATAATACCTCGATCAGCGCAGTTTCGCATAGCGCAGTATTTTTTCTTTTGGCACGATTAACCACACTATGCGAGGTATTCCTGTAATAACAATATCAAAGCTCTACATGAGTGTGTGCACCAGTATTGAGTATTGTGAGATTTTGTACCTCTAGAAAGTGTTCAATGAGTCGACTACGTCTATCTAGTTTAGGATCGCCCCATACAGGGTGATGCCCATTAAAATCTCCTAATATACAGACAAGTGGAGGTATCTGTATGAAGAGATCTTCAAGATCTTTTAAAGGATAATTATGGTTTGGTGGTAAGTAGATTGACACAAGTGTTATTGACATATGAACAGTTATGCATACAGCAAACAGCTTCTAATTCAGTCTGAAACGGGATATGTTTAGTTGAGATCTTTGCATTTATCAGAATTGCTACACCACCATGGGGAGCATCTATATTATGATCTCTTTGATAAAGGCAATATTTCTTTATCGAGAAATTTGCGAGGTTAGGTAAGTTTCCTGAAGAAAAATTGCAAATGGTGAATATTGGTTAATTAGGTCTGTAATATCATCTGTGTTGCAATGAAAGCCTCTGCAGTTCCATTGTAAAATATTAGTTTAGAAATAGATTTCCCTCCATGATGTCTTGTAGAACACTTCAGTGCTGATACTCTCCGTAGTTGAATAATTATAAAAATAGATTTCGTGTATTCCACTCCCTCATAGACAAGATCAGTGACCCAATGCACCCCGTAGACTTGAGAACCCAAAAATATATTGAATCACAACCCCAATCTTTGGGCGAGCGAATACAACACATCCGTATTATAAAAACAATTTAAATGATTTGAGACCAAATAAATACATAGTGAATCCATACTCTTAATACTTTACAAACTAATATTAAAACATAAATATTAGTTTTTAAAGTATTAAGAGCATACACAAGCAGATTGTTGAGGCTGAACAATCTGCTTGTGTATGCTCCTTGGAACTACAAATAGGACTCATGGCATCACCCCTACATGCCTGCTGGGAGTGTCCGTATTTCTGGCATTTAAAACAATGAATGGGATTAGGAATATAACAATAGAGTCACCAACAACTAGTAGTTGTTGGTGACTCTATTGGCAGGGAAACGGGGAACATGCTTTGTAAAAAGGATAGGTGGAACAGGACCAGGGTATGTCTGCCAGGGGCAAAGGTTGATGACGTTGTAGAGCAGATATCATCTTTTAAGGGCACAAAAGGTGATATAGTTGTACACGTTGGCACTAATGATATCAAGAGTAGGAGACCGGCAGAATTGCTTAACAAGTACAGGTCACTGTTGAAAAAAAGCCGTGAAATAGGGTTGAATTTGAAAGTGTCTGCAATTCTGCCAAGACACGATAGGAGGGAGTATATGATGAGAGCCTTGTCGATCAATTCGGCCCTGGAAAGATTGTGCAAGGCTCAAGGGGTAGAATTTTTTTCAGCCTGGACTGTACTTGTTAATAGGAGAGATTGCTTCTACAGGGATGGGATACACTTAAATAGAAAGGGTGCAAGAATATTTGCTGATGCTATCGAGGCAGTGTTAGGTGGGTCAGAAAACTGCTAGCTTGGGGGGATACAAAGACGAATAGATTAACAGTAACCACTGGCAGAGGTGAAAGAGATTCTTGCACTGCTTCTATTGGAATGAGCAGAAGCTGAAAAACAAGATTCAGGATATTTCAGAGACTGCTGGGAGTCATTGCGGTACAAGTAAACACATGGGTTGTGTTAGGGTAGCTAAGAATAAAAATAGGTGCATGTATACTTGCGTGTACACCAATGCTAGGAGTTTAGTAAACAAATTTGATGAATTTGAGGTATTGCTCAAAACATCAAAGGCAGATATTGTTGGGATATCAGAGACTTGGTGTCACACAGATATAAGTAATGCAGAACTGGAATTTGGGGAGTACAACGTCTACAGAAAGGATAGACTGGATAGGAAGGGAAGAATGGTTATGCTATTAGTTAAGAAATACATAAAATCCAAGGAAGTGAAGCCAGTGGACATCGTTGGACAGTGCAGTGTCGAGTCAGTTTGGTGTGACATAAGCATTGGGAGATCAAAATTGAGAGTAGGATTGTGCTACAGGCCTAATGACTCTGATGAGTATAATAAGAAACTGTACAGGGAAATAGAGTGGGCCAGTAAATCAGAGAGTCTTATAATGGGAGATTTTAATTTCCCAGATATTGACTGGAGTTTGGGGGCTGGTCACTCACACACTGTGAGTGTTTTTGTGGATTTATTGGATGATTGTTTTCTACATCAGCACGTAAAGGAGGCAACTAGAGGGAGGAATACTCTTGATTTGATTATCAGCAGTGATTCTTCATGCATTAAGAATCTGCAAATAAATGAACCACTAGGTGGCAGTGATCACAGTGTGCTGAAGTGGAATTTACTCAAAGAGGTAACTACCATTAGGGGGTAAAGGGAAGGGTTATTGCTTTCGTAAAGGCGACTACAATGGACTGAGACAGTGTTTAAATTCTATACAGTGGGACCAACTGATGATGTTACCAACAGCAAATGCAAAATGGGAAGCATTCAAAGAACTTATCTTGGAAGCTACTAAGCTTTACATACCAACTAAGAAATATTGTTCAAGGTTTAGGCCTAAATGGATGTCAGATGAACTGATGAGGCATATGGCAGAGAAGAAACATGCATGGGATACATACAAATTAACACATGACACAGAAGCCCATGATAGATACAAGTTGATCTGTAACCAAGTCACAAAGGAGGTTAGGCAGGCGAAGGCAGAGTACGAGAAATCTTTGGCAAGGGATGCAAAGAAAAACAGCAAAGAGTTTCAGAATCAGATTGGTTCACTTGATATCGATGGGTCAACTGTTGATGATCTTGCTCAGGTAGCTAACAAACTAAATGAATATTTTGCATCGACATTCACACATGAGGAGTTAATTAGCGGGGGAAAGCCAGGGGTGTATTCAACTCTAGCAGTAAGCTAGAGAATCTTGTAATAACTGAGAGTAAAGTGGAGAAGAAACTGTTGAAGATAAACACAAGAAAGGCACCTGGGGTGGATGGGATCTATCCAGTTATATTAAAGGAGGCAGCAGAGGAAGTAAGCAAACCCTTAGCCATAATTATGAGAGCTTCCTTGGACTCAGGGGAGGTACCCGCAGACTGGAGATGTGCAAATGTGACCCCAATTCACAAAGGAGGATCAAAGGCTGACACAAGCAATTATAGACCTGTGAGTTTAACTTCTGTTAAACTCACAGGAAAATTAATGGAGGCACTAGTTAAAGAAGCACTGCAGGATCATTTAGACAAGACTTCAATTATAGCTCGGACACAGCATGGTTTTGTTAAGGGGAAGTCTTGCCTGACCAATTTGATTGGATACTATGATGCAGTCACAAAGGTACTGGATGCAGGGAATAACTTTGATATTATACACTTGGATCTTAGAAAGGCTTTTGATACTGTTGCACATGGAAGACTGCTGCACAAATTGGAGCAGTGTGACATTGGAGGCAAATTGCTGCTGTGGATAAAGGGGTGGCTGAGGGGGAGAAGACAGAGAGTGGTAATCAATGGACACTGCTCATCGTGGACTAATGTTATTAGTGGAGTCCCTCAGGGCTCAGTGTTGGGTCCATTATTGTTTTCTGTATTCATAAATGATAATGATGTTGGTATATCAAGTTTAATGTCGAAGTTTGCAGACGATACAAAGGTAGGCAGGGTTGTCTAGGACGCTACTGACACTATGCTGCTGCAACAGGATCTGAAAGGTTGAGCAGATGGGCTGAGAGGTGGCAAATGAAGTTTAACATTGACAAATGTAAAGTACTACACATGGGAAACAGCAACCCCAGAGCAACGTATCAACTCTGTGGTACTACACTGACAGTGGTAGAGAATGAAAGGGACCTGGGGGCGGTTGTGCAGGCAGATATGAAGTTCTCTGAGCAGTGCAGACGGGCTGCAAGAGTTTGTTGTTTGGTTTTTGGAGCATTAGCAACTAAGGCCATATTGCTCCGGGATATGCGGTGGTCATTCCCTGACCTTTCCGCATCCTCTGCATTTGGTGGTGACGGGCTCGAACCCCGGTCTAATCAAGAAGCGTGTGCTACGCACTGCTGCTCCTTCCCACCTGGCTACGGAGGTGCCAGGCTGCAAGAGTAGCTCATGGTGTATTGTCAATGATATATAGGAATTTTTCTAGCAGGGATAAGGAGGTGATTATTCCCTTGTATAAGGCAATGGTCAGGCCACACCTTGAGTACTGTATACAGGTCTGGAGGCCTCATTTCAAGAAGGATTTAGAGCTGCTGGAACGAGTACAGAGAAGGGAAACAAGATTAGTGAATGGAACAAAGGGGTGCTCTTACGAAGAAAGGCTTAAGTTTTGCAAATTACAGTGTCTGGAGACTAGGCACCAGCGAGTTGATCTGATAGAGGTGTATAAAACATTGAATTGTTTGAGCATGCTCAATGCTGATGGGATTCTTCCTCTCGCTCAGAATAATCACCTGAGAGGGCATAAATTCAAATTGAGGAAAGACAGATGTAGGATAGATGTGTAGAAATTTGCCTTTAGCCAGCGAGTGGTTGGTTGGTGGAACAGACGTCCATCCCTTGTCGTGGAAGTTGATAGCCTAAATAAGTTTAAGGCTCAGCTGGACAGGTATTTTGAACGAACAGAGGGGTGAAGTGGAAGTGGTTTTTTTTTTTTTTTTGGCTGATGCTGCATAAGCTTGCTTTCTTGCATCAAATGCCTCTACTAATGCTAATGCTAATGCTAATAAGGTCGAATTCTGCAGTTTAAACAGCCAGCTTTTACTGAGGATGGCAATTCTGGGGTGCTGAAAGTTAAGATTATGGATCGTGTCGGAACGAGATTTCCATCCTTTTTTGTCATTACACGTTGGCACTGATTACTTTTTGATTGCTCAGTTCTTGAAGTAATTCCTCTTCAGACAATGTAATTTGGTCCCACTCTGTGATGACACATTTGGTCGAATACAACATATTGTGGGGAGTGACAGATACTGGCAGCACACCAAAAGTTGTTGTTTTGAGGTTGTTGTTTCAATCAGGAGGTTTTCAGATTGTAGCCGTTTAACCATTTTTGGTGTCCCAGCAATGGATTCCAAATATCTTTGAATGACAAAAGGTGATAACTTGCCTATAGGCTGGGCGGAGAGAGATAGAGAGAGAGTGTATCACCAGAAATTTTGGCATCTCATTGCACTGTGCTTCTCTTTGAAATCTTTTCGGTTGATTTTGTCATTGACATCAGAAGGAAGTTTTCTACTCTCAGCCTCTTCAAAATCTAGTTGGGACTGATTAATAACTGGATTACAATTGTTGCGGGCTTTGGTGTAGGCAGAAAATGAAACCGAAGAATTGGAAACAAGCCAATTTCAATATGCAACATTCTTCTCTTCAACAGCCTTAGCACATTTATTGGAAAACCAAAGTTTGGATAAAGGACGAGATTTTAAATTGGAGTGTGGAATAAAGGATTCCATTCCTACAAGAATAATTTCACTGACATGATCTAGCAAACATTGACATCAGAACTTTTGAAATAGTAATCCAACCAAGGAAAAGAAGAAAAGAAATCTCGCAGATTATCCCATTTTGCATTCTTGTAATGCCAAACGACACAAGGTTGGGAATAGCCACAAGATAAAGGCTCCATTGGAGAAGAGCCAGTCTCCAAGAGGTGCCTAAAGGACCACTCACTTTGACCATGTACTTAGAAGGGTTCTTTGTGAGAAAAACATCAAGCATGGTGGCTGTATGGTAAGGATTGTCCATTATTCTTGTGGGTAAATGAACAATCTGTGCGAGTTCATTAGTAATTGCAAAAGCCTCAGCATCTCAACGATCTGGGTCGATGTGACTAGAAAACAGAAGCCAGCTGGAGTTGTTTAACATTAAAATCACCAAAAACATAAAAAAGTGAACATAAAAAAGTCTGACTGGAGAAAGTCAAATTGCAAAGAGAGGAAGTCAAAGAGCTCCAAGTGATTAATGGAGTTGGGAGAATGGTAGAGACAACAGATGAATTTGACAAAATGAGGTAGAGAGATTTTAAGCCAGAGAAGATCAAAAAGAGGAGATTCCAAATTACCAAGTCTCTGACAGGGAATAATTTGGGCAATTGAGATGAGCAGTAGTTGAATCAACCGATAACTGATGGTTGGTTGGTTAGGTTTTATTGGTGCATTAGCAACTAAGACTATAATGCGCCAAAACCTGGTCATAAAAAGGTAAAACTTTCAGTGAACCGATAACTGAGATTCAGACAGAAAAAGTATATGGGGTTCAGCAGACTGCAAGTGGAAATGGACATCTATGACATTAGAATTGAGCCCAAGTATATTTGTGAAATGAACTAGGAAGTGTTTAGGAGGATTAGATCTTTTTGCACATAAGCTTACTGTATTAGTGTGAGATTTATTTTTGAGATGCCCATATGATAATAATATGGAAAAAGTGCTAAAAGTCTTAATTGCTAATGTGTATTCTACTATTAGCCACACAATAGATATTTGTGATGTGCTTGTGCCAAGACAGATTAGCAGTCAGGGTAATCCCTAATAGAGATATGTGACCTTGTCTAGAAATTGGAGTGACATCTTCGATGGAAGATAAGCATAGGAATAGTAGAAACATTTTTTTGAGGTATAAGAGAGGAATGAGTGGTGTCTCTGTAGCCAGGTGGGCAGGAGCAGCAGTGCATAGCACACGCTTCTTGATTAGACTGGCGTTCGAGCCCGTGGCCACCAAATACGTAGAATGTGGAAAGGTCAGGGAATGACCACCGCATATCCCCGGAGCAATATGGCCTTAGTTGCTAATGCTCCTAAAAACCAAATAACAACAACAACAAGAGGAATTAATTTTAGGAGGATTGAAATCAATTAAGTTCTCTTTGCCTCACTTGAGAATTGCACGAAGATCAGCATTTATGTTTTGGTAAAGAATGTTTTGTTTGAGAAGTTGAAGCTGTTTGTGCAGGGCAAGGTTTCTCAAACTGGAAGGAAGAATGCAATGTACTATCATCAAAACCATGGATAGGATTTCTGGTCAATGGAAGAAGGTCATTAATATACAAGAGGAAAACAATGGGAGAAAGAACTGAACCTTGGGGAACATATGCATTAGTAGAGAAGTTAGAAGATATAGAGCCATCTCCCATCACCCACAATGAGCAGTCAGGAGAAAACTGGATACCTAATTACAAAATACAGTTGGCAAACCATAAGACAGAAGCCTTTGAAATGTCAAGAGCAACTGCTTGAGTGTCATTAAATTTTTCCATTGAATTTGTATACAGTATACCTGGATAAAATAAATGAATATATCACCAGTGGATCAACACTGACGGAATCCATACTGGTGGTCATTGATCAGATGCATGATTTCTAGATAATTTAGGAGTTGGCAGTAAATAGATTTCTACATTTCTTTAGAAAGAGTAGAAGTATGTGTAATGGGAGGATAACTGGATGGAAGGGATTTATTTGTCACCTTCTTCAGGAACTGACTGAATATTAGCAAATTTCCAAGAAGGGAAAAACATGGGTGAAATATGAAACTGTAAAAAGGCAACGTAGAATAAGAGTAAGCTCAGGAGCATAGGTTTTGAGAACAAGTGGAGAAATATCATGAGGACCTGGCACTTTCTTGGCATCAAGACTGATCAAAATTCTTTTGACATCCTTTTGACAGAAGACCACAGGAGGCATTCAATGGAATGTCCTGGGAATGACAGGAGGTGGTTTAGCAAGATCATCAATACACAAGTTAGAAGAAAAGTAGGATGCTAGCAGATCAGTTTTATCTTAAGCTGAGGTGGCAAGAGAACCATCTGGTTTGGACACAGCTGGGAATAGAGATGGGCAAAAGTTATGGCCAATAACTTTGGGAAGAGACCAGAATGGCCAACAACCATTTGGACAAGAAGCAAGTTTTCTACTCATAGCCTGCTCAAAATCGAGTTTGGACTGATTAATAACTGCTTTACAATTGTGTTGAAATTTTGTGTAAGCAGAAAGTGTACCTGGGTATTTGGATGCAAGGCATTTGCGATATGCAACATTCTTAACTTGAACAGCACTTGCACATTTATTTGAAAACCAAGGTTTAGATAGAAGACAAAATTTCAAGGTGAAGTGTGGAATAAAGGATTCCATCCTTACAAGAATAATTTCACTGACATGATCTGAACAAATGTTGACATTGGAAGATTTGAAACAGTAATCCGACCAAGGAAAAGAAATCTCGTAGACCATCCCGTTTTGCATTGTTGTAATGCTAAACAATGCAAGGTAGAGAAGGTTCATGAGAGAAAGTGTCCACTGGAGAGGATTACAAAGTTGTAATCTGAGGTACCTGCCTAGAGCACCACTCACTTCAACCATGTACAGTATGTTGATATAAATGCACCCCAAAGGACTAAATACATTTTCTGACTGTTTGCATTTCTTGCTCCAACTCAATTAATCAGATGGAAGAAAATTCCATTATAAAAGAGGCAGAGAATTATTCACAAATTTGCAGAACAAGTCACAGTAAAATACTACGACATGAGTGCTGGTTTTTTGGAAGTGTGCTTCTTATTGATATCATTTTGACAATTCCGGTTACTGTATCAACTGTGAAATGCTCTTTCCCAAAATTAAAATTAATTAAGAATCATTTGAGAAACACCATGGGACAAGAATGTCTATCAGAGCTAGCACTGCTGAGCATCAAAGCACAAGAAAGAAGCTGAAAGAATGGATGTTTCTAAATTAATTAATGATTTTGCCATTGCCAAATTTAGACAAAAACCATTCTAAATTAATAAGTCAATATATTACTTCATTTAAAATCATTAAATTCATTCAGAATTTAGTTTACATTTTTATATTTACAGAATTTAATATTATTTTTGTTTTTATATTGTATTCATGAAGATTTTAAATACATGTTTACCGTTCTATTGTTAATTTTTTTATTTTTACCAAAGACCCACCCACACTGAACTTTGCATTGGGGGGCCCGCTCTTTCTAGTTATGCCATTGGATAAAGAGCACTGCTTCCTTTTGTTGCTTCTCTAATATGCTGTTATATAGAAAACAGGAATCCAATAAATCCACAAAAGTCTTGCTAGTGTGTGATACCAACCCACAACACCCATTATAAGACATTCACATTTACTGGCCCACTCTATTTCTCTGTATAGCTGTTTGTTACATTCATCATAGTCATTAGGCCTATAACACACTCTTACTCTCATTTTTGTTTTACCAGTACTTAGGTCACACCAAACTAACTGAGCACTGCACTGGCCACTGATGTTGACTGGATGCACTGTCTTATATTTAATAAACTTCTTAACTAAGAGCATAACCTCTACCCCCCATTCTGTTTCTCCTTTCTATACACATTATTCTCCACATATTCAAATTCTGCATCCCCTATGTCTGAGTGTCACCATGTCTTTGATATCCCCACAATGTCTGCATTTGATGACTTAATCAGTACTTGAAATTCATCAAATTTATTTATTATGCTCCTAGCATAAGTGTATGCAAGTATACATGCACCTGTTCTTACTCATAGTTACCCTAACATAGTCTGTGTATTTACTTTACCATGACAACCAACAGCAGGGCTGAAATCACTGACACATTGCTTTCCAGTCTGTTGAAAGATTCAATAGAAGCAGTGCAAGAATCACTTTCACCTCTGCATGTGCCTCTAGATGACCTATTGGTCTGTGTACCCCCAAGCTATCAATTTTCCAACCCACCCTGCACTGCCTCGATAGCATCAGCAAATACTCTTCCACCCCTTCTATTTAAGTATATCTTATCACTGTAAAAACAGTCTTTCCTGTTAATAAGCACAGACCACGCTAAGAAAATTTTACCCCATGAGCCTTGCCCCGTCTCTCCAGGACCAAACTGACTGACAAGTACTCTCAACATGTACTCCCTCCTATTGCATCTGAGCAGGATTGCAGTCACTTTCAAATTTAATCATAACTCATGACTATTTCCCAAAATTTCTCTGTACTTAGTAAGTCCTCAGATCTACTCTTAATATCGTTAGTGGCCACATGTACAACATCATCACCTTTCATAACCTTAAAAGGTATTTGTTCTGTAACTTCACCTACTTTTGCCCCTGGCAGACAATCACTGGTCTTATTCCACCCATCCTTTTTGCACAACATAATTCCCATTTCCCTTAACAAAAGAGTCACTGACAATAATTACCTCCTGTTAGACCTGCACATTCTTGCCTTGGGGATTGGCACTGTGTTGTATGACACACAAGTGATGGCTCTGGTGTTGAGTTGGGCTGCTGAAAGCTTGATGATCCCCAATTTTAATTCTTTCAAGAGCATCCAGCCTGTTCTTCAAACTCTCATAAACACCCTATCAGGACGCTGAGTTCATGCCTGATTTCCTCATAATTTTTGCACTGAACATACACAAAGACAACTCCATTGGCACCATC
Source organism: Mastigoproctus giganteus (assembly GCF_048544385.1). Lineage (NCBI taxonomy): Eukaryota > Metazoa > Arthropoda > Arachnida > Uropygi > Thelyphonidae > Mastigoproctus > Mastigoproctus giganteus. Next base: position 69,140,511 of record NC_143575.1, read on the forward strand.
ATGTCCCATTCCGGATTGTCCACAAACGTAGCACAAGTAGCACATTTTGTTAGATCGTGATTCATAGCAGAACCTCTCTCCCCACCACTTTGGTTCTCTCCTGGGGGCAGAACTCTCTCTGCTTTGCTGCTCTAGTCTGAGGCATGATTTCCATTTCAATTCAATTTAACTTGAGAAAAATACACTAAACTGATAGATACCTAAATGCAAAAATAGGTATTATGCTATCAAGTTTACATTATATGCATTATGCTATCAAGTTTACATTATATGTATTATGCAATACTGATACATTCATAAAGTTTTAAATTAGTTATAGCCTAACTAGAATAAAGATTATAAGCTAAAACAAAATATATATATATATATATATATATATATATATATTTTGTTTTATTTATATACACCAGCCTATGTGATTAGAACCTATAAGCTAATTCTTTACCACAATTAAAAACCTACAATTCCATTATTATACACTACATTACAAGTTACGTGATACTATATTCGAGTCAAATCACCAATACAAAAGCTCCACTTCTATTAATGCCATATTTATGTACTACTGACAAAGTAAAGTTATTAAAGAACATTTTTATTGCTATAAATTCTAATTTATAGGTCTCTACTCATCACTGATTACACTGGTATAAAACTAGGTAGAAAACTCCAAATATCGCCTATATCAATACTATAGCAATAGCGGCAGAAGTCGACATACCATAGCAGAACTCATTATCATTAAATGCTATGTCATTTCAGGTGCCATCACATTTCCGTTAGCCCTATTATGTCTTCATTAGATGTCCCATCTAGCAGTTTGAATTAACTCATTTTATTGATGACATTCCTAACATTACTATATATACAGTTGTTGTTGTTGTTGTTTTTTTTTTGTTGTTTGGTTTTTAGGAGCATTAGCAACTAAGGCCATATTGCTCCGGGATATGCGGTAGTCATTCCCTGACCTTTCTGCATCCTCCGTATTTGGTGGTGACAGGCTTGAACCCCGGTCTAATCAAGAAGCGTGTGCTAAGCACTGCTGCTCCTTCCCACCTGGCTACGGAGGCGCCTATATATACAGTATTAGTATCAGCTTTCCATTTATTTGAAATGTTCACGTGAATTTATTTTATATGTTCTCATCTACAGAATAGGTACTTGTAATTGTGTCATATAATTACACAGCACTATGAATATTTGAACAGAGATGCTTTGAAAATTTAGGTTAATACAGTATTAGTATTAGCTGTATGATGCAAGCACGCCCTGAGCTTTTCTTGCACCACCCAAAAAAAAAAAAAAAAATATATATATATATATATATATATATATATAAATATATAATAATAATAAACCACATGATTGACTCCCTCCTCAAGTAGCCATCTATCCAGATGAACTGTGAAATTCTCCAACTTATTCTAATAATTAAAATGTCACTAGCAAAAAGAAAACATCCTATAATTCAGTCTACCTCCCATAATTTGAATTTATGGCCCCTAGTTCCAGAATCATTTATAACAGTGAAAATTTTGCCCTTGTTCATTTTATTTTCACCTCTCTGAGCCTTATATACCTCAATAAAATCTTCAACATGTCTAGTTTCTAAGCACTGCAGCCCACATATTTGAAATCTTTCCTCATTTGGGTGTCCTTTTGCTAATCTCACCAGGCATTGGTTGCCTTTCAAGAAGTGCAATGTCTTTTCTTAGATATGGTCTCCATACTTTGACACAGTACTCAGTAAGTAAGTGTGTGTGTGTGTGTGTGTGTGTGTGTGTGTGTGTGTGTGTGTGTGTGTGTGTGTGTGTGTGTGTGTGTGTGTGTGTGTGTGTGTGTGTGTGTGCAGTAAGTGTGGTCTCACAACTGCCTTATATATTGGCATTATGATCTGCTTATCTCTACAAGCAAAAATATAGACAGAGATAAAATTAAAGCAATTAAATAACTTATGAATACAGAGGCAAAGAGAAAGAAATTTTTTACTTCAGATTGACAGAATAAAAAAAAAAAAACAAAATGGCCCAATCCACAAAAGTGATATGCAGTACAACTCTCAAGTTGAATCCAAGGAAGGATTAAGCTTGACAATGAATACAAGGGTTCGAGCCTGTCACCACCAAATATGGAGGATGCAGAAAGGTCAGGGAATGACCACCGCATATTCCCAGAGCAATATGGCCTTAGTTGCTAATGCTCCTAAAAACCAAATAACAAACAAACAATGAATACAAATTTTTGCTTTGCCACAGAAAATATACAGCAAGCACCAGTTAGAGAGAAGGGGGAGGCATATTACTCCACATATCCCCAGAGCAATATGGCCTTAGTTGCTAATGCTCCTAAAAACCAAATAACAAACAGTCACACATACATTTCAGTTGACTATGATTCAAGCCCAGATGACTGCTAAATATTATTAACAACTGCCTTATTGTTAAAATTATTAGTTATAAACTCCTCTGATCTATCTGGTTGTTGTGCCAGAGTATGAACAGTGTTTTTTTTTTTTTTTGTTTTGTTTTGTTTTGTTATTGGATGAAAGGAATAACTTTGGCATTATCTAATAAAGTGCACAAAATGTTAACATAATTAAATGTTCCTAAGCAAATAATTCATTCAATAATAACTGTCAAAAATGTTATAAATTTTCATACTCAGATTCTGAGAAAACACATATTCCATCACATGTTTAATATCTCCTCTACTTTGAAAAGTTCCTTAAATCATACATAAATGTTTTTAATGATGCAACAACGTGTTCTCTTGCAAGAAACACCACACGAAAAAATTATATAGGTTCAAGTCTATCCTCAAAAGTAGCCAAAAATGGTAGTTGCAGTTAAACAGGATAACACAAAACAATAATATGTGAAGGCCAAAAACAGTGTGCAAAAAATCCAACATGACATTAGCTATACTGGAGTGATGCAGCCTTGAATAAACCACTCAGTGTTCAAAGGAAATTGCATTGCCATAAGCCAGTAAAAAATGATTAAGAAGCATATGTACTACTATATGTTAAAAGTTTTATTCAAGAAGAGTCTAATAAAACCATGAACTGACAGGGCTATTACCTACAGGGTCACTTTCCCTCAGCAGCTACTTTTCTCATGAAGCTGGTGGGAAGATTCTGCTGCCCAGAATTCTGCTTAAATGAAAATAAGTTTCATCTGAAAACCTGACTGGGTAAAACTGAATTTCTCTCCTCGGCCTAGAAGAAAACTGGAGTCTTCCCTGCTTATCATTTTTAGAAAGGTTTATGCAGCATTCTAATCTTGTACACCAACATCTTGAAATCCCATTTAAGCATTCATTGAACAGAATAACAAGATATTTCAAATTAATGAGCTGCTCTTCTTGTTGGCATACTTGGAATAATGCTACATTACAATTCCAAGGGCTTTAGTACCTTCCAGAGAACAAACACTGATTGTACGGCATTATTTCATCCATTATGCAGCTTTCCTCTTCAAACTACTAGGATAAACATAGAAAATCAAATCATGTTTCCCGAAATGCATAGGAATAAAGTATTCCCAGCAATTTTAAAATAAGGCCCAAAATGTTCCTTGTACATAAGTTACACACAAGTTTCAGAGACAACAAAGCAAAACTTTAGCCTTCAGCTACACTGTAACCACAACTTCTCCATCCTGCTTATGGGAGCATCTGGGGTTAATGTACAGTAAGTCCCTGACTTACGTAACTTAGGACTTACATAAACTTTTTTTCACTGATTTTTTTTTTTTTTTTTTTTTTTTAGGATTGTAAAATTTAAAACAGTGTAAAAAAAAAAAAAATATATATATATATATATATAATAAATAAGCAATCGAATAACCCCAGGGGCTCACATCTGGTGAGTATGGGCTTGGCACACCCAGGGTCCTGAGCTGGATATCATCATTCTTCCCTTTCTTGGCGATTCTCTTCTACTTTTGACTCTCTCAGGCGCCTCCGTAGCCAGGTGGGAAGGAGCAGCAGCAGTGCGTAGCACATGCTTCTTGATTAGACCGGGGTTCGAGCCCGTCGCCACCAAATACGGAGGATGCGGAAAGGTCAAGGAATGACCACCGCATATCCCCAGAGCAATATGCCCTTGGTTGCAAATGCTCCTAAAAACTAACTAACTTCTCTCTCTCTCTCTCTCCCTCTCTCTCTCTCTCTCTCTCTCTCTCTCTCTCGGCACCTCCGTAGCCAGATGGGCAGGACCACCCGTGACCACCAAATATGGAGGATGCGGGAAGGTCAGGAAATGACCACGGCATGTCCCCGGAGCAATATGGCCTTAGTTGCTAATGCTCCTAAAAAAAATTAAATAAAATAACTCTCTCTCTCTCTCTCTCTCTCTCTCTCTCTCTCTCTCTCTCTCTCTCAGGGTAACTCGGAAATTTTTTTTTTTTTGGCTGGTGCAGCATAAGCCTCAGGCTTCCTTGTACCATACAGCTACTACTACTAATAATAATATTAATAATAATAATGACAAACACAGCACATACAAATTGCACAAGTGAGTTATGGAGTTACAAGTTTACAGGGCTTAAAAAACAAGAATGAAGAGAAGATTCTGAAAGTTTATTTATATATATATATTTTTTTATATGACTGAATATTTCAGTGAAGGGGCACACATTTCATCATAATAACGAAAAAACGCACAAAATTCCAGCTATCAGTATCATCGCAAATGCAATAAGATCGAGTTTATTACGCATTTATAATGATTTACACTAACAGACTAGCCCAATAAACTGGAAAACTGCAAATTGTTTTTATTGTTTTTTGGTAGTGACCCCAAAACCTTGGTTTAAACTGATGATACATCGATTTAGATCAGAAAATTAAAATAATAAGGATGTATGAAAATGGTCAAACTTTAACAAGTATCGCACGGAATTTAGATTTGTCAGTCAATGTCAACAGTGAACACAATAATAAAGGACAAAGGCAAAATATGAGAAGGGGTGAAGGGTCAGCACCAATGAAGTCAACTATAATAACCAAGGCTATGAAATACATATCAGTTTTTACAGTACAATAACATGCGTGTTTTTTTTTTTTTTTTTTTTGTTCCCTTTTATGTTTTCTTTTCTTATGTGCAACTCCAGCTACTTCACCACTGTCCCCATATAAAGTTTTAAATGAAACTAATTAAAAAGATTAACTACTTTTCTACATATACAACTAATATAAAAAAAATAACTAATTAAATGAAAAATATAATTATTTTTCTTCATTCTTCTGAGGATATTATGTGGTTTTTCTATGGCATATGAGGAATATAGTAGCAATATTTTATTAGTCATTCCTAAGTTACGTAAAACTCGACTTACGAAAGAAGTCTTGGAACATATCTCTTAAGTATGTCGGGGACTTACTGTATATGTAAAGTTCTGTAATGACTTAACAATGATGTCTAAGAAAATTTCCAGCAACTACTGCAGATTACTACCAACTTTAAATGAAATTAAACAAAGCTTGGTTTAAACTGATGATACAAATGTGCCAACATTTTCTTTTATTCCCTAGATTTTTGCAAAGCTTTTTATACATTGCCCAAAATTATATAACAATTCTTCAAATAGGTCTTGGGGGTTGGAAAAGTTGACTCATACTAACGACAATCGAATACACCAAGTGTATATGACTAAAACTTTATTAAAATAAATTAAAATAAAACAGGAAAAAAATTATCCTGTTTTATTTTTATTTTAATAAAGTTTTGGTCATATATGGCTCGTGTATTTGGTCATATATGGCTGGTGTATTCAATTGCAGTTAGTATTAGTTAAATAACAACTGTTTCATGATGATTACACAACAAATTATATAACTGTTGCATAAAGTAGAGCAATATGATATTAAAGAAAAGTAACTATAGATAAAGGGATGGTTATGTGGCAGGAGGCAGAGAGAAGTTACAAATGATCACTTCTGTTCATGAACTGATGTAATAAGTGGGTACACCATAGAGATCAGTTCTCAGCCCTTACACTTCTGATACTTATTAATGATACTGATGTCATATGAATTATGTGCATTTTCTGAAACTCACTGAGCACCTGTGAGGTTCAAGCAACATGATAATTTGTTTATTGCAGCAGTCTAAAGAAAGAGGAAACTGCACCTTATCTACTGATCCCCCCTAAATATTTGTCCTTCCTTATCTTTATTCAGACTACTCAGTATCACAACACCAAATGGAATTTTGTTTCACTAAATAAGTATTCTCTGGCTGAAAGAAAATTTTCCACACAGATATTCTGCAATGATTCATTTCGTTTTAAATTTATATCCCCTTAAGTGTGATATCTGAGAAATTAGAATTAGCATTAGTACAGGCATATGGCATATGATGCAAGAAAGCCAGCTTACGCACCATCAGCAAAAAAAAAAAAAAAAAAACTCTCCCATTTCACCCCTCCATTCGTTCCAAATGCCTGTCCAGCTCAGCCTTAAATTTATTTAAGGCTGAGCTGGACAGGCATTTTTTTTTTTTTTTTTTTTTATGAGAACCCCAAACACGAGAGGTATTATAACCTATAGTACTTAGTACCATGCTTGGGTTGGAGGTTGAGAAGATGAAAGAAGATATTTGTTGATATTGGACTTGAACTTCTGTAGATTGTAATTTTCAGGAAATACGTATGAAGGAAGGTTGTTCCATTTGACATTTGTGTTTGACACCATTCCGTTTGACATTTGACGTCTGGACTGGCAAATAATAATAATGCCATCAGAATTTAGTTCACTTAATTCATTTAAAACCTTAAACACTTCAATATGGTATCCTCAGAGATTCCTAGTCTCGAGGTGCTGCAATTTTCAGAACCAAAGTCATTCTTGGAAAGAGTGCCCTTTGGTGTTCTAACTAATCTTTCTCCTCTGCTCTGCGACCATCATAGCAGAGTCATGTTATTCCTTAAATGAGGCCTCCAGACTTGTAAAGCAGTACTCAAGTTGCAGCGTAACAATTCTTATACAATGGATTGATTACTTCCTTCTCCCAGATGGGCAAAACATCTGTATCTTGGGGGTTGCCGAAACCCCCAAGGCAGAATTTGCTGGTCCCACAGAAACTAGTAGTTGTTGGTGACTCTGTCAGGGAAACAGGGAACATACTATGTAAAAAGGATAGGTGGAACAGGACCAGTGTATATCCCAGGGGCAAAGGTTGATGATCTTGTAGAGTGGATATCATCTTTTAAGGGCAGAAAAGGTGATATTGTTGTACACGTTGGCACTAATGATTTTAAGAGTAGGAGACCTGCAGAATCACTTAACAAGTACAGGTCACTGTTGAAAAAAAGCCGTGAATCAGGGTTGAATTTGAAAGTGTCTGTAATTCTGCCTAGACAGGATAGGAGGGAGTATATGATGAGAGCCTTATCAATCAATTCGGCCCTCGGGAGATTCGTGCAAGGCTCAAGAGATAGAATTTTTCTCAGCCAGGTCTGTGCTTGTTAACAGGAGAGACTGCTTCTACAAGGATGGGATACACTTAAATAGAAAGGGTGCAAGAATATTTGCTGATGCTATCGAGGCAGTGTTAGGTGAGTTGGAAAACTGCTACCTTGAGAGCATACAAGGACTAATAGATTAACAGTAGCCACTGGCAGAGGAGAAAGTGATTCTTGCACTACTATTGGAATGAGCAGTAGCCTGGAAAACAAGATGCAGGGTATTTCAGAGACTGCTGGGAGTCACTGCGGTACAAGTAAACACATGGGTTGTGTTGGGGTAGCTAAGAATAGGAACAGGTGCATGTACACCAATGCTAGGAGTTTGGTTTAATAAATTTAATGAATTTGGAGGTATTGCTTAGAATGTCAAAGGCAGATATTGTTGGGACATCAGAGACGTGGTGTCACACAGATATAAGGAATGCAGAACTGGAATTTGGGGAGTACAATGTGTACAGGAAGGATAGAGAGGATAGGAAGGGAGGAGGGGGTTATACTATTAGTTAAGAAACACATAAAATCCAAGAAAGTGAAGCCAGCCGACATCGTTGGACAGTTTGGTGTGACATAAGTATTGGGAGATCAAAACTGAGAGTAGGAGTGTGTTACAGGCCTAATGACTCTGATGAGTATAATAAGAAACTCTACAGAGAAAGAGAGAGGGCAAGTAAATCACCGAGTCTTATAATGGGGGATTTCAATTCCAGATATTGACTGGAATTTGTGGGTTCGTCACTCACACACTAGCAAGGCTTTTGTGGATTTATTGGATGATTGTTTTCTACATCAGCACGTAAAGGAGGCAACTAGAGGGAGTAATACTCTTGATCTGATTATCAGTAGTGATTCTTCATACATTAATAATCTGCAGATAAAGGAACCACTAGGTGTCAGTAATCACAGTGTGCTGAAGTGGGATTTACTTAAAGAGGTAACTAGCATCAGAGGTAAAGAGAAGGGTGTTTGCTTTCATATAGGCGACTATGGTGGTCCGAGACAGTATTTAAATTCTATATAGTGGGACCAACTGATGTTGTTACCAACAGCAAATTCAAAATGGGAAGCATTCAAAGAATTTATCTTGGAAGCTACTAGGCTTTACATACCAACTAAGAAATATTGTTCAAGGTTTAGGCCTACATGGATGTCAGATGAACTAATGAGACATGTGGCAGAGAGAAAAATGGATGGGATACATATAAATTAATGGGTGACATGGAAGCCTATGATAGATATAAGCTGGTCTGTAACCAAGTCACAAAAGAGATTAGGCAGGCAAAGGCAGATTATGAGAAATCTTTGGCAAAGGATGCAAAGATAAACAACAAAGAGTTCTTTACCTATGTAAACTCTAGAAGGAAGGGGATGAATCAGATTGGTCCACTGGATATTGATGGTTCAACTGTTGATGATCCTGCTCAGGTGGCTATCAAACCAAACGAGTATTTTGCATCTACATTCACCCATATTCAGGGAGGGGAATGCCAGAGGTGAGTTAAACTCTGGCAGTGAGCTAGATGATTTTGTAATAACTGAGAGGAAAGTGGAGGAGAAATTGTTGACATATTTATTAATTGTTAAAATAAAAAAATATAAAAAAAATATGAATTGTTAAACATAAAAAAGGCACCCGGGGTGGATGGGATCTATCCCGTTATATTAAAGGAGGCAGCAAAGGTAGTAAGCAAACCCTTAGCCCTAATTATGAGAGCTTCTTTGGACACAGGGGAGGAACCCATGGACTGGAGATGTGCAAATGTGATCCCAATTCACAAAGGAGGATCAAAGGGCAACACAAGTAATTATAGACCTGTTAGTTTAACTTCTGTTCCAGAAAAATTAATGGAGGCACTGGTTAAAGAAGCACTGCAGGATCATCTAGACAAGACTTCAGTTATAGCTCGGACACGGCATGGTTTTGTTAAGGAAAGTCTTTTGAAAGTCTTGCCTGACCAATTGGATTGGATACTATGATGTTGTAACAAAGGAACTGGATGCAGGGAATAACTTTGATATCACATATTTGGACCTTAGAAAGGCTTCTGATACTGTTGCACATGGAAGACTGCTGAACAAATTGGAGCAGTGTGGCATTGGAGGCAAATGTTGCTATGGATAAAGGGATGGTTGAGGGGGAGAAGACAGAGAGTGGTAATCAACGGCCACTGTTCATCGTGGACTAATGTTATTAGTGGAGTCCCTCGGGGTTCGGTGTTGGGTCTATTGTTGTTTTCTGTATTTATAAATGATATTGTTGATGGTATATCAAGCTTAATGTTCAAGTTTGCAGGCGATACGGAGGTTGGCAGGAATGTTAAGGACACTAATGACAGTATGCTGCTGCAACAGGATCTAGAAAAGTTGAGCAGATGGACTGAGAAGTGGCAAATGAAGTTTAACATTGACAAATGTAACGTTCTACATATGGGAAGCAGTGACCCCAGAGTGACGTATCAACTCTGTGGTACTAGACTGATAGTGGTAGAGAACGTAAAGGGCCTGTGGTAATTGTGCAGGCAGATATGAAGTTTTCTGAGCAGTGCAGACGGTGTGCAAGAGTAGCTCATGGTGTCTTGTGAATGATATACAGGAATTTTTCTAGCAGGGATAAGGAGATGATTATCCCTTTGTATAAAGCAATGGTCAGGCCACACCTTGAGTACTGTATACAGGTCTGGAGGCCTCATTTTAAGAAGGATGTAGAGCTATTGGAATGAGTACAGAGAAGGTTAAGAAGATTAGTGAATGGAACAAGGGTTGCTCTTACAAAGAAAGGTTTAAGTTTTGAAAATTAGTGTCTGGACACTAGGCACCTGTGAGGTGCATAAAGGCTTGAATGATTTGAGCATGCTCAATGCTGATGGGATTCTTCCACTTGCTCAGAATAATCACCTGAGAAGGCATAAATTCAAATTGAGGAAAGACAGATGTAGGATAGATGTGCAGAAGATTGCCTTTAGCCAGCGTGTAGTTGGTTGGTGACTTCCATCCCTTGTTGTGGAAGTTGATAGCCTAAATAAATTTAAGGCTGAGCTGGAGGTATTTGGAACGAACGGAGGGGTGAAATGGGAATGGTTTTTTTTTTTTGGTTGTTGCTGCATAAGCTTGCTTTATTGCATTATATGCCTCTACTAATGCTAATGCTAATCTTATTCACAGAAACAAAACACATGAGCTGCCCTAGCAGTCTGTACAATTATCCATAGTTCTTTTCACTTTTTGCCAGCTTGGGTGTGGAACCACCTAATTGGATTGTTATTCTGGGATGACTGCTACCTATATGCGGTATCCCAATATTGCATAAAAGTTAGACATTCAGCTTGATATGACGTCTTCAATATTATTAATAAATATTGAAAAAAGTAAAGACCCAGCAAGAACCCCAAAGGGTCTCTGCTAATAACACTGGTCCAAGAAGAGCACTGCCCATTAATAACCACCCTCTGTCTTTTGTCACTAAATTATCCCTTTGTCTATTAGCTGTAACCTTTTCCTAATGTCACACTGCTCAAATGTGTATGGCAGTGTTTCATGTGGAACAGTGTCAATAGCTTTACTAAACTTTAGGTATACGATATAAAAATTATTATCTTTATTACCTCAACCCTGCAATGGGGTATGGTATACCAGGTGAATAGGGTAGTTGTTACATCCAGCTATTATTATTGCCAAACTCCCTGGCTTCCAATGTATGGCTCGCCAGCAAGCCATGCATTGGAGCACTCTTTCTATCTATGTAGTCTAGATTTTTTTTTTTTTTTTTTTTATTTCTTTGTCATCATTCTTTCTTTGTTTCTTCATTATGAGTGGTGGGGTCTCCGTGATTGTCAAACTTCAATTGTGACTTAGCCCATCTGCCAAATTTATTTAGGTCTTGCTGCTGTAGAATGGCTTGAGTTCAGTAATTACTCACCCTGCCAACTACAAATCATCTACAAACTTAAAACCCATACGTTTCATAATCTTCAGCAGTCCTTCAAATACTGTAAACAGCAGGGAGCCCTGCAAAGAACTATGAGGGAATCCCTGAAATCCATCACAGTTCCACTAATAATATTTTTTCAATATTTATAAAGATTATTTATATTTAAAAAGAATCTACAAGAAGAACAGTGCCCATTTATAAACAGCCTCCATCCTCTGCCACTCAACTATCCCTTTATCCACAGCAGTAACTTGCTCCTAATGTCACACTGCTTAACTTAAATCTAAATATATGACATTAAAATTATTACTTCCATCTTCCTTTTGTTATGATCATAGTAGATAATCAGATTGGTTAGAGAGGTTCCTGCACATTTAAAAACCCATATTAATTTCATTCATGTCAAGATGATCCTGCAATATTTCTTTAACTACTGATTCCACTATCTTCCCCTGGAATGGAAGTCAAGCTTACAGGTCTATAATTGCTCATGTTGTCCTTTGATCCCTCTTTGTGTAAAGGAAACAATTTACACACCCTCAATCTATAGAAACTTCCTCTGAATCCAAAGATGTTCTCATAATTAGGTCCAAAGAATTGGTTACCTCTTTTGCTATTTCTTTTAATCCAACTGGATAGAGCCCATCAGCTCCAGGTGTCTTATTTACTTTTACCTTCAGCAATTTTCCTTCCACTTTTTTCTCAGTTACAAAAAAAATTATTTAGTTCCCAGTTTTAACTTAGCGTACTTCTAGTGTTCCCTCTCTAAAAGCTTATTCATCTGTGAATATAGATGCAAAATATTTATTTAGTTTGTCAATAACTAGAACATGATCATTAACAGTTATTCCATTCTTCTAGTGGACCAATGTTGTTCATTCCTCCCATTCTAATGTTAACATAAGCAAAGAATTCTTTGCTACTTTACTTTGCATCCTTAGTCAAGGACTTCTCACAATCTGCCTTAGCCTGCCTAACCCATTATTGACCTGACTGCAGACTAGTTTGTACTTTGTTAGATTCCATGTCTCCTGCTAATTTATAATCATCCCACACATTTTTCTTTTCTGCAACTAGTTTCAACAGTTCATCTGACACCTGTAACTTCTAGGATGATTTCCCTGAATGCCTCCCACTTAGAATTTTCAGGTGGTAAACATAAGTTAGTTCCACTAAAAGAATTTAAAAACTGTCTAAGACCACTTTAGTCAATTTTGTGATAGCAAAATTCTTTCTCCTCACCCTTGACAACAGTTATATCTTAAGTACATTCCACATCAATATATTATGATCACTGCCACCTGGCCGGTTTCTTTATCTGGATATTCTTAATGCATGAGGCATCACTGCTGATACACTGTAATCTCGGCAGTCTTCTCCATAAACAGCAACCATTTCTTCATGGATTGTTTTGGGTATTTCCCCTTTGCAGAAAGAGGAACCGAATCACTGATCGGTATTCCTCTTCATCTATTGTGACCTCCCTTCATTCGGTGTTGCAAAGAAAAAATAAATAAATTGTCAGATCAAAATTTGTGTGATTTCTAGGTATCAAACAAAAAAAATTCATCTTTTTATCACAGCTACTTCTGGGTGAATACAAATATTTTTTGAAACCCTCCCCCACAGTGGTTCCTTTGTCTAGATATTCTTAGTGTGTGATGAGTCACTGCTGATAATCAGAGCAAGAGTATTGAATTATCTTGTTGCTGCTCTAATGTACTGCTGCAGAAAAGAGCATAAAATAAATCCAGCAAATTTCTGCTATTCTGTGAGTGACCAAGTCATAATTCCAGTCAAAATTTGTAAATTAAATCCTCCATTATATGACATTCTGATCTACTAGCCTACTCTACCTGCCTGTGTAGCTGTTAATTATATTCACACAGTCACCTGACCTACAGTGCAGACTCCTATTCTCATTTTAGTTATGTCATGCCATTCTGACTCAACATTGCACTAGCCACTCCTATCATCTATGTCTAGTGGTCAGATGTGATTCTTCTAGCATTAATGTCATGATAAGGAAACAAGGGTTAGCATTAAGGATCTGAATTAGCCCTGCCTAACCTCCCTCCCTTGGCTTCATTGCAGACTAGTTTGTTACTGTTTGTTTTTGTATCCTCTAATAATTTATAATCATCCATTCATTTTTCTTCTCTGTCACTAGAGTCATCAATTCATCTGTCATCCATATAAGTCTCAACCTTGAACAATATCTCCTTAGTTGTATGAAATGTTTCATAGCTTCTATAATTACTTCCATGAATGCTTCCCAATTAGAATTTGTAGTTCGCAACATTATCTGTTGGTCCCACGGAAAAGAATTTAAGAACCATCTAAAACTATTGTAGTCTTAGATAGTTTTTAAATTCTTTCTTCATCTTCCAACTGACAACTGCATCAGTTGAAAGATGAAGATTGATGTTGTAGTAGTCAAAGGTAAAGGCATCGGTTTTAATTTCCGAAGGGGGACTTTGACAGTTTAAGGTATTATATAGCATCTATTAATTGGGTAGATTGCAGAGTAAGGGTGAATACATTTGAATTAGGGAATACCTTTAAAGCAAAAATCACAGAAGCCATGAATGCATACATAACATTAAGAAAATATTTCAGCAGGAGGATGCTGAAATAGATGAATGAGGAGAAGGCTAGTGAAAGTTAGCATGGGATAGTTACAGAACAATGAAAACTATTGAAGCCTACAACAGGTAAAAACTAATTTGTAATAGTACAACAAATAAGGTTAAGGATGCCAAGGCTGCATATGAGAAAGCACTGGCTAAGAGAGCAGCAAAAAATGGGGACAAGGAATTTTTCATGTGTGTGAATACAACAAAGAAAACAAATCAGACTGAACCCTTGTGCATCGGGTGCGAGAAAGTCTTAGATAATCCACCTGATGTTGCAGATGAATTGAATAGATACTTTGCATCTGTCTTTACTGACAAAAGACCTTACGTGCTGAGGAGAGACTGTGTGAGTGAGGCTTAGCCATATGAAATTACTGATTTCAAAATTACAGATGACTGTTTATAAAAAAAAAAAAAAAAAAAAAATTCCGAGCATAAACCATAAGGCTCCCGGAATTGATGGCATATACCCAGTGATTTCTGAGGGAGGCCGTCACGGAGTGTATCGAACCACTGAGGTTAATAATGAGGGCATCTTTGGACTCAGGAGAGATTCCTCTGGATTGGAGAAGTGCCAACGTATCACCAATACTTAAGGGTAGTTCTAAAGAGAAGTTGGTAACTACAGACCAGCCTACAGACTTGACTTCAGTGGTAGTGAAAATCTTAGAGGTAATGATTAAAATTGCAATTCAGGGACATTTAGATAGATATGGCATTCTGAATTCATTTTAGGGGAAAATCAAGTTCAACTAACTTAGTAGACTATTTTGATACAATTACTCATGAGCTGGATGTAGGGAACAATTTTGACATAGTTTATTTGGATTTTAGCAAAGAATAACTCAGTCCATCATGAGAAGTTACTGTATAAGCTGGAACATGTTGGGATTACTGACTGGAAAGATTCTAAGATGGATTGTTGAGTGGCTACAAGGCAGAAGCCAGAGGCTTGTGATTAATGGATATTCTTTAGTCTTCAGATTGGAATGTCAGGAGTGGGATCCCATAAGGATTATTCATTCTTGAACTACTGTTGTTTCTGATTTTCATAAATGGCATCGAGGAAGGAACAGAAGACATTATGTCAAAATTTGTAGACAACATAAAGATTAGTACAGTCGTTAAAGGTCAGTGCCAAGTAGCATTCCTTCAGGATAACTTGAACAGACTTCAAAAATGGTTAGAAAAGTAGCAGCTATGTTTTTATGTGGCAATATGCAAAGTCTTACAACTTGGAGTAAGCAACCCCAAAATAAATCATACACTTGGTGGGATTCAATTAAATTAAAAACAATAGAGGAAGGAAGGGATCTGAGAGTTATGATGTGGGCAAATATGAAGTTTTTTGAGCAGTGTAAACAGGCAGCAAGGAAAGCCCATTGTGTCCTTTTGATGATTTATAAAAACATTATTCTGCAAAGACCACATTTCAAATACTATGGTCAGGTATGGAGACCTCATCTGAAAAAAGATATTGAGCTTCTTGAAATGGTCCAAAGAAGAAGAGCATCTAGCATGGTGAAATTGGAAAAAAGGCAACTGTACAAGGATAGCCTCTGATTATGTGAGCTTGGCAGCCAGGCACTTCAGAGGTGACCTGATTGAGGTTTATAAGGCTCTGAGAAGGGGTTAGTAAAATGAATGAAGATAGAATTTTCACTGTTATAAAGAATTTCAAAAATAAGGGCCATAAATTCAAATTACAAGGAAAGAGGTTTAGACCAGATTGTAGAAAGTTTTATTTTAGCCAGCGAATTGTTGATTGCTGGAACAAGCTTCACAGGTAGCTGAGGCTGACAGTTTGAATAAATTCAAAGTTAGTTAGTTAGTTTTTTTTTTTTTTTGGTAGTTGTTGGCGCATAGGCTTCTGTGGCCATAATGCACCTCCCAAGGTTTTTGCAGTACATTGATCCAAGCCCGAGGCGGGAATCGAACCCGCGACCTTTGGGTTGCCAGGCAGGCACTTTACCCACCCGGCTAGCCCGGTCGGCTGTTAGTTAGTTATTTGGAGCATTAGCAACTAAGGCCATATTGCTCTGGGGATATGCGGTGGTCATTTCCTGACCTTTCCACATCCTCCGTATTTGGTGGTGACGGGCTCGAACCCCGGTCTAATCAAGAAGCGTGTGCTACGCACTGCTGCTCCTTCCTACCTGGCTACGGAGGCGCCTTAAATTCAAAGGTCAACTGAATAGTTACCTATGTGAGGATGGAAGAACGTATTTTCTTATCTGCTTGCTTTTTTTTTTTTCTTTTTCCAGTGCAGCAAAAGCCTATGGCTTGCTTGCACTACGCAGGGTTGATTCAGCCTTTTGATAATGATTTTGACAGTCCTTTAAAACTATGACATTCTGTGCCGCCACCACCGGTTGTGTTATATTTATTTTCCCTGTTCGTGGAATATCACATGGCATCACAATTTCCATTGAAGTAAAGCACGCTGCAAAACGGCCAAGTCGACCTTGTCCCATTCCTGCTGGCAGACTTTCCACAAACCTTCAACAGTTCTGGGGCGGCGGTTTCCGAGAGCTCTTTTCAAAAGTCCGAAGCCGCAAAAATCTATGGGTGCGGCGTCAGGTGATTTAACAGGTATATCTTCAAAGGGGATCGAACAAATAGCTGTTGCCACTTCAATTCTCTGCAAAAAAGGAGGGGTGGAATGTGACGTGTGGCTGGACACCTTATCCTGGTACCTTTTCAGCATCAGAACCATACAATGAGGATATTTCACGTTCAAACAACGGCTGTAGAAATTCAGTCTGGTAATACACTGAGTTGATTTTCATGTTTTTAGCGACTACACAACTCAAATTTGCTGTTATAACAAAAACTAGCTACAACCATAAAACCACGGCCAAAACTTTCCTTGCAGGTTGGAAAGGCCTTGTCACCCTGTGGACGGTAATAAATTAGCTGAATATTGTTGCAATCAAAGATATACCCATGCTTCGTCCAATGTTGCTACAAATTTTCACCTTTCGGCTGCCATATATTTTTTGTAGAGTTTTTGAGAATTAACCAAAAACTCTATGAAATACATTGCCACTCTGCAATGTGCCTTGCTCCTAGGGGATGTATGCGGGCCTTGTGCTTCTTTTCCCGTTGCAAATTTTCGTTGATTATGCAACAAATGGTTGGCTGGGAGGTTCCCACACTTGATGCTATAGCTCTTTGGGATTTTCACCTGACGAGTGAAAATTGAAGTAGGTAGTACTAAAGTGCAGTCGACAACGACTGCACTTTTAGTATTACCTACCTCATTCGACTTGGAGCAGGTTGCAGTTTCTTCGGTGTTTCTGCCCACTTGCAGCAGCTTCGTGGAATTTTCCTTTGCTATTCAAAACCTTATGGACACCATACTTTGATACACTAAAATTTTTCGACTTGCACCTATCCAAAATTTTCGTATAACTGTACCTTTCTTCGGAAAGTGTGGGTATGTAACCTTCCAACCATGGGTCCAATTACTGAGGCATGTAGACATTCAACTTCTACAACTGATGCACCTGTTCATAAAGTTTGGGACTGTGCCTGTGCAAAAAAAAAAATTTACATTTCTGCCATATGTCACAGGCAGGATTAATGTCAAAATTGTTATCAAAAGGCTGAATCAACCCTCCATATATGGCAAATTCTATGTCCACAGCCTTGGATTCTGTGATGTGCTTTTTAACCAAGCACAATCCCCTTCACTCCCTTTGGACTTGATAAATTTTTGTCGCTGATTTCACAATGCTTTAATTTCAACTGTAGCAATGGTATCACTGTATGTGGGAAAATGTATATTAACAAGGTATTTTTTTCAAATTAAGAAATCAGTGAAAGCCCTATAGAGCTAGATCTGATGAATATGGGGAATGCTCCAAAATTTCAAAGCCACACTTAAGAAGTGCAGCCATGTTAATGACAGACTTGTAAGTAGGTGCACTGTATTGTTAGAACAAGACTCCTATCTATGCTGAGTTTTCCTTATTGTTTGTCTTCGATGTTTTCATGCAAATGCCTCCCAAGGTCTCTGTGACTGTCTGGCCTTACCGAAGGTAATCCACTAGCAACACTACACCAGCATCCCAAAAAACCAGTGTCATCACCTTGCAAGAAGAAGGAATTGAACTGGCTTTCTTTCGGGGGGGGGGGGAAGAAGGCTGTGTTTCCACTGTTTGGACTATTTCTTTGTCTCTGGATGAAAGTGATGGACTGTCTCATCCATGGTTATAAACTTTGCCTTGACTTGAAACTTCTTGTGTGTTTTTGATCTGCTGTCAACAACTTTGGGACCAATTGTGTTGACATCTTTATCACAGTTATTATGTAATGCAAAAAATCCAGATGAGACGCCCAAGATGTGGTAATGTACCAAACTGTCACTCATCACCAGATCTTGCACACTATCAACAACTTTTGGAGTGATGAATGTTGTAGGTCTTCCATGCTCCCCCTCACTCATTTAAATTCTGCTGCTGACTTCTTAACCAGGGAATAAGAAGGGGCATCTTCCCCAATGTTGTAACCATATATTCATGAATTGCCTTTGGCATTAATTCCATTTCCCCCCAAAATACTAGATGAATGTACAGTGACTGATTTTGTCTGTCTTTTCTCTCTCTCTCTCTCTCTCTCACACACACACACACACACACACACACACACACACACACACACACACACACACACACACACACACACACACACACAGTTGCTCACCTTTTAAATCCTAAGAATTTGTTAAGAGGGAAGTTTGAGTAGTTAACGGCCTGAGTATGATGAAATGGCAGTGGTAGTACAGTGTTAAAAATTTCTATACTTAATGTATAACATTACAAATAGTAGCCCACCAAATTTCATGCAGTTTTAGTAATATATTTTTTTAATTACAGGTCCTAACAAATCATTTGCTTGTGATTTAAATAATATCAATATACTCCATTATGAAAGTACTTTAATCTCACAGCATTTCAGAACGTAGTAACTGGTCATCAGTGATAAGGTGGGTCATAGTAGTATGAAAAAACTGAAATCACTGAAAGACACTTCTTTTTAGGCTTACAACAGTAAAGTGTACCAGATTAGTTTTGTTACTCAACAAGAAATTTTATCATTTACTTGCTTGTAGCTCATCTGATTTTATATTGTATCCTTTTACATCATTACCTGTTCTTGCTTAACAAGTCAACCGGAATATATATATATTTTTTTTTCCTGAAAGTGTCAAGTATATGCAAAGCTTATGTGCACAAAACACTAAAAAAAAAACTGCAAATCTTCTTAAAACACAACAGCATTAATAAAACAATCATTTAATAAAGTAAGAAATCAAGGAGATCGCTTAGTTCTTATTTCTCTTGAAGAAATTATACTCCAGAAAAGAATCATACATCATTTTATAAGCTCACGGTGTCAGATATTTGTATCTTTATATGAGTTACTAAAATTCCTTAGGGCATCCCGACAACCATGTAATATGTTTAGGTAAATAATTGGTGAACTGTCCTCCTCAGGTTTAGTTCTATTTCTGATATGCTACTGGCAGTAGTAATTTCCCATGGTAAATATTTACCTTTACTCTGTCCATCTGGCCCTCTCAGGATCGTGCACTCTTCTATTGTTCCATATGGCTGAAATAACTGTCTAACATCATCTTCTGTTTGCTGTTTACTTAGCATGCCTACAAATAACTTTCTGTCTTCTGAAAAAATAAAAAAGAATATCCCTAGAGCATTGCAGATATATAACAAAAATGTTTAGTGCGTCAGCTAAAACTTTCACCATTGAGTTTCAGTCAAATTTTATTCTACAACTGCTAACGGTTGACTAGACTTTTCTTTGAAGGAGCCAGCCATTTCCTACATTATAAAACTGTTTCCTGCTATTAAAAACTTTTAAAAGTGTATCCTTCAGTTCCCATACACAAGGATTATATAAAAACAAATACAAGAAAAGCATGTTAACATGAACTATCTTGATATTAAAGGAAAATTTTAAGGATACATCAATATAGGATAAACATATTTCTTCAGTTCAGCTTTATGCTATAATGGCTGAACTAACATAATGGTACTGTCATTATAGCAGAAAGACATTGAATATATACACTTCTTTTGTATTTAATACCTTACAATTTGAATTGGGACATGGAAGTTTGCAAATCATTTGCAGAAATTAGCTGGATATGACTTTGGAGTTTAAAAATTGGCTGCATAACAACAAATCTTAATTTAAATTGAAAAAAAAATTAATTTAATCTTCAAAAAACACACACACAAAGTTGTATATTTATTGCTGAAAAAAAAGCATAAAGAAACTAAAGAGAAACAAAATTAATCAAACAGAAATTATTTATTATTATTATATTACAATGGGGAAAAATAATGTAAATATCACTATCTAATGAGTTCTGGTTTGATCTATGTATTTAAATTAATACGAATACTCAACACACACACAGAAAATGGGAACAACAGTCCTATCTAATATTAAGTCATAATGAACTATGACTCACAGTTTTTTTTTTTTTTTTTTTTTAAAGATACAACTCCAAGAGGCACCTCTACAGTCAAAATACAAGTAGTAATTATTATTCTTCAGCCTTCTATGATAATGAAATCAAACTTCAGGGTGTACAAAAACTTAATGAACAGCTGCAGGTAAGGGTACTCTATTCTTTTAGGATAGCATGCTTACTGTGACAAAACAGCTAGAGATATGGAAAAGTAGTCCTAAAGAATCAGCTTGTTATTTGTATTACTGCAATTAACATATAAGTAAACTATTAATCAGTAAAATCAGTCACATAAACTTACCTATTCTATTTACTCCATCCCTGTTACTAAGTAGGAATGGAAATGGATTCACTGCTATTAATTACTTTATCATTCAAAAATGTGGACTTCCAAGGTTAAAATAGTTGGTATTTAAAAGAAAGAAGAAATTTGACAGTATTATATGTGAGGCAGATATTCAATCAATGGTTAGCAGAGGTATTATTATCATTTAAATCCCTTTTTTTTTTCTTTTTTTTTTTAATGTGGTATTAATCATACACTTAACAAATTTATTTTTGAATCAGGATGAATAATATCAATTAATGGAATTAATTCCCAATACGCAAAGTTATCCTGCATATCAGGTAACAAAGGACTTCAAAATAGATGCATACTGATCTGTTATTCCAAAACTGAACCAACTGACTGATACACGCAAACAGTGTATCAGAAAATGACCAGATTTCAAATAACCAAATCAACTTTTTGCTTGTAATGTGCTTTACAATCAAACATCTATTGGGCCATTAAATAAAAAAACAACTGTAAAAAGGCAAGTAGCAATTGATATACTGTTACACCACAATTATTACCTTTGTTAACAGTATTATGTTCTAAGACTTCTTCCAGTTCCCTGGTAAGATACAGTAGTACATGTGATTAAGTGCATTAATTGGTAGTTATCTCTTAATGGAAATAAACTGAAAAGGAACTGACTCCTTTAAATTCACATTTAGGAAAAAATAAAAATGGTACAAAAAGAAATTTCTCTGTGCAGACTGGAACCTTACTACACTCTTCCAGTGAGGCTGCAGCTAGTTCTCTGTTTAACCCAGGACATCTGTTCTGAGATCTCAATTTTTGTTCAGAAACATTAAGGTGTTCAATTGACTGATTCATAATTGAGTCAGATTTCGGCTCTGGGATGGAAATGAAATATTCACCTTCCTCAAACCATGACCATACTTTGTGGTAGGGAGGACAGTCATGCTGATACAAATACAGCCCAACTCAAAAGAACTTCCAAATTACAGATAAGGCAGAATTGTTCTGAATATCACAAGAGACAACTGCAATCATGGATTTATCAATGACAACTAGGAGACCAAGTCCAAATAATGAAAGAGTTCTTTCTGATGGTTGTTAGTCCTACTCTATCAACTGTCTCTTGTTTAAGCTCACAAAGGGTGCTGTTGTGAGTTTTAAGCTTTTGATTGGTCTTATGACATTAATGGTGATCAACTTGGCTTGGGAAGAATGGTTGCATTGCTATTTACGTATATTCTGCATAGCGTGATGCTGTACTCCACATAGTGGAATTCGAACCATCATACTTTTATAAGGAATTGTTAAATTATTAAACTGACAGGAAACCATAACCCACCCCATAACACTGCTATATATTTGTACTGTGCAAGCAGCAAGAGGGGGGGGGGAGAGTTGTATTATAACCACCAAATTTGTTACATCCTCTACCATTTAGTTCAACTTTTCCAAGAGTATAAGTTATTTTAAGTTTACTATCTCCCAAACTGTTTTAATGCTCCAAAATGCAAAACCTTTCATACTGGTTCATTAAAACAGAGTTTCCACTATCTGACCATTCCCAAACCATATCCAAGTTGTCTAGAAGCTGCTTGATGCTGTTCATTGACCACTCCAACAATCTTGACAACAAATTTTGACATCATTAGCATCATGATGTGGTTAAAAAGGAACTGGATGCAAAAAATAATTTTGATATCATATATTTGGATTTCAGGGAAGCTTTTGACACTGTTGCGCATGGAAGACTATTGTACAAATTGGAGCAGAATGGTATTAAGGCTAAGTTGCTACAATGGATAAAAGGATGGTGGAGTGGGAGAAGACAGAGGGTGGTAATTAATGGGTGCTGCTCTTCGTGGACTAATGTTATTAGTGGAGTCCGACAGGGTTTGGTGTTGGGTCCTCTGTTGTTTTGTATATTTATCAATGATATTGATGAAGGTATATCAAGCTTACTGTGGAAGTTTTCAGATGATACAAAGGTTGGCAGGGTTGTTAATGACAGTAATGGCAGTGTGCTACTGCAACAGGATATAAATAATTTGGGCAGATGGCCTGAGAAGTGGCAACTGAAGTTAAACCTTGAAAAATGCAAAGTACTGCATATGGGTAGAAGTAACCCCAGAGAAACGTACCAACTGTGTGGTACTACACTTCAGATGGTAGAAAATGAAAAAGACCTGGGAGCAATTGTGCAGTCAGATATGAAGTTTTCTGAGGAATGCAGACAGGCTGCCAGGGCAAGTCATGGGGTTTTGGCAATGATATATAGGAATTTTGCTAGCAGGGAAAAGGAGGTAATTATCCCTCTGTATAAGGCAATGGTTAGGCCATGCCTTGAGTACTGCGTACAGGTCTGGAGGCCTCATTTTAGGAAGGATGTAGATTTGTTTGAGCGTGTACAGAGAAGGGCAACAAGATTGGTGAGGGGAATGAAGGGATCCTCTTACCAAGAGAGGCTTAAGTTCTGCAAATTGCAGTGGCTCGAGAATAGGCACCTGCATGGTGATATGATTGAGGTGTATAAGGCATTGAATGGGTTGAGAACACTGAATTTTTATGGGATCCTTCCACTTGTTCAGATTACGAACCTAAGGGGGCATAAATTCAAATTAAGAAAAGACAGATGTGGAATAGATGTGCAGAAATTTTCCTTTAGCCAGCGGGTGGTTAATTGGTGGAACAAACATCCATCTGTGGTTGTGAAAGTTGATAGGTAAAATAAATTTAGGGAGGAACTGGACAGGCATTTGGAGGGAATGGTGTGATTTTTTTTTTTTTTTTTTGGCTGATGCTGTATAAGCTCATTCATTTGCTTTCTTGCATCACATGCCACTACTACTAGTATCAGTAAAGGCATATGATACAAGAAAGCAAGCTTATACAGTATCAGCCAAAAGAAAAAAAAACAAAAAAAAACAAAAAAAAAACAACCTTCTCATTTCATCCATCCAATCGCTCCAAATGTTTGTCTACTTCTGCCTTGAATCTATTTAAGCTATCAATTTCTACAACGACAGATGGAAGACTGTTCCAGCAATCAGCCACCCACTGGCTAAAGGCAAATCTCTGCACTTCTATCCTACAACTGTCTTTTCTCAATTTGAATTTATGTCCTCTCAGGCGATTATTCTAAGCAAGAGGAATAATCCTGTCAGCATTGAGCATGCTCAACCCATTCAAGGCCTTATACATCTCAATCAGATCACTTTGCACATGCCTAGCCTCCAGACATTGTAATTTGCAAAACTTAAGCGTTTCTTCATAAGAGCAACCCTTTGTTCCATTCACTAATCTTGTTGCCCTTCTCTGTACTTGTTCCAGCAAATCTACATCCTTCTTAAAATGAGGCCACCAGACCTGTATACAGTATCAACGTGTGGCCTGACCACTGCCTTATACAGGGGGATAATCACCTCCTTATCCCTTCTAGAAAAATTCCTGTATATCATTGAATAGACACCATGAGCTACTCTTGCAGACCATCAGCACTGCTCAGAAAACTTCATTTCTGCCTGCACAATTACCCCCAAGTCCTTTTCACTCTCTACCACTGTCAGTGTAGTACCATACAGTTGATATGTTACTCTGGGGTTACTGCTTCCCATATGTAGTACTTTACATTTGTCAATGTTAAACTTAATTCGCCACTTCTCGGCACCGTACTGTCATTAACAATCCTGCCAACCTTCGTATCATCTGCAAATTTGGACATTAAGCCTGAAAGACGAATCTTGCAGCCACTGTTTTTGTATATAGTGGTAGGGAATTCAAATTTTTAATTGAGGTAGTTAGGTAGCTCTAATGTATAATTTATAGAGTCGTTTTTTTTTTTTTTTTTTTTTTTTGGAGCATTAGCAACTAAGGCCATATTGCCCCGGGATATGCGGTGGTCATTTTCTGCATCTTCCGTATTTGGTGGTGATGGGCTCGAACCCCGGTCTAATCAAGAAGCACGTGATATGCACTACTGCTCCTTCCCACCTGGCTATGGAGGCGCCCCTATAATTTATGGAGTAATATGCTTCACTGTTTCTATTAGATAGCATAGTATTGACATTTAATTTATTGATTTTATTAATTTAAAGTATCATGCCCCAAACTAGAGCAGCAAAGCAATGGGCACAAAGTGGCAGGAGTGCTGTGACTCGGGGGAGAACTGAGGGGGACGATTCTCCAACGCATCAGAGCCTAAAAAAATGTGCGACTTGTGAAATGTTTGCCAAACTCTCTGGAACGGAACATGATATTGCCATGGGGTATGTCTTTGTGTGTGCGCAATGTAAGGAGTGTAAGGAAATCAGTCGACAACTCAGCATTGTTACGGGCCTATATGAGAGTTTGAAGGACAGGGTGGATGCCCTCGAAAGATCTAAATTGAGGGGCCCATCAAGCTCTCAGCTGCCTACATCAACGCCAGAGCTTGCACTTGGTCATCACACAACACAGGGGCAACCCCAAAGCAGAATGCGCTGGTCCCACAGGAACTAGTAGTTGTTGGTGACTCTATTGTCAGGGAAATGGGAAACATTATTTGTAAAAAGGATAGGTGGAACAAGACCAGAGTATGTCTGCCAGGGGCAAAGGTTGATGTTGTTGTAGAGCTGATATCATCTTTTAAGGGCACAAAAGGTGATATAGTTGTACACGTTGGCACTAATGATATTAAGAGTAGGAGACCGGAAAAATTACTTAACAAGTACAGGTCACTGTTGAACAAAAGCCAAGAATTAGGGTTGAATTTGAAAGTGTCTGCAATTCTGCCCAGACACGATAGGAGGGAGTATATGATGACAGCCTTGTCGGTCAATTCGGCCCTGGAAAGAATGTGCAAGGCTGAAAGGGTAGAATTTTTTTCAGCCTGGACTGTACTTGTTAATAGGAGAGACTGCTTCTATAGGGATGGGATACATTAAATAGAAAGGGTGCAAGAATAATTGCTGATGCTATCGAGGCAGTGTTAGGTGGGTCGGAAAACTGATAGCTTGGGGGGATACAAGGACTAATAGTTTAACAGTAGCCGTAGGCAGAGGTGAAGGTGATTCTTGCGCAACTTCTATTAGAATAAGTAGCGACCTGGAGCATGGGGTGTTGGGGGTTTCAGGGACGGATGGCAGTCATCCTGAAATAGGTGGGTATATGGGATGTGTTAGGGTAACTAGGAATAGGAGTAGGATTGTTTTTTGGTTTTTAGGAGCATTAGCAACTAAGGCCATATTGCTCCGGGATATGCGGTGGTCATTCCCCGACCTTTCCACATCCTCCGTATTTGGTGGTGACGGGCTCGAACCCCGGTCTAGGAGTAGGAGCATGTATACCAATGCTAGAAGTATAGTAAATAAATTTGATGAATTTGAAGTGTTGGTCAAGGCATCAAAGGCGGATATTGTTGGGATAGTAGAGACGTGGTGTTACACAGACATAAGGAATGCTGAACTGGAATTTGGGGAGTATAATGTGTACAGAAAGGATAGACAGGATAGAAAGGGAGGAGGTGTTATGCTGTTAATTAAGAAAAACATAAAATCAAAATAAGTGCATCCAGTTGATATAGATGAACACTGCACTGTTGAGTCAGTTTGGTGTGACATAAGCACTGCAAAAGCAAAAATAACAGTAGGAGTGTGTTATAGGCCTAATGACTCGAATGAGTACAATGAACAATTGTAACAGAGAAATAGAGTGGGCTAGTAAATCAGAATGTCTTATAATTGGGGATTTTAACTTCCCAGATATTGACTGGAACTTGTGGGTAGGTCACTCACACACTAGTCAGACTTTTGTGGATTTATTGGATGATTGTTTTCTGCAGCAGCATGTTCGAGTGGCAACCAGAGAGAGTAATACTCTTGGAAACCCTTGGCAAAAGATGCTAAGAAAAACAGCAAGGATTTCTTTACTTATATAAACTCTAAAAGGAAGGGGATGAATCTGATTGGTCCACTTGACATCGATGGTTCGACCGTTGATGATCCTGATCAGACAGCAAAGAAACTGAATGAGTATTTTGCATCTACACTCACACATGAGGAATTATAAAGGTTTGAAAATGCCACAAGGTTATCAAATTGTAACAGGGTGCCTAATAATTTTGTAATAACTGAGAACAAAGTGGAGGAGAAATTGTTGAAGTTAAACATAAGAAAGGAACCTGGGGTGGATGGGATCTATCCAGTTATATTAAAGGAGGCGGCAAAGCAACTAAACAAACCCTTAGCCATAATTATGAGAGCATCTTTGGATTCAGGGGAGATCCCCACGGACTGGAGATGTGCAAATGTATCCCCAATTCACAAAGGGCGATCAAAGGGTGACACGAGTAATTACAGACCAGTTAGTTTAACTTCTGTTCTGGGTAAAATAATGGAGTCACTGGTTAAAGATGCATTATCATATAGACAAGACTGCAGGATCATCTAGACAAGACTGCAGCAATAATTCAGACACAGCATGGGTTTGTTAAGGGAAAGACTTGTCTGACAAAATTGATAGGATATTATGATGTGGTTAAAAAGGAACTGGATGCCAAAAATAATTTTGATATCATATATTTGGATTTCAGGAAAGCTTTTGACACTGTTGCGCATGGAAGACTACTGTACAAACTGGAGCAGAATGGTATTAAGGGTAAGTTGCTACAATGGATAAAAGGATGGTTAAGTGGGAGAAGACAGAGGGTGGTAATCAATGGGTGCTGCTGTTCGTGGACTAATGTTATTAGTGGAGTCCCACAGGGTTCGGTGTTAGGTCCACGGTTGTTTTGTATATTTATCAATGATATTGATGAAGGTATATATCAGGCTTAATGTCGAAGTTTGCAGATGATACAAAGGTTGGCAGGGTTGTTAATGACAGTAATTGCAGTGTGCTACTGCAACAGGATTTTTTTTTTTTTTTTTATTTTATGTGAACCTCAAACACGAGAGGTATTAGAACCTATAGTACTTAGTACAGTGCTTGGGTTGGAGGTTGAGAAGACGAAAGAATATATTTGTTGACATTGGACTTGAACTTCTGTAGGTTGTAATTTTCAGGAAATACGTATGAAGGAAGGTTGTTCCAGAAAACGGCAGTTGAATGAATAAATGAGGAAGATGAAATGTTGGTTCTGTGGGTGTGAAGTTGGACAGTAAATGGATGTTGGCTGGTGGTGGCACGTGTTCGGACTGTTTTGAAAGAGAGAGCGGGAATTATAGAAGCTAATTCAGAAGAACAGTGCCCATGGAAGTATCTGTAGAAGAGGCATGCAGCGAAAACAGTGCGTGTATGAGACAGCGAGTGGAGAGACTCTGTTAGAGATGAATCATTAATTAACCTAACTACCCTCTTCTGAATGGAATCAAGAAGCCTGAGAGAGGTTTTGGGGGCACCACCCAGATGTGGGAACAATATTCCATGGCAGGGTGGATTTGCGATTTATACAGAGTGAGCAGCTGTTTGGAAGAAAAGTAACACCAAGAGCGAAAGAGAAAACCAACTTCTTTAGATGCAGAGGAAGCAATATTTGTAATGTGCTTGTGCCAAGAGAGATTAGAAGTTAGGGTAATCCCCAAAAAAAATATATCATTTTGCCTAGAAATCGGAGTGTCACTAAAGATAAGCATAGGAACAGAAGAATCCTTTTTGCGAGATATAAGACAAGACTGAAGTTTTAGAAGGGTTGAAATCAACTAAGTTGTCACTGCCACACTAGAGAATTACCTGAAGATCGGCATTTAAGGAATTGGTAGCACATTTTCGAGAAGTTGAAGCTGATTGAGCAGGACAAGGTTTCTCAAAATGGAAAGTTGAATGCAATGTGCTATCATCGGCAAAACTATGGATAGGATTTCCAGTCAATGGAAGAAGGTCATTGATATACAAGAGGAAAAGAGTGGGGAAAAGAACTGAACCTTGGGGGACACCGGCATTAGTGGAGAAGTTAGAAGACAGAGAGCCATCTACCATCACCCTCAGTGAGCGACCAGAGAGAATATTGGATAACCAATTACTAAAAACAGTTGGCAAACCATAAGATGGAAGCTTGTTTAAAAGACCTTTATGCCAAACACGATCAAAAGCCTTTGAGATGTCATGTTTCACCGAACCTTTCCATTGAATTAGTCCATAAATGGGTAACATAAGCCAGAATATCACCAGTGGATCGACTCTGACTGAATCCATACTGGCGATCGTTGATCAGACAGAAGGTTTCTAAGTAATTTAAGAGTTGGCGGTTAATTGATTTCTCCATTACTTTAGAAAGAGTAGAAATAATTGCAATGGGAGGGATTTGTCACCCTTTTTAGGAACTGGCTGGATATGAGCAAATTTCCAAGCAGAACGAAAAACACCTTTGGAATAAGAAAGTGAAAAAAGACGGAAAAGAATAGGAGTAAGTTCAGGAGCACAGGTTTTGAGAACAAATGGAGAAATACCATCAGGACCTGGAGCTTTCTTAGCATCAAGATTCATCAAAATCCTTCTGATATCCTTTTGACGGAAGACCACAGTAGGCATTGAATGGAGCGTGTTGGGAATGGTGGGAGGTGTTTTACCAAGATCATTAATACATGAGCTGGAAGAAAAATGGGATGCTAACAGGTCAGCTTTATCCTTGGCTGAAGTAACAACAGAACCATCTGGTTTGGACAGAGGTGGGAGCAGAGATGGGCAAAAGTTGCGGCCAATAGCTTTGGAAAGAGACCAGAATGCTCGGCTACCATTAGGGCAAGAAGCAAGTTTTCTACTCTTAGCCTGTTCAAACTCTAGTTTGGACTGATTAATAACTGCTTTACAATTGTTGCGAGCTTTGGTGTAAGCAGAAAATGAAACTGAAGAATTAGAAACAAGCCAATTACGATATGCAACATTCTTCTCTTGGACAGCCAGCACATTTATTGGAAAACCTAGGTTTAGATAAAGGATGAGATTTTAAAGTGGAGTGTGGGATAAAGGATTACATTCCTGCAAGAATAATTTCATTGACATGATCTGAGCAAACGTTGACATCAGAAGTTTTGAAACAGTAATCCAACCAAGGAAACAAAGAAAAGAAATCTTGCAGGTCATCCCATTTTGTATTCTTGTAATGCCAAACAACACAAGGTTGTGAATAGCCATGGGATAAAGGCTCCATTGGAGAAGAGACAATCACGAAGTTGTGATCTGAAGTGCCTAAAGGACCTCTCACTTCGACCGTGTACTTAGAAGGGTTGTTTGTGAGAAAAAGATCAAGCGTGTTGGCTGTATGATTAGGATTGTCCGGTATTCTTGTAGGTAAATGAACAATCTGTGCTAGGTCATTAGTAATTGCAAAAGCCTCAGCATCTCGACCTGCTGGGTCAGTGTGACTAGAAAACGGAAGCCAGCTGGAGTTGTGAACATTAAAATCACCAAAGAAAATAGATAATTTGGGCAGATGGGCTAAAAAGTGGCAACTGAAGTTTCACCTTGACAAATGCAAAGTACTGCATATGGGTAGAAGTAACCCCAGAGAAACATACCAACTGTGTCGTACTACACTTAAGGTGATAGAAAATGAAAAAGACCTGGTAGTAATTGTGCAGTCAGATATGAAGTTTTCTGAGCAATGCAGACAGGCTGCCAGGGCATGGCATGGGGTTTTGTCAATGATATACAGGAATTTTGCTAGCAGGGAGAAGGAGGTGATTGTCCCTCTGTATAAGGCAATGGTCAGGCCACGCCTTGAGTACTGCATACAGGTCTGGAGGCCTCATTTTAGGAAGGATGTAGATTTGCTTGAGCATGTACAGAGAAGGGCAACAAGATTGGTGAGGGGAATGAAGGGATCCTCTTACCAAGAGAGGCTTAAGTTCTAGAAATTGCAGTGGCTGGAGACTAGACACCTGCATGGTGATCTGATTGAGGTATATAAGGCCTTGAATGGGTTGAGCAGGCTGAATTCTGATGGGATCCTTCCACTTGTTCAGATTACGAACCTAAGGGGGCATAAATTCAAATTAAGAAAAGACAGATGTAGAATAGATGTGCGGAAATTTGCCTTTAGCCAGCGGGTGGTTAATTGCTGGAACAAACTTCCATCTGCCGTTGTGGAAGTTGATAGGTTGAATAAATTTAAGGAGGAACTGGACAGGCATTCGGAGGGAATGGTGTGATTTTTTTTTTTTTTTTTTGGCTGATGCTGCATAAGCTCATACACTTGCTTTCTTGCATCACATGTCACTACTACTAATAATAATACCATCATCAATATCATTTATAAATAGAGAAAACAACAATGGACCCAACACTGAACCCTGAAGGACTCCACTAATAACATTAGTCCATGATGAGCAGTGTCCATTGATTACCACTCTCTCTGTCTTCTCTCACTCAACCATCCCTTTATCCATAGCAGCAATTTGCCTTCAATGCTGCACTGTTCCAATTTGTGCAGCAGCCTTCCATGTGCAACAGTATCAAAAGCCTTTCTAAGATCCAAATGTATGATATCAAAGTTATTCCCTGCATCCAGTTGCTTTGTGACTGCCTCATAGTATGCAATCAAATTGGTCAGACAAGACTTCCCCTTAACAAACCCATGCTCTGTCCGAGCTATAACTGAAGTCTTGTCTAGTTGATCATGCAGTGCTTCTTTAACCAGTGCCTCCATTAATTTTCCCTGGAACAGAAGTTAAGCTAATAGGTCTATAATTACTTGTGTTGCCCTTTGATCCTCCTTTGTGAATTGGGATCACATTTGCACATCTACAGTCCATGTGTACCTCCCCTGAGTCCAAGGAAGCTCTCATGATTATGGCTAAGGGTTTGCTAACTCCTTTAATATAACTGGATAGATCCCGTCCACCCCAGGTACCTTTCTTATGTTTATCTTCAACAATTTATTCTCTGCTTTCCTCTCAGTTATTATAAAATCATCTAGCTCACTGCCAGAATTTAGTTCATCTCTGGCATTCCCCTCCCTGAATAACTTTTCATGTATGAATGTAGATGAAAAATACTCATTTAGGTTGTTAGCATCCTGAGCAGGATCATCAACAGTTGAACCATCAATATCAAGTGGACCAATCTGATTCATGCCCTTCCTTCTAGAGTTTACATATGTAAAGAACTCTTTGCTGTTTTTTTTTTTTTTGCATCCATTGCCAAAGATTTCTCATAATCTGCCTTTGCCTGCCTAACCTCCTTTGTGACTTGGTTACAATCCATCTTATATCTATCGTAGGCTTCCATGTCACCCATTAATTTATATGTATCCCAGGCATTTTTCTTCTCTGCCACATGTCTCCTTAGTTCCTGTGACATCCATTTAGGCCTAAACCTTGAACAATATTTCTTAGTTGGTATGTAAAGCCTAGTAGCTTCCAAGATTCATTCTTTGAATGCTTTCCATTTTGAATTTGCTGTTGGTAACATCATCAGTCGGTCCCACCGTATAGAATTTAAATACTAGATTAACTGTAAATTATATTAATTTACTAAAAAAATTATATTAATTATATTAATTTACTAAAAACAAACTAGATTAATAGTAAATTCAGTGTTCTACAAGAGAAAAAATGGTAAATTTTTTTGGAGAAAATACCACCCTTAGTGTTTGTCTACTGATAAAATTTTGTGTAAAAAGTATTTACCTATAAAATTTTACCCCAAATAGTTTTTCTAATGGATCCACAGCCTTGGACATCAGGTCTGAAGCGGCACAGGAATGGAGAGTGTGTCAAAACCGATGACATTGAATCAACTTTTTTTTTATATGTCATCACATACTGACACTGAATGTTATTTAAGTGATGCAGATTCTGAATCTCGTTCAGATGCATCTGTTGATGTTAGCATTATCATAGGCATATGAAGCAAGAAAGCAAGCTTATGCAGCATCAGCCAAAAAAAAAAAAAAAAAACTGCTCCCATTTCACCCCCCCCCCATTCATTCCAAATACCTGTCCAGCTCAGCCTTAAATTTATTTAGGCTATCAACTTCCACAACAAAGGATGGAAGTCTGTTCCCACCAACCAACTACCCACTGGCTAAAGGCAAACTTCCGCACATCTATCCTACATGTGTCTTTCCTCAATTTGAATTTATGCTTCCTATGTGATTATTCTGAGCAAGAGGAAGAATCCCATCAGCACTGAGCATGCTGAATCCATTCAAGGCTCTTATACACCTCAATCAGATCACCTCACAGGTGCCTAGTCTCCAGACACTGTAATTTGCAAAATTTAAGCCTTTCTTCGTAAGAGCAACCCTTTGTTTCATTCACTAATCTTGTTGCCCTTCTCTGTACTCGTTCCAACAGCTCTACATCCTTAAAATGAGGTCTCCAGACCTGTATACAGTACTCAAGGTGTGGCCTGACCATTGCCTTATACAAGGGGATTATCACCTCCTTACCCATGCTAGAAAAATTCCTGTATATCATTGACAAGACACTATGAGCTACTCAAATGTTAGAACTCTACACACGACACATGCTGGCATTACTTGGAGTGACAATCCTTCAGAGATCAAATTCCTTCCATTTACCAAAAAAAAAAAAATGGGGGGCTATTTGTTCCAGCTCTCCAGAGAAATAATCCAATTAATTATTTTGAACTGTTAACAACTGATGAATTTTTTCAGTTGCTTGTAAACAAAACTAATGCCTACAGAGCCATCCATCATAAGATGTAAAGTAGGCGTGAAAACCAGCTCACAAATAAATGCATGGAAAGATGTTAGAATGGAGGAGATGGAATTTTGGAAAAATTCTTAGGATTAGTTCTTTAGACAGAGACAATGCTGTGCAGCAAAAATCCAAGACTGCTGTAAAAAATACCAACTATTTGCAATGAAGTATTTTTCATGATTCCTCAGGAGAAACAGGCTTTTAGTAATAATAAGATGCCCACACTTTGCCAAAATGTCAAACTGCCTACACACTGTCTTTATAAAATTCAGCCTTTATTGGACCACCTAAATGGCACAATGCCAAAAACTTATTATCTGGGAAATAGCTGTCACTAGAAATCCATGATCCTCTGTAGAAGCCATTTACTTTTTTACATAATACATGCAATGTAAAAGAGACGAGTGTGGCATAATATATATGTGCTGACTGAGCCAAATGGTCTAGTACTGAAGTGTTTAGTACATACAGGAGTATGGGTGATTTGGGAGGAAAAGGGTTTGTCACAATGTAGTTCTGAAACTTCTGGAAGAAAAATTGTATGTTGGACATTCTCTACACATGATGGATAGTTTTTACAATTCCTATGCTCTTGCAATACAATTACTTAAAGCAACACATACTTTACTGGTACATTATATGCTGACAGAAAAAAAAATTCCAAAAAGAATGTCTCAACAGTAAAAATAAAAAAGGGTATGCTGAAGATGGTATGGCTGTTTCATAATGGAAAGACATGAGAGACGTTCTAATCTACCATGGGCTTTCCTGACTGCTTGTTTACACTGCTCAGAAAACTTCATATCTGCCCATATTATAATTTCCCGAACCCTTTCGTCTTCTACTGTTCTTAACTCAACCCTACAAAGTGTATGAATTTTTTTGGGGTTGCTATTTCCCAAGTGCAAGAATTTGCATTTTGCTGCATTAAAACATAGCTGCCACTTTTCTGATCATTCTTGAAGCCTGTTGAAATCAACTTAAAGGGGTGCTGCTTAGCACTGAGCATTAACGACTCTCCCAATCTTTACATCATCTACAAACTTTGACTTTGCACCCTTTATTGCTTCGATGATGTGCTTTATGAAAATGAGACACAACAGTGGTCCAAAAACTGATCCTTCTGATGTGAGGACCTTACATCTTGGTGTAATATTAGAAGTCTGGACCCCACTTCTGACGTTACACCAATCAGAAGAATATCCATTGTTCACAACCTTCTGCCATGCAGCAACTCTGCAATCCGTCCGTCTTAGAATATTTCCAGTCATTCCAACATGTTCCAGCTTATAGAGCAAGCTTTCACGAGGGACTGAATTATATGCATTTCTATAATTCAATAAACTATGTCAAAACTGTTCTCTACATCCAGCTCATGAGAAACATGATTTTCCTTTAACAAAACCAAGTTGTATGTGTCATCCAGAATGCCATTCACTCTTAGAACCACTTTTATGTACTGGTTATACATTGGTACTTACCCAATCCAAAGGAATCTCTCCCAATTTCAATGTTGCCCTCATAATCAACCTCACTGGTTCTATACACTCTTTCACCATCTTCCTAAAAATTAATGGGTAAATGCCATCAACTCTGGGAGCCTTACTTGCCTTTATGCTTGAAAGTTATTCTAATAACCAGTTATAGGTATGCCTTCGGCATTGGGGGACTTTCATCAGTAAAGAGAGATCCGAAGTATCTATTTAATTCATCAGCAACATCAACTGGATTATCTAAGACTTTCCCATACCTAGTAAACAAGAGTCTGATCTGATTCATTTTAATTTTTTGTATTCACATGCATTAAAAACTCCTTGTTCCCATTCTTTGCTCTCTTAGTCAGTGCTTACTCATACTTAGCCCTGGCCTCCCTAACCTTATCTGTGGTGCTATTACAGATCAAATTTTCATCACTCTGAAACTTTTCCATGTTGTCTTTTTCTGCTCTATTAGACTGGCCAGCACCGTATTCATCCATCCCTGCATCCTTCACGTGATATATTTGCTTAATGGTATATACACATTCATGGCTTCCACAATTATTGCTTTTAAGGTATATTTCATGATTCTAGTGTATTTGCCCTCCCTCTGCAATCTATTCAATTAACAGATGCCATGTAGCACCTAAAATTGTCATAGTCCCCTCCTCTGAAATTAAAACCAGTGCCTTTACCTTTAAATACTTCAACATCTTTCTTCATCTTCCAACTGATGACTGCATGATCACTACCTGCCAATGGTTCCTATACTTTAAGCCCTGTGATGTCATCTGATTCATGAGTAATGAGGTCAAGAATATTCTTACCCCTAGTATTTTTCTATGACATGCTGTTAAAAATAATAATCATCTAATTAATTTAAAAATTTTGCTTCCTGCGACAAGTTTCCCTCCGCTAAGGGGCACATTGAAGTCACCAATAATAAGATTTCACACTTGCTTGCCCATTCCATCTGCGTATAGAGGCTCTTGTCATACTCTACCCAATCTTCTGGTCTCTACATTACTCCCATACTCATTACACCTTTGCTTCCAACTAACTCACACAGATTTTATATTGTCAGAAGTAAACTTCTGACTGAGAAAAGGCTCTTTTCATGCTCAGATTTCTTTTGATAAGAAGCATGACCACACTATCCCTTCTATCTTCTCTATCTTTCATAAATACATTATGCATACCATAATGGAACTCATCATCCCAATTTCCAAAACTGTCATTCCAAGTTCATTCTAATACTCGATCACCTTCTGGATGAAAGCAAATTTTTCTTAAACCAAACTTTCTTAAACCATACTTTTTCAAATTAACTTTATGTTCTCTTTATGTGTATTGTCTGCAAATGAGTACTGGGAAATATAAACTCTTCCTCCCATTCAGATTTAAAACTTTGATATTTTCTTCTTTTTTATATCTTCTTCTCTTGTTATCTGACATATTAAAAAATAATTTACATTATTTATGATTGTATCAATCATATCAATAATTCACTGAGGATAATCTGATTATCCTCAATGAATATTTAAAAAAAACCTGGAAAGAGGAGTTTAGAAAATCAGAAAATTTCATTTAAAAATCCATAATCCATCAATTATGGTTTGTTATTTGGAGCATTAGCAACTAAGACCATATTGCTCCAGGAAATGCGGTGGTCATTCCCTGACCTTTCCGCATCCTCCGTATTTGGTGGTGACGGGCTCGAACCCCAGTCTAATCAAGAAGCATGTGCTACGCACTGCTGCTCCTTCCCACCTGGCTACGGAGGCACCATCAATTATGGTCCTTGAAGCTTGTACTGTATGACGAACTAGGGCTTGCTTCTGGAAATCTAAAACACTGATAGTCAGGCAGCACTTCAGTAAAGTATTCTAAATTTTGGTGAAGTCCAGTCATTCTGCAACAACCGAATCCTCTACTTGTACTTTGCGATAGTGGGACTGTTAGTAATCTTGAATATAATTCCCGCATGCAAGTCCTGAAATACAGCACATAGTATACTGGAGTTGACTACCCAATGTAAGCAGGGATCATCAAAGTGTGGTTTCCACACTGCACAGAGGAATGCAGCATCTCTGTGTTACAAGACAACACTAGATGGTAAATCACTCTTGTAAACCAGCACAATACCACCACTTTGCTTATTAGAGGCCTGAAGTGGTGAAACCCATGTTTAGTTTCCATAGTAAAACTATGCCAACCCTGCCATCTCTTTCATCATGTAATACGATTGATGCCTTTTGAGGTTATGATGGGTACAGCTCTGAAACTGTTTGCACACTGGCTGCTAAGCAGTTCACTAAACAAAACCTCTTGGTATCTCTGTATGAGGCATCTGAATCTGCTAGTGTATAATCTTGCTTCCTCTATTCAGCCAGAATGGAGGGAATCCGAGAAGTGCAAATGTGGGGGAGTGGGGAATTGTCAAGGAGCTGGGTATATTCTTAATATATAAAAAGAGCTACAATGGCTCAATAAATCCCACATTATATCGATAGCTAGAAAATATAAGAAGTTACCTTAATTCTGCTTCGTAGGATGTCTTCCATTCAACACTCTCCAAATATAACCGACCAAATCATGTGCCATTATTATTTACGCATGTGCCAGAACAAATAATCTCTTATAAGTATCTTAGCTTGCACATGCTTTGCGTCATTTTCCAACCTGTGAACAAGATAATAGTCAAAAAGCTGAGTCTGCTTAAAGGAAGGAAATCATTCATAAATTAGTTTATCTCATTCTCGCAGTTTTATGGAAATTTTATCATCGAAATTTATTTTTATTATTGAAATTTATTCTTATGCTATAATGTATTTGACAATGTCTTCTATCACTCGGGTCTATGGGGATTTGATATGTTTTGGGGTCGGGTTGGGGCCTTCATCTGTGATCTCAGGGTGTCGGATAATTCATGGACTATGAGTGAGGAATACATTAAAATTATTTTAAGTGTGTTAGTAAAGTTTTAGTGGATTATATTTGGAGAGTGTTGGATGGAAGACATCCTACGAAGTAGTATTGAGGTAGCTTTTTACATTTTCTAAAAAATTCTTGCTGTGTGTACAGCATAAACAAACATTTAATTTTCTCATAAAACAGCACCCCCCCACCACATTTTATTTACTGCTGAATACATCAATAACAGTCAAATTAATACTTCTGACTTTTCCGACAACTTTTTCACACAGCATTCAGTCAATTTCAATTGAAAAGGGCACAGATATTTTTGGACATTCCTCTCAATATGACTGAATTAATCAGTCATTAATTCAAAGAAAAAGTTTTAACACTACGCTGATTTTCCCCCTCCAGGTGGATTAAAAATCTGAAACCACATATGGTCTCAGTTCCAATTTCAAAGATGCCCATTTCCACTTAGTCTGCAAAGTCTCACTTACTTTTTCTGACAGAATCCCAATTATTGGTTTATTCAATCACAGTTCACCTCAGTTGTCCTAATTATTTACATACCAGAATACCAGACAATCCTAACAACATAACCAACACTTCGAACTTTTTCCTCACAAACAACCCCTACAAGTATATGGATGAGGCGAGTGGCCCTCTAGGCACCTCAGATCACAACATGGTGATGGTCTCTTCTCCAATGGTAACCTTCTCATCTGGCCATTCTCAGCCTTGTGTTGTTTGTCATCACAAGAATGCAAAATGGAATGATCTGAACTTTCTATTCTTCTCTTTTTTTTTCCTTGGTTGTATTATTCTTTTATCAATTTTTCTGGTCTCTTGCCAAAGTTATTGGCCATAACTTTTGGCCATCTGTACTTCTACCTTAGTGAAAACCTAATGGTTCTATTGCCACCCCAACTAAAGATGAAGCAAACTTGCTAGCATCCTACTTTTCTTCTAAATCTTGCACTGACAACCTTGGTAAACCACCTCCTATCATTGTACACTCCATTCAATGCTTCCTGTGGTTTTCTGCCAAAAGGATGTCAGAAGAATTTAGAGCAATCTTGATGCCAAGAAAGTTCCAGGCCTTGATAGTATTTTTCCATTTCTTCTCAAAACCCATGCTCCTGTTCTGTGTCACCTTTTTACATTTTTTATTCCACTGATGTTTTTCCTTCTGTTTGGAAATTTGCTCATATCCAGCCAGTTCCTAAAAAGGTCGATAAATACTGCCATTCAATTACCATCCCATTCCACTTAATTCATCTCTTTCTAAACTAATAGAGAAATCCATTAACTGCCAACTCTTAAATTATCTTAAAATTTTCCATCTGATCAACGATCACCTATATGTAATCATTGATCAGATGTTGATCCACAGGTGATATACACAGACTTATGTTACCCATCTATGGACAAATTCAATGGAAAAGTTTGGTTTAATTGAAGTATCTGCTCTGCACATTTCAAAGGCTTTTGATCGATTTGGCATATTCTTCTAAATAAGCTTCAATGTTAAAGGATGCCCACTGTTTCTGTAATTGGGCATCCAGTTATCTCTAGTAGCACTCACAGTGGGTGATATTAGATGGCTCTCTGTCTTCTAACTTCTCCACTAATGCTGTTTTTACACAAGATTCTTTTCTCCCATTGTTTTCCTCTTGTATATTACTGACATTCTTCTAATAATTGGAAATCCTATCCATAGTTTTGCCAATGAAAACACACTGCATTCCACCTACGAGTCTGAGAAACTTTGCCCTGCACAAATGCTGATCTCCAGAAAATTCTCCAATGAGTGCAAAGATAACTTAGTTTACTTCAATCCTTCTTAATATCAGTCCTGTCTTATATCTTGCAAAAAGGATTCTTCTGCTCCAATACTTATTTTCGATGACACTCAGATTTCTAAGCAAGAACCACTATTAGGGATTACTATCAGAGAAGTCAGTTATTAGGGAAGTCAGAGTAATCCCTAATATCTCTATTAGGGATTACTCTGACTTCTAATCTCTCTTAGCATAATCACATCACAAACATTGGTTCCTCTGCATCTAAAAAAAAAAAATAAATAACTGTGTTTTCTCTTTTTACTCTCAGCATTCTTTTATTCTACACAGCTATTCGCTCTGTACAAATCTTAAATCCACCCTACGATGGAATATTGTTCTCACATCCTGGATGGTGCTCCCATAAGCACTCTCAGGCTTCTAGAATCCATTCAAAAGAGGGAAGTTAGATTAATATAATGATGCAATTACAAAATCACTCCATTCTCTGTCTAATAGACTTTCCATTTCTGCTGTATGTATTTTCTATAGATACTTCCATGGGCACTGTTCTTCTGAATTGATTTCTATATGTTCCTCTCTGTATTCCAAAGCACACCCAAACACATGCCACCACAAGTCATTTATTGGCATACTTCAAACTGATATCAGCTACTTTTCTACTTCTTAATTTATCCCTTTAACTTCCATTTTCTGGAACAACCTCCCTTCACTCCATTTCCTGAAAATTACAACCTACAGGTATTCAAGTCAACAAGTATCTTCTTTCATCTTCTCAACCTTCAACCCAGATATGGTACTAAGTACCATAGGTTCTAATAGCTTTTGTGTTTGGGGTTTTCATTAAAAAAAATAAATAAATAAAATAAAATAGTAATATAAAATATTTAAAAATCAGGAGTAATTTATTATAAGCTTGGTAGGAAAAGTACCGTGAAATAACTTGTGATTTGTGAAGGTTAGAGGTAGCACTGTCAAACAAAACAAGGTGGTAGATCAAAACAACATAAAATAAAATAAATTTTCTGTTTATACTCCGGGACGACCAAACAGTCAGAGGAGTTCACAAGATAGACAGAATACTAGAAACAGCACCGTATTCAGTAGTCACGGGCTTGAACCCCGGTCTCTCAAGGCACATGTACTTATGCACCCATGCGCCTGACCACTAGGCTACAGCGGCCGATCATAACACAGAAGCATAATAACTTGTAACAACAAGTCAAACGATTGTGGACGAGCAATGAAAATTATGTAGGCAAGGGTAGCGCATGATGTTGAATCAAAGTTTTATGCAATCTCATTTATTTATAAATATGCTTTATATTTATATATGCTTTATATAACTAAATTTAAAGTTGACTAATATTTTGTTGTAAGCAGCACTGAAGGTATGAAAGAGATGTATGCAGCTAATTACCCACAGTTTAGCCATGTCAGTTATATAATAATAGGTATGGAAGCTCGAAGAAAAAAAAAAAAAAAAATTTCATGATAACTGAATATCACTAATGCTACTGTGCCGTTATTAATCAAAGAAAACTGGGTGCAACTCTTACCTGTCCTTACTACACTCACTTCATGGCACAAACTCATGACAGTCACTAGACCAAGAACGAGAGGTTCTTGGTCTAGATTTGATACAATTATCTTATCCTCTAAATCTGACTTTCCTGCTTTTGCTCATTATGACAGCAAAACTTTCTACCCTGGAATATCACTTCTTGGCACCTTCTTATATATCCAACTTCTAATAAGAAGTATATCCAACTTCTTATTAGAAGTTGGATATACTTCCTACCATAACCCTTAGAATTTCTTCTGCTATTCCCAGGCTGCCTGGGCTGGGAATAGCAGGCTGACCAGTTGACCTTGGCTTTTCCTAGGTGGATCAACTAACTGCACCTCTTCCTGATGTGCATTTATGGACAAAGTG
This sequence comes from Mastigoproctus giganteus, assembly GCF_048544385.1. Classification (NCBI taxonomy): domain Eukaryota; kingdom Metazoa; phylum Arthropoda; class Arachnida; order Uropygi; family Thelyphonidae; genus Mastigoproctus; species Mastigoproctus giganteus. The sequence goes on from NC_143575.1 coordinate 69,182,123, forward strand.
GAGTGCCTCCATCTGTGTGAGATCCTTTATGAAATTTCAAATGAAAACGTGGTAACTGTTCAAGGGTGGAATAAACTGCTGGCTCTGAACTTGTGTGCAAGCTAATAATCTTCAAATTTCCACAAGCTATTCCTATTCTAACAGCCTCCTGCTTTTCAACCCATCAGGGTTGAAAACCTTCCTTTTCTTATTAAAATTTTCATGGGCTAACCTTCCCACACAAGTACCTTGCAAATGGCCCACCTTCTTATGGCAGAGGTGGGTACTAGGAAGAAGCATTCCATGTGAATGCTGTTTCTGGTAGTTAAGTGGTTACTAGATCACATAATTACCAGGCTACAATACACACAAGAATTACAGTGGATATCAGTGGAGGAACCTCAAGAATTGCAACCACATCAGATATATAAAAAATGCCTTTCTTTAGTTCTCTGTAGTAGCTTTGTCAGCATGATATATAACCATCTGCCACCCATTTGGAGAGGTCTAGGTTTCATTAACAACTGTATTAATTTCTCAAGTTCTTTTCAATTGAGGCTGATTTCAAGACAAAAAAATAGGAGTTTTACAGCTCACACAACATGCAAATGTACTTGTGAACACACAATACACATATAGATAGGAACAAACTCCAGTGTCATTAACATTGTTTAGACTGACAAAAAGCAGTTTACATCAGGAGCTGTCATAAACATTATTAAGACCCTGTTTGGGAGAAAAATAAAGTTCTCATTGGTTTTGGTCAATCATGTAATTTAAGAGGTCAAGTGGACCAACGAAACTTTGCACCTTGTGAGATCACGCACATAAGCACGGACAGTAAAAAGTGCACAGCCAATTGTTAAATTGTTGTATTGGTATATATCAACCACAGGGTAGTAAGATACCGAGTGGACACTTGCTCAATTACTTCCAGCACCATCATTGTATGAACATGGAACTAACACAGCCATCAAAATCCAGAGAGTACTAACATGCATGCCCAATGCTAATAAAGCCGTTACTGTATTTGGATTTGATTAGTGTTAATGGAGCACAGCAAGTTCGAATTACATTGCTTTTATCGTTATTACAATTATAATTATTTGTGTAGTTGTCTACTGACATCACGGACAGAAAGAAATATTTCTTTTGTAACACAGCTGGAGTGCGATTCCACCAATTTCCGAAAGAACATTTAAGGTAATTTCTCGTAATTTGATACAACTGGAAAATATTTAATGAAATGTTTAAAAAAAAAAAAAAAAAACTTAATGGCTATTTAAGTTTTTTAATGGCTAATTGTTAATGGCTAATTAATAACTAATTCATAACTTATTACATTAATTAATATGAATAATGCATTAATATTAATCGAAGTAATGGTTTATCGAATAGTTAAATAAATTAAATCTAGATATTTCTAGATGACAGCTCCCACTTGTTTTAGTCTAGTGAACTGTCCACAAGAATGTTCAAGGCGTCTCTGTAGCCAGGTGAGCAGGAGCAGCAGTGCGTAGCACACGCTTCTTGATTAGACCAGGGTTCGAGCCCGTGACCACCAAATACGGAAGATTCGGAAAGGTCAGGGAATGACCACCGCATATCCCCGGAGCAATATGGCCTTAGTTGCTAATGCTCCTAAAAACCAAATAACAAACAAACAAAAATGTCCACAAGAAAGTCATAAGCATGTTTCAGTCTTTATCTGTATCTTTCTTAAAACTGCAATATCAAAATTATCTGAATTTTGTTGCTAGAGTTGTAAGAAAGATACTAATATTTGTATTAGCAAAGGAAGAAAAGCTTATCTCCCAGTAACAGCATGGAATATATGTCATAGCATCTTTATCATTTATGAAATCAGGGATTGTATTAAAGACTGTGACACACTGCTTTATTATTAATTTATTTAGTTTTGTTGCTTGTACTGGGCATTTAAGTTTAGTTTTGCTTTTAATTTTATGACTTAAATCAACATGCCTTTATATATATATATATAAAAGTTTGTATTATTATATTGAATAAAGTATGCATAAATGGATGTGAAAGTTATACAAAGTGCCAGTAACTAGAAAGGTGAGGATAGCTGAAAAAGAAGTGTAGTAGATATGTGAAAGGTGAAAGAATGTTAATATCCTAAAAGTTATGATAATTAAGAAAATTATGGGCTAAATTACTAAGCCAATAGAAGGTGGGAGAACTGTAAAATAAAATTAGTACAGCAAAATACCAATAAAACAAAAATAAAAATAAAACTAGAAATTGGTACAGCTGTTATCATGTGTCAATATTTGTTTCAGCTTATTAAAATTTCACTTATTGCTCTGTGATATATTCGACCATTATCTAATTATGTTCCCCCCCATATCTGATGACAGCTGTACCACTTTTTACTTTTATTTTATTGGTAGTTTGCTGTACTAATTTTACTTTACTGTTCTCCAACCTTCTGTTGGCTTAGTAATTCAGCCCATAATTTTTTGGATATTAACATTGTTTCACATTTCACATATTTACTACAATTATTTTTCAACTATCCTCACCCTTCTAGTTACTGGCACTTTGTGTAACTTTCACATCCATTTATGCATACTTTATTCAATATATATATATATATATAGTGCTTTTTTTTTTTTTTTTTTGAAAAAAATAGGTGCCGGTACTGAAAAGCTGAAAATTAAAAGGATATGAACAGTACTCTAAAATTTTTTTTCCTGATATTGTTACTTTAGTAGTAATGTTTTTAGAATAAGAACAACAAATTAAGTATATTAACACAGTTTATTAAGCATAAATTTATTATTCAAGTATAAAAAAAAATAAGTAAAATGTGAGTAAAATAAGTAAAAAATAATAACATAAATAAAAATAATTTGTATTGCAATTGTGTATTGTACTTAATAAAAGTTTTGAATATTTTCAATTTTAATTTTACATGCAACAAGATATGGAAAATGTAACGCACTAAAGAAATCTAACTTTGAATATGGCCACTGTATGGGGAAAAGGTTGGACACCACTGCAGTAGAAGGTGGGCCAGAGCCCATTCAGAATACACCTTGAACTGCTCACTCTTGACCAGTGCGACTTCTCCATATGTGGGACAGGTAAACGGATAGGTTTTACCAGATACCACCAAGTTGTAGAATGGTAATCCCTTTAGCTCTCTTAATTCGTGCAGCAGCAGCACTAATTGCTTAAATGCCAGAAACGCGAACAGTGCATACCGAGTTAATTCTCTCCTAATCGGTTCGCTATATGAAAATTTTCTTTGCTCAACGGAAACTATTTTTAATGTAACTTCCAAGGGGAATTCAAAATAATTCACTATAAAAGGACTTTGTTAAACAGAGGTCCGACTGACTAATTTAGAATTATAAAAATAGTTATACACTTTTATATAGTAAATATCTTAGCAGTAGACAGTAAAAAATGCAAATTTAGTTAAATAATTTTAAGCTTATTTGAATAGTAGGTAAACGTGAAAAAAATTTACGGAATACAGTATTACAAATTTTGAAGTGCATTGCATCCGAATGTCACTGTTAATAAAGGTGCCGGTATGCTGTACTGTTGCATACCATCCCAAAAAAAGCACTAAGTTGTGTGTGTGTGTGTATATATATATATACACACACAACTTATATATACTCTTGTATCCTGTAATGCTGCTTTGCACTTTTAGGTGCATCTGTCATACCTGACTTATTAATCTTTCATTTACTGAAACTATTTCATCAACTGAATACCTTTTTATTCAATGTAACTTTTGAAACATTACCTTTAATGGATTACATTTAATATTCATTTTTATATATATATATGGCTAAATTAAAATAGAATATTTGCAGTAGCACGGCAAACCAGTAGAGTGAAAAAGAACTTAACCAAATAAAATAACATAACAATAACAGAAAAATATATATGCGGGGGGGGGGGGAATAAAAAAGAAAAGGGTAGTGTTGAAGCAACGTTACTAAAATAATTTAGAAAATTAAGCCAATTGAAAGAAATTTAACGGCATTCCCTCAATGGCACCTGTTTCCGAAATATGTGAATTGCTAAGGTGGAAAAGTAGACTAACAACATTACAGGACCAAATAAACTGAAAATAATAATTAACAAAATGAAACAAAACACTTACTATTCTACTTTCCTACTATTTTTAATATATATTTCATTAATTTCTATCTCTTTATTTAATTTTTTTCATTAATTTGATCATATTTACATGGGGCTAGCATGATGATGTGCGAACGCTGCGTTCGTACCGCCATCTATGGCCTAATTTGATTCTATATATTTTCAGTTCAACTATTGTTTTGTCAGTGGTAGGGTTTGGTCATGCGAGTAATAGGCTTTCTGTTTTATTATTTTTTGCTGCATAAGGACCACCGCTATGCAACTCTATTGCATCGGCAGTCTGATCTTTAGTATCATTCCTGACTATTATTGGCCTCGTGGTCCTCTGTCAAGATGGGGCATAATGGTCAGTCTATTTTATTTCATTTTATTAATTACTATTTTCAATTTATTTGTCATGTAATGTTGTTAGTCCACGTTTTCACCTTAGTGAGATTTCACGTAATTTGGAAACAGGCTAGGGAGTGCCACTAAATTTCTTTCAACTGCCTTAATTTTCTAAATTATTTTAGGAACGTTGCTTCAACACAACCCTCTTCTTCTTCTATTTCATTTTATTAATTACTATTTTCAATTTATTTGTCTTGCAATGTTGTTAGTCCACGTTTTCACCTTAGTGAGATTTCACGTAATTCGTAAACAGATGCCATCGAGGGGGGCGCCGCTAAATTTCTTTCAACTGCCTCAATTTTCTAAATTATTTTAGGAACGTTGCTTCAACACAACCCTCTTCTTCTTTACCCCCCCCCATATATATTTTTCTGATATTGTTATGTTATTTTATTTGGTTTAGTTCCTTTTCACTCTACTGGTTTGCCATGCTACTGGCAAATATTCTATTTTAATTTAGCTTATTATAAGCAACATGTAGTGGATTGTGCTTTTCTGCTGCCACTGATGTTAGCTTTCGTACTATTTCTTCTTATTTATTTTTAATATGTATTTTATTAATTTCTATCTCTTTATTTAATTTTTGGATTAATTTGATCTGATTGATTTGATATATATATATATATATATATATATATATATATATATATATATATATACACGATCAAATTAATCCAAAAATTAAATAAAGAGATAGAAATTAATAAAATACTGTATATATTAAAATAATTAATAATATATATATATATATATATATATATATATATATTAGTATTTCTGGTTAGCAGCTAAATGATGCAGGGTTGTTTCATAGGATGCCAGGCCTAAATTAATAAAAAAATAAAAATTAAAACCGAAGTCAAAAGAAGTTCAATTCATTAAAAACCATTAAAATATTTTTAAAAAAATTGCTTATTAAATTATTATATATGTGTGAAAAGATAAGTAAATTACCATATTACACTGAAGAAATAAATATAAAGTATAAGAAGGATAAAAAAAGGGGGGTAAGAAAAACGTTGGGGCGAAAATAAATGAATTTGGACTGAGGAAGGAGAAAACCAGAGTCTGCAGCGCTCCCACACGGCTATCATAACCACTGTTTTTCTATTCTTGAAATATTTACTTATGTTCAAAGTTCACTATTCAGCCGTCTTTCATAGCGTCTTTTTTTGTATAGATATAATAATTAATTATGAATATCTCATACTAATAATCAGAGAATCGATATAGTATCCATCGCAACTACAAAACTATAAAATTCTCCAGGAACTCTTTGCAATGTTCCGGCCTGTTTCCATGTTCATACAATGATGGCTCCACTTTCTATACGCTAACATGTAAAAGGAATTAACATTATCGCCTAAGGGAGTGTCCACTCTGTATCTTATTGCTCTGTGATATATTGCTCGACTGCAATAAAACAGTCACAGGGAAGCTGCACTCTTTTGGCCTAGGCATCCAGAGTAGAAATAGAAATTTATTTTTTAGAGTGCAATTTCGATATAACGGAATTCCTCAAACCGCGGTTTCGGATATACCGTGAGTATAATCATGTATCCCAAAACGAATGATGAAAGAAGTTATTCGAAAAACTAGCAATTTCATACTGGAAAAAGCGAATCCTACTAACGTATTTCCAAAAGGGGAAATTAGCTGTATATTCGCTTCGATGTAATCAGTTGCAGAGTAAGTTTCGTAAATAATAGGACGCGTCAGATACTAATTACTATAGACATCAAGTTTCTCCACTCAGCAAGAGATGCAATAAAAGAGTATACTAGTGGAACGCTAATTACAAACAACTACCTACAGAGGAGAATACGGCTACCGTTCGTCTAGTCTAGTGCCTTACATTAGTTACAAAGTAAATTTTTGTAAACAAAAGCACATGGCATCCTTTCTTCAACTGGAATTTGCAAGTTAAGATAGCAAAATTTGTTAAGGGCTAAACTAGACAAAAATATACATTAACTGACAGGTTATTTATGGAGAAATTACGTGACTTCACTTCGGCACTATGGTAGGCTGCATAGTTAGGTATGATCACGTTTTCTCAAAAATACTGTAAATAATCAGACCTCAGAAATAAATACACGGCAAAAATTTTGTAAATGAGTTGGAATAAATTAATGGCCACCAAAAGGAAAAAAATTATACAGTTAAACAAAAGTTAAAGATTATCGAAACAGTTGAGTGGAGAAACCAAATGCAGTATATTTCGCGAATGTGGAATTCCAGAAGGAACGATCCGCGATTGGATGAAAGAGGAAGAAAAATTGCGCAAATTAAGACTGAGAATCACAAGCTAAAGCCATTGTGCATCAGTAAAAGTTGGAAGTCCCCAGTGTTTTAAGCTGGTCAACATGAATTCTCTACCATGGGTGACGAGTGATATTCTTGCTTTATGGTTTAACAGTGATTTTGTACCATTGGTGAGACGTCAATTGCTTCCAAAAAAAAAAAGAAGAAGAAAAAAGCTCTGTTACTGTTGGATCACTGTCCAGTTCATCCAACAGACATAAAACACACAGCACGGCAGATGAATTTAATTATTCGGGTGGCCTAAAAATAATATAGTTGTTGTCCAGTTCATTCAGGACAACAACTATATTTCCATGTACTGATTTCGGGACATCATCCTTCGGCTGATGTCCTGAAATCAGTACATGGAAAGATCAGAATCGCGTTTCTGCCAAGGAATACAACTGCACTAATTCAACCTACGAATCAGGGCTTTATTCGACCTTTCAGAGTCTACTATCGTAGTGAGCTACTTAAGTGTGATCTCAGAAATTGGAGTTGTGAACTCAGAAATTCAAGTTCCAAAATTTCTAAAAATTACTTTGAGCAAGTTGCATACAATGCTGGATCACCGTCGGAGAAAGTAAACTCAACAGCAAATAGAAACTACTAGAAAAGACGTGATCAACAATAACAACCGAATTGAAAGCAGTTTCAGAACGAGAAGCAAAGGCTGCTCCTTGGACAAATAACCTGGCTTCTGGGATTAAGGTGGATACGGAAGCTCCATTTGCGCTTTACTTGAGGGAGGAAGAAATCGCAGCCTCTGTGAACAATGGGAAGACAATCGAAAAACAGAAGGCCAGTAATATGAGGAGTGACTCAGAAGACAATTTGGATTACACTTGTGCGGAAAAAGCGCCAAAAATTATCAAAATACTTGAAAACATTGATGAGGTGATGGCACGGTTAGAACGTCAGAGTGATAGTGAACATCTTCATTTATTGCATGTGACCACTATTAAGAATTATGCATTGAAAAAATACTGTCATCAATTTTAGAAAACTAAATTGCATGACAATTTCAGAAAGGATGCGTAAAATCCATAACAGAATTGTGTATTAGTAGAAGTACGGGATGATATTACCTTTAATACCTTATAATTTAGTCTGTATACTCATAAAATATTAGTAAATAAACTATTTATTTACTAAATGAAGTGTTTTTATATTAACAAACTGTGGAATCTGTTTATATTAAATTTCTTTATTTTTGTTTTCCAAAATTTTGTTTTAAAATTTTGAGCGATAGTCAGTTGGCAAAATGATTGGAAGGGAGAGATGGAAAAATAATCGAAAGTTTCTGCTTTTAAATATTTCTTAAACATTGTGGTCGTCACTACGGTAAAAGTTTTCTCATTTATCATATTTTTCCGTGTTGGAAATGTTTTTATAGAATAGAAAGCCACAATAAATCTCTCGGGTGGATTTTTTTTAAACACCTTTCAAGTAAAGCGAGAGTAAAAAGCGAAGAGGAAAGCCTGAATATCTACAGCCTGTGTAATTTATGTTACTTAAGAGAATTTGACAAGTTGGGAATGTTACACAGATGTATCATTCTCTGAAATGCTCATCACTACTGTACTACTCTTCAGACTTTATCATGAAAAGTCTCAAAAATAAATAAATAAATAGATAAGAGGAAAGAAAAGGAGTACAGAAACATTAATGAACCATTAAGTGAAGAAAAATGCAATGCATAAATGATATCACTCTGTACATTAAAAAAGTTTTCCTCCTAGTGATATTTATTGGAGCCAATGGGAGAAGAGGGCGGGGCAATTCTGTCACTACAAATGCGCAGGTAAATAATTACATTGTTGTCTCCCATTGAACGACAACCGCCTTCCTAACGTTCACCAACGTCGCGCATGTTCTTCACTCTGTAATACAGTACATGACCACGCATGGCATCATTTGATGTTCCATTGTAATGTCAGCTGATGAAGAGAACCGATATAGTTTGTATATTTGTAAACAGTTTATTATTTTGTAATTATTTTAAATGTTTGTATAGTTGGTAAACATTTTAGTCCTGCTCTTTCGGATGCAACAATATTCCTCATGCATTAAGAAACCCAAAGCAAAAGGCCTTTTCCTAAGTGACCTAAGTAAACTTTTAATTTAAAATATACAATAAAACAACAACAATTTCACTGTTGAACTTATTTATCTGCACGAAATGTGTACTGTTGTTAGGCATAGAACAGACCAAGTTCAGACATTAGCATTAGCAAGGGCACATGATGCAAGAAAGCAAGCTTACATAGCATCAGACAAAAAAAAAAAAAAAAAAAAACGCACATATCCCCTTCTCATTTCACCCATCCACTCACTCCAAATGTTTGTCTAGTTCTGCCTTGAACCTGTTTAAGCTATCAACTTCTATTACAACAGTCCAATTATCCTACAACTGCCTTTCCTCAATTTGAATTTATGCCCTCTCAGGTAATTATTCTGAGCAACAGGAAGAATCTCATCAGCACTGAGCATGCTCAATTCATTCAAGGCCTTATACACCTCAATCAGATCACCTCGCAGATGCCTAGTCTCCAGACACTGTAATTTGCATAACTTAAACCTTTGTCTGTAAGAGAAACCCTTTGTTCCATTCACTAATCTTCTTGCCCTTCTCTATACTCGTTCCAACAGATCTACATCCTTCTTAAAATAAGGCTTCCAGACCTATATACAATACTCAAGGTGTGGCCTGACCATTGCCTTATACAAGGGGATAATCACCTCCTTATCCCTGCTAGAAAAATTCCTAAATATCATTGACAAAACACCGTGAGCTACTCTTGCAGATCGTCTGGACTGCTCAGAGAACTTCATATCTGCCTGCACAATTACCCCTAGGTCCTTTTCGCTCTCTACCACTGTCAGTGTAATACTACACAGTTGATACGTTACTCCGGGCATACTGTTTCCCATATGTAGTACTTTAGTTTGTCAAGGTTAAACTTCATTTGCCATCTCTCAGCCCATCTGCTCAACCTTTCTGGATCCTGTTCCAGCAGCGTACTGTCATTAACAACCCTGCCGATCTTCGTATCGTCTGCACACTTGAACATTAAGCCTGATATACCATCATCAATATCATTAATGAATACACAAAACAACAATGGACCCAACACTGAACCCTGATGGACTCCACTAATAACATTAGTCCACGAAGAGCAGTGTCTATTATTACCACTCTCTGTCTTCTCCCACTCAACCATCCCTTTATCCATAGCAGCAATTTGCCGCCAATGCCACACTGCTCCAATTTGTGCAGTAGTCTTCCATGTGCAACAGTATCAAAAGCCTTTCTAAAGATCCAAATATATGATATCAAAATTATTCTTTGCATACAGTTCCTTTGTGACTACATCGCAGTATCCAATCAAATTGGTCAGACAAGACTTCCCCTTAACGAACCCATGCTGTGTCCGAGCTATAACTGAAGTCTTGTCTAGATGATCCTGCAATGCTTCTTTAACCAGTGCCTCGATTAATTTCCATGGAACAGAAATTAAACTAACAGGTCTGTAATTACCTATGTCTCCCTTTAATCCTCCTTTGTGGATTGGGGTCACATTTGCTTATGTCTGTGTGTGTCACCACGTCTCTAATATCCCAACAATATCTGCCTTTGATGTCTTGACTAACACTTCAAGCTCATGAATTTTTTTTTTTTTTTTTTTGGTAGTTGTTGGCGAATCGGCTTCTGTGGCCATAATGCACCTCCCAAGGTTTTTGCAGTACTTTGATCCAAGCCCGAGGCGGGATTCGAACCCGTGAACTTTGCGTTGCCAGGCAGGCACTTTACCCACCCGGCTAGCCCGGTCGGCATCAAATTTATTAACTATACTCCTAGCACTGGTGTACATGCAAGTATACATGCACCAGTTTCTACACTTAGTTACCCTAACACAGCCCATGTATTTACTTGTTTCACTATGACTCCCAGCAGTCCTGGAAATCCACATTGCCTTGCTTTCCAGGCTGCTACTCAACTGCATTTCAATAGAAGCAGTGCAAGAATCACTTTCATTTCTGACAGTGGCTACTGTTAATCTATTAGTCCGTGCATCCCCCAAGCTAGCAGTTTTCCGACCTAACTAACTCTGCCTCGATGGCATCAGCAAAACATCAGTTTTGCTGATGCCATCGAAGCACTAAAAATAACGTCGTGCTGCTATAAACATGGAATTAATTTAATTAGTGGCATCAATGGCATTATTATAATGGTGCATAGATAAGGCATTCGCTACCAATGTTTCAATACACGATTTCATGTAAAAATCGAAATTATTCATATTAGTAATAAGCAGACCACGTTTTCCTGTTTATTACTTACATCACGTTTTCATTACCATGTAACAAGGAATATTTTTAGTTTATTATTTTTATTTATCCCTCCCTTCCTACCCACCACCATCAATAAGCTTAGGTTTGTACGGTAAGGGGACCACCGTTCACAGGCCACAAATTCGTGAAAATAATTTGCCTGGAATGAATTGTGAAATCATGTGTCTATACCTCATGACGGCATCCGGGAGAACTTATAATTTGGGACATACATAACGGAAACTCCCGATTTCTCCTGAGCTTGAATTTTCTTTATCTCTTGGAGTTATGAAGACCACACATCTGTAATTTTCAATATAAGTTGTTCCAACCCAAAACCTCTGATATTTAACGCTGTTGAAATGCTGTGTGCAGCTTAAGCGCGTGCATCCAGATTTTGATATTTTCTAAGCCTTCATATTCCACAGAAAGAGTGTCTCATCACTGTTCGTTTTTAATATACCACCGTTTTATTTTTAAATTAGTGTAGGGACACTCAATTAAATAAATCTGAATTTAAATAAATATTAAGATTTGTAAAGACTACTCAAAATAAATTCAATCCTAAACTTACGAAGATATTCTTGTTTCATTGCCGCCTGAAATAGTCTCATTATTTGTTAATTATTACTTCGAGCATATTAATTCCATTTCTCATACTACCTTTCTATTGCTCGAACCTGGTTATCAGTTGGCAACTTAGCTCGTACATTCCCAACAGGCATGTCGCGAAAAACTCGAGGCGTGCAACAAAAATTTAACACACATGAATTTTAATGAAGTACGGGCTAGGCTCTCATAGTCTACAATCGCCATAACTCAATATAAAACACCGTTGAATATAATTTAAAGTAATTAATTCTGCAGAACCAGTAGCAACAAAAGACTGCAAAGACGCGTGACGCTTGATATAGTACCACCACCACTACGCCACCATTGATTTCATCAGATCTGCACTTCAAGTCTGTTTTTTTATTTTTTTATTTTAAGATGCTTTATGACTATTTATTAAGTAATCTTTATAAAAAAAACCTTCATTTGTAATGTTAAAATGAAGTATAACAACATGCAAGAAATACCTATTTTATGTGTTGTTGGGGAACGAATTATAGGAAATCAATGTATTACTGGTTTCAACTAACAATATTTTCGACTAGGTTTTGTGGAACGAATTACCATCGGATGTTGGGGCCCCTGTGTGTGTGTGTGCGCGCGCGCGCGTCAAAAGCCGAGGCTGTACTTTAAATGAAAGATAAGAATTAAAACTTTTGGGAATTAGAAAACATATACCACTCTTTCATTACGCATTTTATGAAACAAACCTTATTTCTCAATATATAAAAAAAAAAAAATATATATATATATATATATATATATTTTTTTTTTTTTTTTTTTTAAATTACAAAGTTTAAGAAACGACTATAACACACCATTACTAAAAACAAGTATATTTTTTAGCATTACGTAAATAAAACACTCGACTTAAAAAACACACAATCTGGTTTATCCAATGATATTTTATTAAAAAAAAAAAAAAAAACCCTACAACTATCGGAGGATAATATTTAAAAATATACAAATATTAAAATAAAAATTTGGAACTTCAATAGTATATATTTTGAAAATAACATTTAAAACTATTAGTAACGAACTTTTTTTAATAGTTGTTTCCATTACCACTGAACAAATGGTACTTGTTTCTTCTGAACTACATTTTCCGCGTGTCAAATTTCTGTCATTTCTTTCCATTAAAACTTTACTTGTTTTTAGATTTTTTCCAACAAAATTCCATCTCATGAAGAATTTTCATAATTTCCCTTTGACAATTAATTTATTTTTCGTTTTAATTAGGATTAAATTAATTTAAAATCATAAATATAGGGTAGCCACTGAAAGATTTGAAAAAGTCATAACTTGTTCATTTTTAATCTTTTTTATTTTCTTTTTTTACAGGTTATAGAGCATCCCTTGGAGATTAAAATGTGGCCACTGAAAGACTGACCACCCTTTCAGAATCTTCTGAAGTGATGTTCTGGCGATGCCTAGTTGAGCAGAGCGACGACGGGTAGAGGCAGATGGATCCTCAAGGACACTCTGCCGTACAGTTTCCACCGCTGCGTCAGTGCGCTTAGGACCCCTTCTCGGAAGATCGGTGACTGATCCAGTTCTTTCAAACCGGGTGATTGGGTTTCGAATCACTTGGGTTATCGCTTGGAGGACTTTAAAATGTTGCCGGTATTTTCTCTGAGTTTCAATAATTGATCTTTCACTGGAATAGAAAAACCCAACGAGTTTTACTCGTTGCTGGATATCATACGTAGCCATTTTAATCTCCAAGGGATGCTCTATAACCTGTAAAAAAAGAAAATAAAAAAGATTAAAAATGAACAAGTTATGACTTTTTCAAACCCTTCAGTCTTTCAGTGGCCACCCTGTATAAACATCCTGGATTGTTCGCCTTATGACATTGCAATCAAACTGTTCCATTGTATAAGATTTTTTTTTTTTTTTTTTTACGTTTCGTGGGCGATAAGAGACTTGGACAAAGTTTACCTTTTTGATTCACTTAAGGCCGCCGTAGCCTAGTGGTCAGGCGCTCGGGTACATAAGTACACGTGCCTTGAGTGACCGGGATGAAAGCCCGTGACTACTGAATACGGTGCTGCTTCTTGTATTCTATCTATCTTGTGAACTCCTCTGACCGTTTTGTCGTCCCGGAGTATAAACAGAAAATTTACTTTTATTAAATCCTTTTCATGAATCGCTCTGAAAATCCTGCTGTTTACTTGACTGGGTATACTATCATTTATTTTTATTTATTTTATTATTATTTTTTTTTTTTTTTTTATCAAAATGATCATAAATTTTGAATACAATTTTCTACCCTTAATTATGTACAGATTTCCCTAATTTTCTCTTTAATACAGATGACGGTTCATCTATTTGTATATTTTTACAATGATAATCACTTGTGTATAACCATGAGAACACAGAAACGCATCAAAACGTACGTTTAAATCTATCGCTATGATGTGGCTCTTCCCACTACAGAAATGAAATACTCTTAGTATACTGCCAGCGAGGGGACTAACTAACGTAGATGATTACTATAAAATCCCAAATATTTTTGTATCATGTTTCACACCGTGTCAGCTCCTTGCAACTACGGGAACTCGATGCGCTCTGACGCTGACCTCTTACAGTTGTCACGATCCTTGATGCTGAAGGAATTAAAATTCAGTGAACAGGAAACTTTGGCTTTATGATGTTTAAGGTATTTCATAATTTTGATTCATTCTTTCAATAAATACGCATTAGTCTAATTATGAAGAAAAGCTGTTTTAACCTGTCTATTTTTACCACTGAATACAACTAAACTTTAGTACAAAGGCTACATTAAGCGCAATGGGGTAAGGTACTGATGAGAGTAGATTCAGTCTAAGCAGCGATTCTGGACGTCAGTTAATTTGGCGAGACGTTGGCACACGGTACCCCGCAAATATCTCTGAAAGCGATCGATATGGCGGTAGAGGTGTTCTGGTCTGGGGAGGCGTTATCTTCGATGGACGTACACAACTCTGGATACTGGAAGGCGGTACTGTAACCGGTGCATGCTACTGTACTGAGGTAATCCTTCCCCATGTGCGTCTGTTCCGAGGTGCCAATGGCCCTGAATTCGTGTTTATGAATGATAATGCAGGTGGTAGATGGCTTTCATCAACCGGTGAAATACCACCACTTTGCTTATTGGAGGCTTGAAGTGGTGTGAAACTCATGTTTAGTCTCCAGAGCAAAGTTTCCGGCATCCCCCTCCCTCCATACTTCTCCTTCAACCCTAACCCAAGCACACTACTAAGTACTATAGGTTCTAATACCTCTCGTGTTTGGGGTTCACATAAAAAAAAAAAAAAAAAAACCATCGAACTGAAGCTGTTGATATGCTTTTGGAAATTGAGGACATTGTTCGTATGGACTGGGCTGCCCGTTTACGCCCGTCTAAATCCCATCGAACACATATGTGACACACTGCGAAGACGCCCAGCGTGACGTCCACACCCACCAGAAAATGTTCACTAGCTGAAGATGGTGCTGACAGAAGAATGGACGATGTTACCGCAAGAACTTATCAACAACATTGTTCTAAGTATGGACAGGCAGTTCAAAGCTTGCATCGACATTAGAGTGGCCATATCTCCTACTGAGGACCACCTCTTCCCTTTGTTCCATCTTTGGCAGTGATGCATCTGTATCATGGCAGCCAATGCAATGTTGCTATTTTTGAATAGTCTCTCGGTACTGTTTGGTTTCCGTTGTTGTTTCCTTTATAACTTCTGTACCTCACGAAGTTATTTTGGTATGCTCTTCCTATATCCAGGCCACTCCTATGAGAAGCTACAGGTGAAAACTTGACTGGTCCTTAAGTTTTGCACACCAGTCTATTTAAAGCAATCTTTAGTGACTGAGAAAAAAATTAATAAGCATAATCTATTACCAAAGTCATACCAGTCTAAAATTAGTTATATATATGTGGTAAAAATGTTTAGTCTCTAGAGCAAAGTTTCCGGCATCCCCCTCCACCCATACTTCTCCTTCAACCTAACCCAAGCACGGTACTAAGTACTATAGGTTCTAATACCTCTCGTGTTTGGGGTTCACATAAAAAATATATATATATATATATTTTCTCCCCCCCCCTTTTTTTTTTTTTTTAGTTTGCGTGTCCATGTCTCTCGCATTCGGAATGATGACAAAGAACAACACGGTGGCACCTAAAGCCTCAGTTGCACCCTAACGAAATGTTTCAGAATTAAGATCATAATGCGTTAGGAATAATCCCTCCCTGAGAGATAACAGTCAAATGTAATTGGGAATGATTATTTGGGGCTCACATCTGATGAGTATGGGATTGGCACACCCAGGGTTCTGAGCTGGATACCATCATTCTTTTCTTCCTTGGTGATTTTCCTTCTACCTCTCTCTCTCTCTCTCTCTCTCTCTCTCTCTCTCTCTCTCTCTCTCTCTCTCTCTCTCTCTCTCTCTCAGGGTAAGACAGAAATTTTTTTTTTTTTGGCTGGTGCAGCAAAAGCCCCAGGCTTCTTTGCACCATATAGCTAATGATGATAATAGTACATGAAGCTATTATGAGTACAACTATGTGTGTGTGTGTGTGTGTGTGTGGTAACTTTGCCTAGACAAATTTGTGCATAAATGCCTGATCTGGTCAACATTACTCATCACACCAGTAATTTATACACCTTTATAAATAATCTAAACTTAGTTTTTGTAGTTACATTTTAGCTGTTTTAGAAAAAAAAAGGTTTACTGCTAATCCAAAACGGAACAGAATTTTTACAAAAAAAAAAAAAAAAAAAAAATTAAAGTAGTTCACAAACCTGAAAACGCAACTTTCTTGCTTAAGCTCAATAGGTGCACAAAAGAAAACTCCCTTTGAGCCGAGGGAGGAAAGGTATTGTCCTACCATACACTAGATGATATGACTTCGCTGGCAGATTTGGGGGTGGGGGGAAAGAGCAAAGAGATAGAAAATGTAAGAAAAGACCATGGAGAGACAAACTAGGGTGAACAACATTCCTGATGACTTCAGCCCCCTGGTCTCAGCGTAACACAGTTGTAAACGTGAGATCACTATGCGACATTCGAAAAAATTCTTTGCGGTAAATGAAGCAATTGATTGTGGCATACAACACTGCTGAGCACAGTAGTTCCAATATACAGATTTCATTCAGTTTGATGCGAATAGCACTTTTTCTATAATTATTTTAAAGGATTAGCGGCTATATCCAAGGATATTAGCACTTGACTGTTCATATTAAGGTATTCTTCCGCATATTTCTACGGTTCTGTCTATGTATTCCCTCCCATTTTTAACTATAATTAATTTCAAAGCACAAGTTGAGATATCAATTGCTTGAACGGCGTATAAGATGACCGGCTTTTCAAAATAGTTAAGATGGATGAGAGTGACGAATTCCTCCAGGAATTGGGGCAGCAACTAACCAAGAACCAAGACAGCGTTGATTGAAGTGCAAAGTCTGAAAAGCTGAAAATGCCAGACGTGGAAATTTCAGAGAAAACATCAGAACTATTACTTGCTCTTGCAGTGGACAAGAAGAGTTCTATGAAAGTGTCATATGGGAAAGTCTACCGAAAATAATGAACGACTTTGGACTTCTCCCCCCACTAACAAAATAATAATTTTCTGTTTATATTCCAGGGCAGCCGCATGAGGTCAGAAGACTATGCAAGATATCCACACTAATTTACACACTACGACGGAATGTTAAGAAGAGTCCGTCGTAGTGTGAATATTAGTGAGTAAATACGCCATAGGATTTACTAACACACAAATTTTTTCCATTAGAAAATGTTCTTGTCTATATTCAGGAACAACTACCAGGTCATAGGATTTTAGAATAAATTGCGAATGCAATCGTTAATCGTATTTAGCAGTCATGGGCTTGAATCACGGACCACTCAAAGCGCTACTAGCAACCGCGCTCCTGACCACTCGACTACGTCAGGCCTGGTGATGAGTTAAAGAAGGGAATCGAACCCGACTTCTCCAAACAAGTGACATTCCATTTATTTGTACACACAATTATTTACAAATTATATACAAAACTTACAAAGTTGTTGTTTGTTTGTTATTTGGTTTTTAGGAGATGCAACTAAGCAACATTAGCAACTAAGGCCACATTGCTCCGGGAATATGCGTGGTCATTCCCTGACCTTTCCGCATCCTCCGTATTTGGTGGTGACGGGCTCGAACCCCGGTCTAATCAAGAAGCGTGTGCTACGCTCTGCTGCTCCTTCCCACCTGGCTACGGAGGCGCCAAAAACTTACAAAGAAGATAT
Organism: Mastigoproctus giganteus; assembly: GCF_048544385.1. Lineage (NCBI taxonomy): Eukaryota > Metazoa > Arthropoda > Arachnida > Uropygi > Thelyphonidae > Mastigoproctus > Mastigoproctus giganteus. The sequence continues at coordinate 69,200,153 of NC_143575.1, forward strand.
ATATACAATTTTATATACATTAGCATTCTCATTATACATATAAAAAATACTATATTATATATATATGAAAACTGTGTGTGTGTGTGTGTGTGTGTGTGCGCGCGCGCGCGTGTGTGTGTGTGTGTTTTACCTGTATCAAGGGTGGCTCCTAGGCCTTAGCCCATCTCCACCTTGCACGTCTGTGTTTGTGCAGAAACTCTGCAAAGCTTTTTATCGCTTGTGTACGTCCACCTTGCCACCAGGGAGCAGCCAACACCTAGACAGCCACTGCCCGCCCCCAGGCACAAGCAGTCGAGCCTGGGTCTACTATCACCTTTAGTGCCTTGTGCACAAATCCCGCACCCAAACAAGTGACGAAACCACTATACTGTCATGGAAGACGGGATGGCATGTAAACTTGTGTATACCTTATTGTTGACATACCCAATTCACTCGCCGTCCTCGGATATTCACACTTCTGTCTGCAAGTAAGGCCTTCCACTTGTGGAATGTCCATTCGATTTTGCTTCACCATTGTCAATTTGTTTTGCATGATGTTGTGTGTTTTCTGCTAAACTAATTAAGGTCATGAGACGCCACTATACTGGATCTGTATGCTGCGTTAATATTTTACTCTTGTCTAGGATCGCTTTAAACTTTTAATTAAGTGTAAGACGTTTTAAAAATATAAAATAAAATCCTACCGGATTGGAAATATCAGTGAAAAACTCTCAAAAATAGATAAACATTTCTCGTTAAACACTAAATCTGAACGCCATATGAAAAAGAAAAGAAACCTATTATCCTCCTCTCCGGCCACTCTAAACAGGCTATAGTCAACTTCTGTGAAATACGCTCTTATGAGAACAGCACCACGGGTGATCGCTGTAGGTGAGTGTGTATTAATGGTCATGTCAATAAAATAAAATAAACAAATATAATAACTAGGTGCTCCGGCCCCTGCTCGCTAACCCTTGCACACGCTTTTCTACGTAATATGTAGAGGTATGACGGAGCAAGTCAAATCTTTTCTGCGTAAAAGACGCCTGTGAAAAGCACTGGTCGATATCTAATCAGGAAATGACCTATGCAATTATTTACCTGTGCATTTGTAGAGCGTGGCATTCTCAAGCTCGAATAAATATCACTATGTAATTATTTACCTGTGTTTACATAGGTCACTTAGGAAAAGGCCTGGTAAAAATTCAGATATTGGGTACCACACCATACTTCGACTAAAAGTCAGGAAGAAGGCAGTGATTAGAAGGAGCCACTCACTTTAGCCCTGCCCCCTTTTCCCCCCATCCCCCACTTTCCACTGTTTTAAAATCGGGAATTTGACCATACAATCACCCCGTTCTACTTGTCTCCACTGCGCGAAGACAAGTGGTACCCAAATAACAGATTTTAGCCAAAGGCCTTTCGCTTCGGGTTCCATATTGTTGCATCCGAAAGAGCAGGAATAAAATAGTTAACTGAAATATTTACAAACTATATAAATATTTAAAATATTAACAAAATACTAAACTATTTACAAATATACAATATTCATTAATATACAACAAACGTTACAATAGAACGTCACATGTTAGACAGTGAAGCACCTGCAAGAGGTCAGTGAACGTTATGGAGGCAGTTGTCAATAATTAATTGCATTTGAGGTGACGTAATTGCCTCGCCCTCTTCTCCCATTGGCTCGAATAAATATCACTAGGAGTAAAATGTTTTTAATGTATAGAAAGATAATAATAATTATTATTATTATTATTAACATTAATTGATAACAATTATTATTAGAAATCTTTATTGTAATACGTATATAATAATAGATGAATAAATAAATGCGTGCAAAACGTTGCAATATTGCCCCTCATAGCCATCAGACCAGGAATATGTGAAAGATGGTAAGTTAAAATGAATAAATAATAATAAGATGCTTGCAAGAGAATTAAATTAACAAGTTACACCTTAAAATGAAAACAGAAATACCTGGTATAGATGATCCATTCAGTTATTATTATTATTATTTATATTTTATTTCATCATTAAAAATGATCCACAAAAAGTATGCCCCAAGGACGGTTCCTCACGTTCAGCTCTGAAACCTATGTATCTTTCTCAATACGTTCTGTGGCAATTAGGGCTTGCATAAAACCGAGTTTAACCGAAGTTTACTCTTAAAACCGGTTTTAAAACCGATTTTCTCAGATTTATGGAAAATGATTAAAAGCTTATAACACAGGTATATTGGGTAGATTGTACAAATCGTAATCAAATCTTTTAAACAAAATCTATCACCTCTTATAGTAAAAAAAATAAAAAAATTAAAATGCTCCAAAAAAAGTAACCAGCTTGAGATTATACAAAATTACAAATTGTATTCAAATCCTTTGAATAAAAACTATCTTCTCGTATAGTAAACAAAAAAATAATAAGCCCTATAATAATAATAATAATAATAATAAAATAAAAATAATGTGAAAAAAAAAACAGCTTGGGAAAATTACTTTACTATTTATTGCTCAGATTTTTTCTGAAAATGATCCTTTAAAAAACACAGTATATTAAGCATTTTTCCTGATAGACTTGACCTTATTTTTGTGTTAAAGAGACCAGTGATCGAAAACACTCTCTCAGATTGGACACTTGTTGGTTTAATGGTCAGCAGCGCCCTGTAAACTTTCTCCAGCTTTTCACTTCTACTGCTAGTTGCCTCCAAAATTTTAAATTCTTTGATGATTTCCAATTCACTCGGATATTTTGAAGGCTCTTCAGTTAATCTCTTTATTACACTATCATACTCTCGCATGAGTGTATCTCCAACATCGGAACTAGATGAGTCTTTGTTTTCTTCTAAAAGAACAGTTCGTTTATTTTCAGTTTCTTCATTCAACGCTAAGACTCCTTCGGAATGTTTTGCAAATAATCTCTGATAAATCTCTTCAGCATGCTTTTTCAAAACTTGCTTACTTGGGAAATCAAAAGTTCTTAAACCTGAATCTTCTTTCCTAAACTTTTTGGGGTTGTGTAGATAGCTTAGCAAAGCCACAGTTTGGCAATTTCGTCTTGAATTGTAACCCTGCAAAAGGCTTTGGTGAAACTTTAAAGCAAATTGGTTTTCTGCTGTATCAAGCTTAGCAAGCATAAATTCTAATGAAGACTCTGCTTTAAGTAAGTCTGTATCTTCTGAGGTTATAGCCTTCAGAATAATTTCAACTGGTTGCAAAGTTTCACATAGCAATTCAAGTGTTTTCCAGTCATCGTCAGACACAGCTTCAGTTGACAGTACTGCACATAGAGCATTTGGAATGCAATTTTTCAATTTCAAAAATCTCTCAATCATATAGAATGTGCTATCCCATCTAGTCTTGCAATCTAATATAAGTTTATATTCTTTCCCATTAAATTTTGCAATTGTCATTTTTGGTAGGCGATTTTCGAAAATGCTTGCACATTTTTCTGACTTTGTTAATAGTTTGTGCAATATTGGCCATTGGACTGAAGAAATAAATGAGCTCATCGGTAAAGTCGGTTTGATAAAGCATGCCTTGCTGTCTTTCTTCAACTTCTTCATCATCACTACTTTCTTCATTATTTTCATTTTCTTCATTGTCTTTGGGAGACTCAGAGACTGTGGCACCATAACTGATTACTTTTTCATAAAGCACATCTATAACTGACAGATGTATACAATGGGCTATACATTGTTGATGATTAGGCGTAAATTGCTTGCCAAACTTAATCATCATTGCTGCTCCATCGGTAGTGCAGGCAACAATATCCTCATCCAAGTTCAAACCAAATTCCTTCAAGTGTCCATTCACAGTTTGCTCAGTTCTTCTGCTATCAAGTGAACCATTAATCTCAATAAGACCTAACACCCAATGATTGTCTTTTGAATGCATATTTATATTCATATACCTTTTATTTTGTATATAGACGTATATTCGTCTAGAATCAATGAATACCGTGCACCCAAAACCAATGAATGTTTGAAATGCTGAATGAGTTCTTCTTTCTTAGTTTTATAATAATTCAGAACCATATTTTTAATTCCATTCACTGAGGCTGGTGGTAATTTATCGTATTTATTTCTCTGAAGGTGAAGGCTTGATTGTATAAACTCACTCTTGGCAATTGAATTAAAAGAAAATCCATCTAAAGCAGCTAATTTTGAAATCTCTTCTTCCATAGATTTTTTAACGATAAAGTTTTGTAATGTTCTTATCATTTTTACGGGAGGTTCACTGTTATCTTGTTTAATGTCAATCTGATGCATTTTCTTTAAATGCAACATCAAAGATGATGTAGATCCTCCAGACGACTTCATTATTTTCTGACATTTCGAACATTGTGCTCCATCTTTGCTTTTTCGAGCAAAATAATTCCATACATTTGATTTAATCTTAGACATATTAAGAGTAATAAATATTAATTAGTAGGAATTTATATCACCGACAATTTTAAATAAAAATATTGAAGGTAACAAAGGCACAATACTATGCGTCACTCCTGCAAGCACTGAATGAAGAGTCTAAACGAGGCAAGTTTCAAAATTTTCACGAAAGAAAGTTTTAATTTTTTTATCTTGCAATTTTTTCCCCCAATTAAATCTATTGTATTTTCAAAATTACATAAAAGCTAAATTTGGTGAAGCTGCTTTTTGGAGAACATTTGATCGCAAATTTAATAGGAATAAAGAAGCAAAAAACTTTCTACGATTGAAATTTTATGCAATATTCAGCGAATCTGTTCCTAGTGGGTAACCATCAATAATGCGCGTTCCATAACTTGCCTGGCGAACAAGATAGATGGAACGGAGAAATTCTGAGCATTTTCTTTTACGCTATCGTTCCGACTCACTCAGTCGTAAATGAGTACACCTGCATCGTGCCATGATACAGGTGGGAAGATAAAAGGTACCCCTCCTAGATTTGGGCCACTTGCCCATGAGATTCGTACCTAAACATAAAATCAAATAAAATAAAATAAAAAATGTTTAAAACATAAAGCAGTTGAACGATCCAGACAAACGAACAAACAAAAGAAAATGTGCGTAACAAAAAACTATATTCGAGGGCTAACTAAGAAAATATTCAAATCCGGTTTTAGAAGCTTGGTTTCGGTTTTAACAACTCCATATGAAAACCGATTTAACCGGTTTTATAAAACCGGTTTGCAAGCCCTAGTGGCAATATACAATGGCCATCGCTGTTATATTACACATAATATGAATAGTGGAGAAAATACAGTAAAAGTTTATAGGGTTATTCAGTACAGATCCAAAAGGTTGATTTCATTTTGCTGAAGAGTATATATTTTATGGCACCACCCTACACATTAAAGGCAGCTCTTAGAATGCAAAAAGAAAAACAGTAGTAGAGTGCACAGTTCAACTGCCATCGTAAAGGCCAGGTGCTCCAGCAAATGTTTGTTGACACAAGAGTTAGGATTCGCTTACATTTCGATACAACACAAACAGTCTTGAAAGAACAGCATATGTTCTCCAGACTGGTACCAAATTTCATCTCCTCAGCTGGGCTTCACATGCACACAGAACAAACAATCTTCTCTAGGAAGTGAAAGCTAAAGTGCTGGCTCTTCCAGAAATGGCAACTAGCAGCTTCATTACCAACAGAAGAGAGCAAGTGGGCTGAAAAGACTGAATTAATCGAATGCAGCACTTAAAAACCAACGTAGCTAGCTCAGCTATACATGTAAAGAAAATTACATGAAAAGTTAATATCAAAATTAAGAATAATAATGCAATATATAAAAATTTCAGTAATCGTGCATTATATTTTCATATACCAGGGTGTGTGCCAATTTGTTACAAAGGAGCTCGCGTAAAAATAAAAAATAAATAAAAAAAAAAAATAAAAAAAAAAATTCAGCTAAAGTTCATTCCCGGTTAAAATAGTCTGTTATATTTTACCAAACAAATTTTTTTAACAAGGGGCTCATTTGAGTCCCTACCAGCGCGCGCGCACGCATATATATATATATATATATGCGTGTGTGTGAAAGAGAAATGTACAACACACAGAGACATTATGTTTTCAATTCATTAGTTTGTTTGGTTTTTTTTATTCCAAACTGATGAGTTTAGAACATACACTGCTGTGCAAAATTTAAGGACCAGTCAGGTTTTCACCTTTAGCTTCTTACAGGAGTGGTCTGGATATGGGAAGAGCATACCAAAGGAACCTCGTGAGGAACAGAAATGATGAAGGAAACAACAACGAAAACAAAACGGTGCAGAGGGGACTTTATTCAAAAATGGCAACATAGCACTGGCTGCCATGATACAGATGCATCACTGCCAAAGACGGAACAAAGGGAAGAGGTGATCCTCAGTATTAGATATAGCCACCCCTAATGTCAATGTAGGCTTTGCACCGCCTGTCCATACTTAGAAGAATGTTGTTGATAAGTTCTTGCGGTAACATCGTCCATTCCTCTGTCAGCGCCATCTTCAGCTGGTGAATATTTTCTGGTGGGTGCCGCTAGGCGTCTCCCTAGAGCGTCGCATATGTGTTCGATGGGATTTAGATCGACAGAAACGGGCAGGCCAATCCATAGGAACAATGTTCTCACTTTCCAAAAGCATATCAACAGCTGCAGTTGCGATGAGGTGTGTCGTTATCATCCATAAACACGAACTCGAAGCCAATGGCACCTCGGAATAGACGCACATGGGAAGAATTACCTCAGTACAGTACCGCCTTCCAGTATCTGGAGTTGTGTACGTTCATCCAAGATAACTCCTCCCTAGACAAGAACACCTCGACCGCCATATCGATCCCTTTCAGTGATGTTTGCGGGGTGATACCGTGTGCCATCCTCTCGCCAGATTATCTGACGTCCAGAATCGCTACTGAGACTGAATCTACTCTCATCAGTAAAGAGTACCTTAAGTAAAGATTTTGTGGTTGTAAACTTTAGAAATAGTGTTGGTCCTTAAGTTTTGCACACCAGTGTAGGTTATTATTCGCACACAGGATATTATAATAATAAATACTGCATATTTTAGTATCCGAAATACCAAAACAGCGCAAAAACAAAAATTCGATGAGACCCCCCCCCCCCAAATGTAGTCAGTTAAGTTAATTCAAAATGTATATGCTGTTAAAACCATAGCACCATCGCTGCTTGTTACTTTGTTGATTAAATTTTTTTTTTTTTTAATTTCAAAAACTAAGTAATAAATAAATGTATATTAATGAGAAGAATACGGACAAACACATTAAATATCATTACTGACTGCGATAGTACGGTTTTAGGAGCATTAGCGACTAAGACCATATTGCTCCGTCTATACTATCTATAAATTACGTGCGTTCAGAGGTCAATTTTCTGTTTGCTGGACGAAAAACTCTACTTTTGGGAGAGAAAAAAAAAAACTATGCTCACCTCGTCTGGACCCGACTAACTCAGCCACATTGTGAAAAATACCTATAAAAATACCTCCCTTCATCGACGGGAATCGAACTGAGGTCTTCTCCATCTGGTGTGGAGAGGGGAACAGCGATCCTACCAACTGTACTGTCCACGAGGGTGGTAGGGTCGTTAAGGACAGTAATCAGGGTAAGCTGCTGCGACAAGATCTAAAAGAATTAGGCAGATGGGCTAGAAAATGGCAGTGGAAGTTTAACACTGACAAATGCATGGTATTACATATGGGTAGCAGTAATCCGAGATTACTGCTACCCAATAATGCTAATTAAGGGACAAAATATCACCTTATCGGAAAAGATATAGATTTTTAAAGACAGAGTTTTAATTGGTAAAGGGCTATATAGCCATATAATAGCGCCACCGCTGGAGAAAGACTGGTGACTTACTCCCGTATTTTTCACCAGAAAACTTTTATGAACGAGCTCAAGAATAAATCGATAATGCTATGAAATGTCAGTGGAACAAGAAGAAGAGGTCGGCAAAGGTCACCATCAAGAGCATGAAGGACTTGGAAGAAGCTGTTGAAGATGGAGGCAGCTCGCCCATAAAGTCTACAAAAGTCGGCTGCGACTGAACGGATGAAAACAACAACAATCCCAGATTAACATGCCAAATGTGAGATATTACACACAGCACAGTTGAAAATGAAAAAAACACCTGGGGATAATAGTGCAATCAGATATGAAGTTCTCTGGACAATGAAGGCAAGCGACCAGGACAGATCACGGGGTTTAGTCAATAATATACAGAAACTTTGCTAGCCTGGATAAGGAGGTGATTATCCCATCGTACAAGGCCATGGTTAGGCTGAATCTTGAGTACAGCATGGAGGCTTCATTTTAGGATGTAGAACTGCTGGAACGGGTGAAGAGAACGAGAAATGATATTAATGAACGGAACAAAAGGGTGGTCTTACGAAGAAATGCTTCAGTTTGAATGGATTGAGCAAGCTGATGACATCCTTGCACTTGCTGAGACTGCACACACGAGGGGATGTAAATTCAAATTAAGGAAGTATAGTCTCAACACAGATGTGTGAAAGTTTGCTTTCAGCCAGCGAATGGTCGATTGTTGGAACAAACTTCCATCTGTTGTTGTGGAAGTGGGTAGTTTGAATATATTCAAGGAAAAACTAGACAAATTGTTGGAGCGGTAGCTTCTTTTTTTTTTTTTTTTTTCTGATGGGTCATACGCGTGCTTGCTTGCCACAACTAATACTAAAAGAGATGTAAAGATGTATCAGTGTGTGCGCTATCCTGAAGCAGTATTCTATTACATTGAGTTCAAATTCTGGATGACACGAAGAAAAACACCGCATTCGCAGCACTGATGAAGATATTCATATTCTCTCTATACATATTTAGAGCGCAAACACTAAAAACAGATAAATGCGTTTCAACAGGAGCAAGGTGCACACTTCCAACACAATCCGTAACAGATTTAATTGAATTCTGTGTTCGTTTTTAATAAAATTTTATTGTATTACAAGATGTTTATCAAATCGACATATAATGAATTTTCCTTTATGCGCCCTTATGATCAAACGAGATCAGAGGACTTCGCAAAATAGAGAGAATACAAGAACACTGCTGCATTTAGAAGAAGAGCTCTTTATTATATACAGAGTAGTCATATATAGTAGTCATATTAGCGTGAGCCTCGTATATTCGCCGACTTCGCCACACCGAACAGAAAATATCTGAATTCGAATCCTGCTAATGTTGTGAGGAACTTGTAAATAAATAAATTCCGTTTATTAGTTCTCCGTCACTCGTTCCTACAATGCATGGAGGCAACGTCTCCAGACAAGCCAGTGGTTGCAGGTTTGTCCAAGAGACATCCTGGACAAAGTGCCAGACCAGCGTGGCCAAGTGGAGATGTGCCATCAATACAGTATAATAAACATGCTGAACTTACCCCGGGACAAATAATGCAACAGCTATAGGGGCATACAATAAAGCATAAAAACACATACAATTAGAATACAGTACAATTAATAGGAAAGGCAAAATTATATTACGCACGTAGTTGACATAAAGGGCACACAACTGCGGGACTTGGCTATCACTAAATTCTCGAGATCAGCTCAGCTAATGCATGAGAATTGCGATTTAAAAAAAAAAACATAAAATACCGGAGTTATCTGATGAGTGGAAGGTGGGTGTTCCCCTAGATAGCTAGACTGTAAAGTCAGGATTAAAGGAGAGGAAGGATGTAACATTGTGGTAATACTGTATTTAGTTCAGTGTAGATTCGTTAGTATGAGTTTAGCCGCTTGTGACAGGAGAGCTCTGTTTTGGGCTATTAGGACCGGGGTCGTAATAGCCTAAACGGAGTCGGTTTAGTAAAGGGACTAGTGTTGGCTTGAATCTTACTGCTTTCCTGGGTCTTCTCCAAGCTATAACTTCCCAAATTTCTGGACAATCAATGTCCACGTTGTACAGTTTTGTAAAGAAAGAAAGGTTGTACCAGACTGAATGTGAAAAGTCGGAGGACCCAACCATGAAAGTTCGGGAAGAGACAGGTTCATAGCTGGACTTGAAGAAAGTCCATTTAAGAAACCTTTTTGAAATTTGCATTGGCCACGCCGGCCCATACAGGACAGGGGAAGCATAGAGAATTTTTGGCTTGATTATTTTGGAAAAGAACTGTATTATAATATGGGCAGAGTGTGAGTGTATATGATGAAGGTTTTGTTTTGCCAGCCAAATGGCTCTTGTGAGTTTTTTGGACAGGTAGTTCAGATGAGTAGCGAAGTTGAATTTTGAGTCATAGAAAATTCCCAGATCCATATGGTCGGTTACGATAGGAATTGTTTGGGCATTCAAGGAGGCGGTTATAGGAAAGATGCTCTTTTTAAGCGAGATTTGGAGGTGACTGAATTTTGAGGGGTTGAGTGCGAGATTGAAAGTTTTGAGGTATAAAGCGAACTCTTGGAGGGTGTTACAGATCAGTTCTTCAGTGCATTTAGCTGATTGACTTGAGTTGGCAATGATTTTAACATCGTCCGCATAAGACATTACATGCTTATGGGTTAGTAGGAATGGCCTGATAGGATTTGTTTTTGAAGTTTGCTATCAGGACCCTATCTTTGAGGAGGTTGGCAAAGAGATTTAATAGATTACCGTTGATGAGGTAAAACTGTTCTAGGCGTTTCAGGAGAGAGTGTGTGGAGACCGCATCGAACGCAGAGCTGATGTCTGTATAAATTATATCGATTTGATTTTTTGAATCGAGAGCTTTCAGGATTATTTGGTTTGTTGCGATGAGGTTGGTCGATGTGGATCTTCCGATAATTCCGTAGTGAATCTGGTTATGATGTATTGGAAAGAGTTGCTTTCTCACTGTCGGTAGCATATATCTTTCTAGGAGTTTTATTACAGAGGATGAGTTGATATTGGCCTGATATCTTTGTTGCTTTTGATGTTTTTGCATTTCGGTAGTGGGAATATTTCGTAGTGAGTCCATTCTGGGAGGAAAAAGTTGTTATTTATGGCCTTTAAAAAGAAGACAAGAATGTCTAGAATGTAGAATAGCGATTTTGATCATGAAGATCGGTATATTGTCGTGTCCTGCGGTACCTTTAGAAGGGAAATTTTTAATTGCGTTTTTCATTGCCTCTTTCGAGACAGCAATACTGCTTAATTTGTTGATGGACGGCATACATTCTTTAAATTCTAGGCAGGGATTTGTTTTGCCGTTGAAACCAGTTGTGTGTTCCAACCAGCAGTTGAAGTTGAAATATGACGGTAGCGGATGGGATATTTTGGGGTATATTGTTGAGTTTTTCTTAATCCTATTAGCTGGGAATAGCTGAATTTCTCTTTAGTTTGTTAAATTTATTATGGTGAGCTATAAAATTTAGATAATCGTTTTCCGAGTTAGATTTTTGAAAGTTCCTGAAAGACGTTTGCTTTAATTTGAAAAGAGACTCAAGTTGTGGTGTTTACCAAACATTTGAGTTGAAAGAAGAAGTAATTTCTGATGCCGCGATTTTTAAGATCAAGGTCAACCAAGTCGAGAAGAAGGTAAGGTGTATGTTAATTCTGCAGTACAGTTGACTAAACTGGTCCCAGGGGAAGAGGCTTAGCAGCTCTAGGCAGATGTCCTGTGTCAAATGTTTCAGGTTAAAGGTTTTAGGGAACCTTTTCACAGCGTGGCTGAGTTAGTCAGTCTCAGACGAGGTAGTGGGTTTTCCGCCCTGAAACTCGGTTTTTCTTCCAGCAAACAGCAGAACACACAATTTGTAGACAATATATATATATATATATATATATATAAACTTAAGTGAGAATAATGATTAAAGAATAAAAAAATAAAAAAATAAAAATGCCAGCAGCATGGCAAGACAGAACAGCGAAAATTGTGAAAATATACATAACGATCAAACCAACAGGGAGGGAAGAGAATGAAATTATTGTAGCAGAAACTCTCGAAGATAATTTAGAAGTCTAAATACAAAGATAATAAAATATAATCAATTAAATTTTGTATAGCCAATTAAATGAAATTTAACGGCGCCCCCTCTGACGGGCACCAGGTCCAAATTTATGTGAAATATCACGAGCAGAGATGTGAACAACTACAATAAAATAAAATATAACAAAAACAAAAATAGACTGACCATTATGCCCCATCTCAACAGAGGACCACAAGGCCAATAATGGTCAGGGAATCGCTGCATTTCGATCGCTAGACAAATCGCCGCAAATGCGATTCGATCGAAAGATCAGTCCGCCATCCGATCCCCAGATCGAATCGCCAATGCAGAGGATTTGAATAGCGGTGGTCCTGATGTAGCGAAAATTAAAAATAGGACAGATACAAGCACTCAAATGCAAAGCCACACCACTGTGAAAAGTAATCTAAAAGTAATCTTTAGATTACTTTTGTCAGTATCAGGAACCAAAACAAGGACAATGGTCTTTAAGGATCAATTTTCGAGTAGAAGACCCTCGGTTGTTAGAATGAAAGGGTCGAGCCTAAAATCGGCAAGGCAATTAAAATATCTAGGCATTATGTTTGACGGATCTTTGAATTTCACCTCACATGTTACTTATCTATCAGAAAAGGTGAGGAAATTTATTGGGATGATTACTCGAATCACTAGAGCTGGCTGGGGAATAAAAGGTAAGGCGCTGAACTTGCTATATGAATGTGTATTTATCCCCATGGTAACATATGGTGCACAAATTTGGTTTGAACGTGTAAGTGGAAAGTATTTACTAGAAAGCTCATTTCCATTCAAAGAGTAATGCTCCTAGGATATGCATGGCATGCAGAACTGTGTCGACCCCAGCTTTGCAGATTGTGACTGGAAAATTGCCTATTGATCTGCATTTATTGTATTGTGCATTGGCTTACTTCATCCACCGTAGCATTCCCTGTTATTTTCTGAATATACAAGTGGACATTTTGGCAGATCCCAGGAAGGAAAGGACAAGAATCTGAGATGCTTTGGTAAAAGTCTGGCAAGAGCGTTGGAGTATTTGTGATAAAGGACAGATTACACAAAAATTTTTTCCCAGATTTGCGAAATGCAGCCTCGATAAAATTCAAATGATTTGCCCCAAACTTACAAGCCGTGTTCTTATTAACTGCTCATGGTTCAATTAATGCAAAGTTGCATGATTTAGGAATTAATGAAAGATCTAGTTGCCATTGTGGCGAAAGAGAATCATGGGAACATATTATGTACAATTGTGAGGAGTACTGGGATCTACGAATTGAATTGGTATCTCGGGTTAGTAATCTCAATCTTATGGCAGAAGGCTGCGAGACAATTCTAGTTAATAAACAGGAGAACTTCTTGGCTTTCCAAGCCTCTGCAATATTTTTTAGGCGGAAGACTCTTCTGCATCTGGAAGCCTTGGATTTGTAATGCGGTATGGTGTATGCCGAATTACCTAGATTTCTGTGAAATCGTGGAGGCTTGAGTCTGCTATATCCACTGCAACTCCAGCTCCTTGTGCTGGCATTTCTGTTCTCGGCAGTTCCTTGTGCTGGAATTTCTGCTCTCGGCAGTTCCTAGCGCTGCTGGCTTTCCAACAGACTGAACAGATGCAGATCTTTCCAATGAAGTTTGGACTTTGTCTGAAATTTAATTATATGTATATTTTATTTTTTATGTAATTTGATTAGTTTTCAATTTATTCATATCAATCTTTTTTGGTCATGGCAGGTTTTTTGCCTCCCTGTACTTGGGCACACAGGAGAGGGGGTATATAAGAGTACTGCTAAATTATGTGTAACTGACAGCGGGGTTGCCATTGGTTCGCTGGGACCGCTTTATGTAATAAATATCAAATAGCAATGTACCCTCTCTTTATGTTGCGAAGTCCTCTGATCCCATGTGATCATCCGGACGTATAAAGGAAAATTCATTATATGTCGATTTTTGATAAACGCGTGTACTTCTGTACCCTCTTACTAAATTGGTAAGTTTATCGTTCTCTTTCTTTCTCTGAATTAAGAATAGAACAAACTTCGCAAAAACATTTTATTTGATTTGGATTCTATATTAATAAATAAAGGTTTTAATGTAGCTGAGTTTCCAAACGTGATGCAAATATGCTCCTGAGAGTAACAGTAATTATTATTTTTTATTTATTTATTAAGACAGGCGGTTTTTCCTCTAAGAAGACAGAGAGAGAGAGAGAGAGAGAGAGAGAGAGAGAGAGAGAGAGAGAGAGAGAGAGAGACCTTTAGCACATGCTACCAGCCAACAAATGGTTGGTCGATATAATTGTAGGCCATTTCCCCATTTTAATTTAATTCCTTTCAGTCTAATGGCAGGCCTGTATTGCAAACTATAATCATCAGTTGTTGTTGAAGTATCTCACCCCCCTGCCGCCACCACCATAATTTTCTTATATATAACTGTTGGCAAGAGCTCTTTATTGGCAGCTGGCTTAAGGATGAAACGCTCACAACAATTTTAATGGTTACCTGGCCTACCCACTGCAACATCAAGGACGAGAAATAACAATAATAATAACAGGGCAGTCGCGAAACGATAACTAGTTATAATCGTAAAATAAATAGAAAGTAGATGTGAGATGCGTCAGAACGGTGGATTAAATGGTTGCCTAACTGTTTTAGACTTGAATGGCGCAACGACAGCTACGGTCGTAATGAACCACGTGTTGTAACCATGTACTGTAAATTAAAAACAAAGTTTGAAGGAGGATTGTCCTTCAATGAGGCTCAATGATCTTGTCATCAGAACAGGCTATCAGCGAATATTTATAATCTGAGTCAATAAAATTTGAATGTCCAAGTGGAAAGCTAACCACGTTTGTAGACACCTAAAGACACCATAACATTTACTTAAATGTAAACTCCTGTGGTATGCCTATATACTGTGAATGGTTCTTGTCATTCATTGTTATACAAAGGCTAATATATGAAGATCCAGTATTTCGAATTTCTTAAGTTGTATTAATCTCCTATAATAAGTAAGAATACGTTAAGTAAGTTCAACTATTCGGAATGGGGAAAAATGACTGCTCACTTTAGTTTCTTTCGTGGGCAAGTTAAAGCCATATTGCACAGGTTCCGAATTGGTCACAGTTACGACTATTAGTGTAATTTAGCAGAGTCTGCCGTTTTCTTGTTCCTTGCATGCTGCTTACAGTCACGACATTTGTTAAAGGATTATTTTGCTTCAGTCAGTACACGGAATAAAAAAAGTTCTGTCATTCATGAAATAAATAGCTGTTTTTGATACTTCATATACTAATTCGTTTTCCTCGCTCCCAGTACGGTCAGGGATCCAGCAAAACAGATATCACATTCTGCTTTATTTAAAGCACACAAAATTTGTCGAATACGAGGGAGAATATGTGGGTGGAAATTTTTGGTCCAGTTGGGCTACGAAAGCCAGTTGAAATGATTAATGTTATAAAATGAGTCACCAAAAGTGAGGTGAATGGAAGATAATAACCAAGCAACATTTAGCATGCTAATATCAAAATCAACAGAACTAATTTCTGTTGATTTTGATATTAGCATGCTAAACCAATTTGATGAAAACTTAGGTATTCAAGTAAAAACAAAAATACAATACTTACAAAAAAAAATTAGACAAAAAAGAGACAGGCAAGTAAGATATGCATTCATTTCATACAAAGGAGAAATCAAAACAGAGTAACTGCCAAAGAAAAATAAAACCTTAAAACCTGAAAACATTTTAAATCGTAATAGCACGGTAGCTTTATGGGAAATTCAATTAAAATGGAAAGAAGACTGAAACCTTCCATTTTTGAATTCCATTTTCAACTTTTGAAGTAAACTTATTCAGAAATTTAAAATCTGTGTTTTTCGTATGGTGTATTTGTTGAAAACGTTTAACTAAAATATCATGTGGTCGTGCGTCTGTAAAGCTCTGCACTTTTTAGTAATTTTTTCCAGTGTACGAGAACTCAAAAATGATCCAGGAGTCGTCTAAAAGTGCATGAGATGAAAAATCACAAGGAAGTATTTACCAACAAAAGTAATGCCTGTTAACACAGGTAAATGTTAATGCTAATTAATCATTAACCTCTCAGAAATGTTTGAATTCGTTTAAGAGCACTGTTAGGGGTAGAAAGACACCAGCCCATCAGTAGTGGCTTTTATGGAACTGCCAACGTCCAGTGGGAAGCCTATAACAAACTTTTTTTTTTTACCCTTCTTAATTCGGACATACTTCGCTATCCATTACCAGTTAAACTACGGAAAACATTTCCAGTTAACAAAATAATAAGTATCTCACATACAAAGGGAAAAAAGTAAGCAGAACAGACCATTAAAACCCTTCATCACGGGTTGATAAGCCTGAAGACGTAATCTCCTACTCCACTCCCCCAACCTCAAACATTATATGCAATGAATGACCAAGAATCGCAAATTGGTCATCCAATTGCAAAAGGTAGAAAAAAACATGCAATGGGAACTTATTAGATTTTTTTTTAAAGCCAAACACGATCAAGTGACTTTCAAATCTGTATAGCAAAAGGTGAGTACCTCGCAAATTTTCCATGAATATGTCCAACAATTAGGGATAAAAATTGTTATTGGAGTACTATTAACACCTGCATAACCAGGAGCGTAAATTTTCTGAATGGCACAACGATAGTGTTTAACTTCTGCTTTAAGATTTTTTCGTTTGAGTTTTATGAGGGAAGATACGGATTACTTCACGTGCTGATTTTGAAACTATCTTATTTTATGACCTCACAATTATTATACAAACTATGTTTTTTGTTTGATTTTGTTATAAAACACCCAAATATTGCTTTGTTAATACTGTCGTGTAATTTTTGGACAAGAAACAGCATTTTTCAAGCAAAAGTTTCTAATAGAAAAAATTCGAATTAACTATTGTGTACGCTGATACTGAAGCTGCCTTTGACAGTCTAGACACCATAGTTGTTGCAAATTAGATAGGGATATTCATGTGTTGTTGAGGTGGATCCCATGGTTCCCCCATCAACCGCCGTCGTACATCTTGTGTAAAAGTTTACGCCAAAACCGGCCATTTTTATGGAGTGTGTTGGATGTGGCCGGTTTTGGCGTAAACTTTTACACAAGATGTACCATTTTTATGTAGTGTGTTGGATGTGTAAGTGTAGCTATATGATGTGTTGTTATGTTTTCGGCCGGTACCTGGCTCTTAGCAGATGGGAAGTAGCAATACTTGGTCACCATGTCCCACCCCCTATCCCCGCCACGTTGAGACGGCCAGGATCTACTATCACCTGCTGGACTAACCCAGGGCAAAAGACCCGAGAAAGCACAAATTGGGATGAAATGAAAAGGCTATAGAAGGAGAAATTTGGAAGCTGGAGAGGAGGATCAAACTGAGGAACCGCTCCAATAGTTAGAAGGTAAAAGAAATAAAGCAAGATTAAAGGAAATAGAGGTGGAGAAGGGGATTGACTTCTCATGCTATGGGAAATAATCCCATGGAGGATAACATCCTAGAAGCTAGGATCAGCACGATTTCTTGAGATACAATTGCAGATATATTAAGACATGTGTTTATCCGGTCATACTCTATGGCGCCAAAGTCTGGACTTCAACTGCTACGACCCATCTTTTCGCGGGGGAATTCTGGCTAATGAAGTGGACCATATGGAAATTTCGGCTTCCTCCTGCACCAAGGACGACCCAGATGGCGGCAGCGCTCAACATCAGACGTCTTCCTGCCATCATTCACGAGAGAAGACTCGTCTTTGCCATCAAAATGATGGTCGGCATTATTTCAGTACCAGATTTCTGTGCTAACTGCGGTTGGAGGATCCCGGTCCAAGCCTGAGGGCTAATCCAATCCTACAGGCCATTCCAAACCTGTTAAAGCTAGTTGATCGGTTCCTACCCATGCAAATGCTGCAAGGCATACAATCCTTGGACGGCAGCCTCTACAAATTCGCAGTCGACAAGGAATATAGGCAGAAAGTACTCGGTTGACATCTTTCCCAGGACCACGTCAGAGGACATTAGAACCTTCTCCCGGAGACCTATTCATCACGGCCAGGGATCCATCACCCGATGTTCAAACTTTTCAGGAGTCATAATGTTTTTTTTTTTTTTTTTTGTGTTGTGTTTATTATGTTGTGTAATTTCTTTTATGTAAACCCCTGGCTTGTAGCCGTGAAGGGAGTTGTATACAGCAATGTGCCTTCTGTATATAATAAAGAGTTGTTCTTCTTATGTCTAATCTGTTATAGAAATTGCTCCAGGCACTACCTCAGAGAAACAAGTTTTTGTTTATTTATTTATTTATTTATTTATTTTATTTTTTTTTTTACCCCAAGAATTTACACTATATACAGGAACACGTTCAATGTCCAGCAGGGTATATTTGGTTACAATAAGTATCCAATCATCATCAACTCCTGATAACATTATCCCAAATTAGCAAGTCTAAGCTCCTCTCTTCTTTTAAAAGCACGTGAGGCAAAGGTGTTCAGTACTATAAATGCTGATTGAGATCGGAAAAGCGCAGGTTTATTTCCCAATGTGAAGGTATCTGAAACAAGCTGCAGTTCACGCCTATAGTCTTGATAATATTGACATTCGAAAATAATGTGGTCAATACTCTTCTTGTCCACAGAGACAAAGCAGGGTAGGAGACAATCCTAATTTGAATAATTTTCTGTTAATACTCCCATGGCTGGTGAGTATAAAGGTACAATGTAATCCAGGTGCAAACCACAAAGATTCTCTCTTCCTGAACTCCTTCACCGATGGTAAAAACTCTCTGGACACGGCGCCAAGTTCCGAAGCTGACAAGTCTCTTTGCCATTTATCTACATAAATGGAACGAAGCCTTCTTTTCTCAGATGTTAAAGACGCATCTAGGTCAAATTGCACATCATCCAAAGTAACAGGTATTGATTTCTTCAGGTGATACATCATATCTGTATTGTATTTCATAGTGTAGAGGTAATTTTCCAAATAACAAAACCATAGCAGAAGTAGTCCTATACACGTCCGTGGCATCATCAGGAGGGCAGCACACTGGGCCTGCAGAAGCTGTTTCATAATTGAAAATTATATATATATATATATATATATATAGGTAAGGCGGCTCCCAGAACGTCCGTTCAAATCCGCCTCGTTTCGTTGTACATTATATAAGGACTCTGCAAAAAAAAAAAAAAAAAAAAACACCTCTGGAGACCCAGTCCACAGTTAAAAAAAAATAAATCCTTCACATTCGCTCAAAGCATCCAGAAAGGCATAAGAACCAATCAGGCATATGTCGACCTATGACAAATATCAACTATCTATACAGAGATCTTTTATGTTGAAATACTGCTTGCGAGAACTCTTGAAAAGCATAAAATGTACGCTGCCCAGGTATCAAGGATCCAATAACTCCACAAAGTACCGTCCTGTAGGTTTCATAGAGAGAACAATCATACAAAATGTGATACCAGTCCTCATTAGCGTCACACAGACACCTATCAGTATCAATCAGTCCAAGTGCAAACAACTTCCCATTCAGAAGTGTCACCAAGAACAATGCTTCCAACCCGGAAGATGCCTATTAACCAACAAAATAACGTCAGGGATAAATTGTCGCGTAACTCTTCCTGTAGTTAGAGTGTCCCTTTGTGTTTGCCATTTGTTTATGATTTCATTAAGACACCGCTTTCTGTCACTATTAATACTAGTAAAATTATTAAGCTCAATACCTAAAATTGTAGTGGGTATCTGTCTCTTTTTACAATGACACAATCCACGGTATACAAGAAACAAGTAAAACGGAATCGCTCCGGCAAATTAGATAGTGTGTTTGGGGTCAAACGGCACCAGGGGTTTCCCCATCTCCGCAAATTAGATAGTGGCCTAGTATTTAGGCTCAGGCGCCACCGGTGGTTTCCCACATCTGCGCCCCGCAAATCAGATAGCTGAAGATCTCTACCCTGAAGAGCCCATTCCACAGGTGATCAACTGGATTGAGATTCGATGACTGAAGCGGCCGCCACAGTAAGATTGATTGATTGATTGATTGATTGATGAGTTCTTGGAGCAAGAGCTACTGTGGCTAAAGTGCGCCTTGATGGTTTTATACGGCAGTTCGCCACAGTAAGTTGAATTTACTGTCGTGTTCCTGGAACTATTTCTGTACATTACTGACTTCGTGACAGGGCGCATTGTCCTTTTGGAAGAATTCATTCGCAGATAGATACACCACAGCCATGAAGGGATGTACTTGTAAACAATTTCCAGATAACCTGTGACATCTAAATGTTGCTCCACTAGTAGCAACGGACCCAATGTGCACGATGAAAACACTCTACACCGCCAGCACTAGCCTACATTGCTTACATCTGCCAGGATGGGTTCATTTGACCCCACTGTTTGGGGTCAAACGGGACCAGGGGTTTCCCCATCTCCGCAAATTAGATAGTGGCATAGTATTTAGGTTCAGGCGCCACCGGTGGTTTCCCACATCTGCGCCCCGCAAATTAGATAGTAAGGTAAGGTGTAAGGTGTGTTGGGGGTCTAACGGCTCCCGGGGTTCCCCCCATCTCCGCGTATTTTCTATGTTTCGGGCAAGCCTGAGATTTTTTTAAAAAATATATATGGTTCATGAGCTATGTGGCGTGTTGTGCCCTTTGTTCATCCGGCCTATTAGCCGCCAGGCCCCTAGTGGGACCTGACGTTTGCACAACCTGCCACGGGGAGGCTGGCCAGGTGTACCCAATGAGGCTATTTTACTCTGGCGGGTCGTGCCACTTACTTTCCTGAGATTTCAGTGGCTAGGACCTTAAAAAAAATAATAATAAATAAATATATATAAAATAAAATACATTGGAGAAGTCGCGAGCGTAGTTTAGTTAGTTAAGGTTCTTTTAAACATCGTTTGGGGTTTACACTGAAAGTCTGTAAGGCCTAAAAGGTCGGGCATAAATTTTGGTGTCTTAAATTTTGATGTTGGGCTGATCGCTATGTAAGATGACAATTTTGGGTGGGGAGGTAGAAGACTGGGGGTGGAAATAGGAAGCAAAGGGGTCGATAGAGAAGATAACCCCCGTTTTTCAGTGGAGTATGCCCATGCCCCACCAGAAGGAAAGAAGGGTGGCAAGGGGAGAAGAGGGTTCTCCCCCTGCGAGTAAATGGGGTTAAAGAGGCTCCTGCAGGTGCAGGATCTGAGAGTCAGATGGCGCTCTACTCTAGCTCTGGGACGCTTCAGTGTTGGTCTCTTTCAGGAATTTCGTCAGTGTGACGAGAATTTTTCTTGTCTGGGGAAGTTTTCCTCAAGACAGTTGTTTTCTCCTTTTCCTGTGAGTAACTTTGATTAGTCTTTTAGGCACTAATGGTGCATTTTTCTGTACCGCAAATTAGATAGCTGAAGATCTCTACCCTGAAGAGCCCATTCCACAGGTGATCAACTGGATTGAGATTCAATGACTGAAGCGGCCGCCACAGTAAGATGGATTGATTGATGAGTTCTTGGCGCAAGAGCTACTGTGGCTAAAATGCGCCTTGATGGTTTTATACGGCAGTTCGCCACAGTAAGTTGAATTTACTGTCGTGTTCCTGGAACTATTTCTGTACATCACTGACTTCGTGACAGGGCGCATTGTCCTTTTGGAAGAATTCATTCGCAGATAGATACACCACAGCCATGAAGGGATGTACTTGTAAACAATTTCCAGATAACCTGTGACATCTAAATGTTGCTCCACTAGTAGCAACGGACCCAGTGTGCACGATGAAAACACTACACCGCCAGCACTAGCCTACATTACTTACATCTGCCAGGATGGGTTCATAGACTCATGCTGTGTTCGACATATTTCCTTCCAACAGCGAACGACAGCAGGAACCGGGATTCCTCAGATCAGGCAATATTTTTCAAATCCTCCACTGTCGAGTGTTGGTATTCCTGATCCGGGTGAAACAACACTTTCTCCCCCCCCCCCCCCCCCCGACAGGAGTGGAACCCGGTTCTATCGTCGACTGCGATACTACATCCGTAACAAGTTACGACGAGTTGTGTATTCTGAAATGCCTCTGTGGTAATCAATTGTTGTGGATGAGTGTTTGACTGAAGCCTTTCCAGCAACCCACAAGTCCTTTCAGCTTCCGCTGGCCTCTATCAGTGGGCTGTTTCCTACCACAGAATCGCCACTGTCTGGATGTTATTTGGTTATTCCTCGATAAATGTGAGACGCAGTTAGAGGTGAAAACCCGAACAGGGCTGCAGTTTCCAGGATACTAATTTGCATTTATCCTGGGCTTCTGAAGTCGAAAATCACGCCACGTTTAAAGTCACTTTAATCTTTCGTTATGAGATTCTCGCACTGAATTGCGCACACAGAGCATCTCTACGTATATCTCACCTGCTTTTTACTGCATGGCACTTCAATTCATGAAAAGGGTAGATGTATCTACCAGACTTGCTATTCAGTGCAAAACACATCTTTATAGAAAAGGAAAATTAATAGATATTAAAATTCAGGGTGGGCATAACAGTAGAAATATCGTACAAAGATCAAGATAGCTTTGAAACTAACAAACAACACTAGTGAGTTTTAAATACTTAAAAACTTCGATTTCCTAACGTTTTATTCTAATTCAGTTATAAAAATTATGTGAAGAAACAGAATGCAACATAAAAAAGGCCAATTCTTTTGTTTTTTGTCTTCAGTACAGTTTTGCACAAAAAGTTTGAAAAATTGTAGTTCTTATATGTCCTAATTGCACATGGCTGCCTTAATAATGCTACTATTTTTAGGTTGGTTGCTATCGTCTAAAGTTCATACTAAAAAGAAGAGTACATAAAATTTGCATCCAATTACCACTTAAAGAACGTGCTCAGACAAAAGTATGCAGTACTAGTCATGAGGCTATTGGCTTTCGGCTAGTATAAACATGACTAACCTCATGGAGCCGCAAAGCACCAGATGTTATATAAGTACACAAGGAGCGACGGAGGATCAAAAAAACTGTTCTAGTTTGCAGGTTAATATTTCTGACGTATATTCTCTCCTCTGGGTTGTTTGGCCATGTGTTCAATTTTAATTTAAGGAGTGATGGCTTCCAGTGACCTAGCTTGAAGTAAAAAATCTGTGACACTTTAAGCCGAGGATCTCTAACCTAGAAATCTGTATTACCTCGTGCTGGTACATTACACAGAAGCGGGAGTAGAAATGGGAAGTTATATTTAATCTTTTCACTTCTAAAAGTCAATTATATACATATTTTAAACTGTGTATAGTGGGAAAGCATCAATAATATAGTCTAAATACATATTTTAATTTAAAAAAAGCGAAAAAAAGTTATCTTCCCATTTCCACCCCGCTTCTGTCTTTTCTCTCTCTTTTTCTCTAGTTTATTTTACCTTTTCACTATTTCCACAATTTTAATTCAACATTTATTTCCACAGTTTCAATGAAATAAACATATAAATTAAAAAAAAAAATAAGTTTAAGTAACTTAAACCCAAATTACACGGCACCTCTGGAATGTTATTGCGGCACTCTAAGGTGCCTCGTTGAAAACACCGCCTTACAAAAACTATACCATTTCCGCGGTAAAATAACAGGATACCCTATCTCTTTTAGGGTTATTCAGTCGGAACATGCTGAACCACGTACGGCCTTCGTCATAGTCAATCCTAAATTGGACGCAGGCAAGATTATTAACCCCGGGGATTCACATCTGGTGAGTATGGGCTTGGCACACCCGGGGTCCTGAGCTGGATATCATCATTCTTCTCTTTCTTGGTGATTCCCTTGTACCTCTCCCTCTCTCTCTCTCAAGGTAACTCGGAATTTTTTTTTATTATTTTTTTTTATTATTTTTTTTTATCTGGCGCAGCATAATCCTCAGGCTTCCTTGCACTGTATGGCTAGTAATAATAATAATTAGTCTTACCAATCAACACGCTGTCTGCGTAAGTGTGTCTACTCCTCATGGCTCTTATTTTTTAGTTTCACTATACTTCCCACCAACTTCCGACATTACACTTCATCTTGCCTACCTCGATCAAGTTGTTTCGTTGGTACGTACTGCCAAACTCATTATAATATCAGACGTTAATGCCAAATCCAGTCTATGGCACTCCGACCAAACTGATAACAAGGGTTCACGAATAGAAGACTTTCTCCTTTCAGATGAGCTGACGGTTCTAAATAAACCCGGCTCACCTTATACTTTCAGCTCTCTAAATAGCGAATCAAATATAGACATCACTGCTACTTCTTACACCGTTTCTTCAAACATTAATGACTGGACAGTAAATACCATCAGGCGATCACCTTCTCCGTGACTTGCTCTGCACAATCATATAATCCTCCACTACAGGACCTTAGATTTTCTTTGCGACGCATCATGTGGAACCGGTTTAATGACTCAATCAACACTGATTTCCCAACTGAAACCATAAACTTCATCCACTACTTTACAATTTCTGAATTAGCTTCCTATGTTAATGATACTCTCAGCCACGTCTGTTATAAAGCAGCCAAAAAGAAAATTCAGTCTTCCCATCCCACTCCATGGTGGAACCGAGAACTTACTTTGCTTCGTCAGCAAGTGCATCGGGCTAGGCGTAATTACCAACGACATCGCAGGAGCTGGCCACCTCCTGACGTCGAAAGTCTTAAAACAGAATATGAGGTTCTCAAAAGACAATACGTCAAAATCATCACCACCTGTAAAATAAAATCTTGGCAGAACATGGTTACTTCTACTGGCAATCGGGACCCAAGGGGCCTTGTTTATCGCCATACCAGGAACAAATCCTATTCCCCTGCTGTTTATTAGTCGGTAACCGCAAACGGCACCGAAACTCTCACTTGGAAGGACACCATCAAAACTATCCTGGACAATCTGTTTCCTTCTGATCGCCCAGAGGATGACTTGACTACTCATCAACAAATAAGACAGCTCAATAACTCCTACACTACTACTTCTGCATCTCAGCCATTTAAGCAGCTGGAGGTGATCACAGCTGGCCTAAAAATTAACAACTCTGGTTGTCTAGGCCTCGACCTTCATGAGTGCATCTTTATCAAACAATTCCACAAACTACGTCCAACGGTTCTTCCGACTCTATTCAACAAATATCTGAATGAAAGCACTTTCCCTGTTATCTGGAAGATAGCTCTTCTTAAACTAATTCCTAAAACTTCAAACACCCTGAGTGGTAAGTCCTTTCGTCCTACTGCTCTGTTATCGCATTTGGCCAAAACACTTGAAAGATTGATTGCTATAAGACTCACTTCTCTTTTCACTAACACCTCCCTTGTATCAGATGAGCAATATGGTTTCCGAACTGGACGAGGAACTGAAGAAGCAGTCGTTGAATTTCTTTCTCGAGTTAACTCTGCAAGCTCTAAACACGTTCTTGCTATTTTTGTTGATTTCTCTGCGGTGTTTGATCTGTTATGGTGGTCTAGTTTGTTTGCTCGCTTAGGAGCTGCCGATTGTCCTCTTCCTGTCTATAACCTTTTAAGAAGTTATTTTGAAAATCGTACAGTTTCTGTTATTTCTGTATCTAACTCAGCCTCCCGCTCTGTCACCAGGGGCTGTCCCTGGCTCTGTTCTTGGACCACGCCAATTTATTCTACAACTATCTTTCCTAAATTTGAATCTATTCCACATCAGGTTCTTAATCTAAGCAAGCGGAACTATCCCATCAGTATTGAGCCTGATCACACCATTTGAGGCCTTATACACCTCAATGAGGTTGCTTCGCAGGTGCCTAGTACACAGAAGCTACAACTTGCAAAACTTAAGTCTCTCTCCTTTGTTCCTCTCACCAATCTTGCAACTCTACATCCTTCCTAAAATGAGGACTCCAGACCTGTACGCAGTACTCCAGGTGTGGCCTGACCATTGCCTTATACAAGGGGATAATCACCTCTTTGTCTATGCTAGCAAAATTTCTATATATCATTGACAAAACTCCATGACCTGCTCTAGCAGCCTGTCTGCACTGCTCAGAGAACTTCATATCTCACTGCACAATTATCCCCAGGTCTTTTTCATTCTCCACCTCCCCGAGTCTAATACCAAACAGTTGGTACGTTTCCCTTGAGTTACTGCTGCCCATATGAAGTAATTTGCATTTGTCAATGTCAAACTTCATTTGCCACTTCTCAGCAAATCTACCTGACTTTTCTAGATCCTGTTGCAGCAGCATACTGTCTTTATTGTCATTAACAACACTCCCAACATTTGTATCATCTGCAAACTTGGACATTAAGCCTGTTATACTTTCATCGATAAATACACAAAACAACAATGGGCCCAACACCGAACCCTGGGGGACTCCACTAATAACATTAGTACACGTAAAGCAGAGTCCATTTATTACCACTCAACCATGCCTTCTTCCACTCCACCATCCCTTTATCCAGTGCAGCAACTTGCCCTTAATGCCATACTGCTCCAACTTGTAAAGAAGTGTTCCACGTGCAACAGGATCAAAACCTTACCTGAAATACAAGTATATAATATCAATATTATTTTTTACATCCAGTTCCTTTGTGACCACACTGTAGTATCCAATCAAATTGGTCAGACAAGACTTCTCATTAACAAACCCATGACCTGCTCTGAACTAGTACTGCAGTCTTGTCTAGGTGATCGTGCATCACTTCTTTAAGCAGTGACTACATTATTTTCCCTGGAACATAAGTTAAAATAACATATCTATAATTATGTGTCACCCTTTAAACCCTCTTTGTGAATGAGTGATACATTTGCAAAACTCCAGTCCATGGGGACCTCCCCTGAGTCCAAGGAAGCTCTCATAATTATGGCTAAGGGTTTGCTTACTTCCTTTGCTGCCTCCTTTAATATAACTTTAATATTTGAGTCTTCTTTGCTCATTCGAGGTGAGCGGACGCGCTTAGACAGGGCTCCTCAGTTAAGTGGTTTACTTTTGGATAGTGCTTTTAAATATTTGATTTATTTAGATATTGTTGGATTATTTTGTCATAGGTTTTCCTGTAACTGTTTGATTTTAATAATATTATAGATATAATTTTTTAAAGTTACTTTCATTGATATTTATTTAATTTTATAATGGTAGTTACGAGATCTGCCTTAAACACGTCACAGGGTATCGTGACTCACACGGAAATAGCAGATGGCGATTTACGGGTGAGTCATGATTTAATCCGTTGTGGAACCTGTGGAATGTTTTCCAAGGTCGACCTGGTGACTAATCCTACCTCACCTGGGGATTCTTTTCTTTGTGATCGATGTAAGGAGTGCACCGATCTTAAATTACAATTTGGTGCACTGATGGAACAATTTGAGTCCCTGAAAAAACAAGTGCTTGCCCTCGAAAATAATGCTTCTGGGAGCTCGTCAGGGACTCAAAACTCCAGCAATCTACCAAGTAATGCACACCCGATTCGAGCCTCAAAACAGAAAAACCAAGTGCAAACTACTCTGGTTAAAAAGGACATTGTTTTATTAGGAGACTCCATTGTCAGGGAAACGGGGAATATTTTTTGTAATAAAGATAGGTGGAGCAGAACCAGGGTATGTCTACCGGAAGAACTATTGATGATGTCACCAACAGACTGTCAGATTTTAAAGGGGGTAAAGAAAATATTATTATTCATGTGGGGACAAACGATATTAAACGTACACGATCTGACGATTTGTTGGAAAAATACAGGACCATGCTGAGGAAATGTCGCGAGCTAGGCCATAATGTCTATGTGTCTGCATTCTGCCCAGACACGATAGGAGGGATTATATGTTAAGAGCCTTGTGGATTAACTCAAGACTTTGAAGGAATCTGCAAGGCTTTAGGGGGTAAATTTCTATCAGCATGGCCCACACTTGTAGGTAGAAGGAATTTGTTTTGTAGAGACGGGATACACTTAAACAAAGGTGGTGCAAAAGTTTTTGCCAGTATTATTGAGGATACCTTAAAGGCTCAGGGAAACTGCTAGTTAGGGGGGATGTGGGTAATACTGACACGCGTTTATCTGATAATATTGGTCAATGTAACTCTTGCACATACCTTAAGAGTTCTTATCTGTTACCCCAACTGGACGTATTATCTAGATGTTCTGGGGCCAAAGACGTTTCACGTGAGCGGGTAGCTAATATCAGGGAAGAGAGCCTAAAAAACTTCAAGGGTTGTGTTAGGGTTGTTAAATATACAAGAACAGTAAATCTTAATTGTTTATACAGTAACGTTAGAAGTGTCGTCAATAAAATGAGCGAATTCGAACTGCTGGTTAAAACAAGTAACGCGGACATAATAGGGCTTACAGAGACGTGGTGCCACCCGGAAATTGGAGATGATGAGTTTCAGTATGGCTTGTATAATGTATTTAGGAAGGATAGAGTAGATAAAAGGGGTGGTGGGGTAATGCTTCTTATCAGAAGCAGCCTGAGTGCGACGATAGCTTTCCCGGATTCAGACATTTCACATGCTAGTATAGAGTCTGTATGGTGTGAGATAGTTGGAAACAAAGGTACAATGCGAGTAGGAGTAATCTACAGACCAGGTGATTGTGAAGACTATGACAAAAGCCTCTACATGCAAATGGAATGGGCGAGTAAGCGTCAATGCCTTATTATGGGTGATTTCAATTTGCCTCTAATTGATTGGAGTAAATGGGAAGGAAACTCGACATGGGGAACAAAATTTTTAAATCAACTAGATGACTGTTATTTGTATCAACATGTCAGGGAAAGTACTAGAGAAAAGAATATCCTAGACCTCATCATAACACATGAAGCAGATGACATAACAGGGCTGACAGTAGAGGAACCAGTAGCAGGAAGTGATCATGGAGTTCTACGGTGGATGATGACGAGAGAGGTAGCAGAAGTAAAAGGCAAAGGAATGGGTTTTAATTTCAGAAAAGGAAATTACGATGCCTTAAGGTACTACATGGCCTCTATTAACTGGGTAGATATCGCGCAGAGAATGAATACAATTGAACTGTGGTACGCTTTTAAAACATTAATCACAGATGCCTTGAATGCGTATATACCATTAAAAAAATACTCCACGAGAAGGGTTCCAAGTTGGATGAATAGTGAAGTTGCCACATTACTTGAGCAGAAAAAGGTGGCATGGAAAAGTTACAGAGCAATAAAAAGTACTGAAGCCTATAACAGCTACAAGGTGATGTGTAATAGAGCCACAGAAAAGGTTCGACAGGCAAAGGCAGTTTATGAGAAATCACTAGCAAACAGAGCAAAGAGGGGGGATAAAGAATTCTTCATATATAATTGCCAAGAACAGCAGGACAAACCAGATCGGACCTTTACGTAAGGGAAAGGGGATAGTAATAAATACACCAGCTGCCGTTGCAGATGAACTCAACAGTTATTTTGCATCGATATTTACAAATGAAAAGCCTTTTGTGGCAATGGGAAATTGTGGGAGCGAAGTTAAAAAATATGTAATTAATGATATTGAAATTTCGCAAGATTATTTAATGAAAAAACTTTCAAGCCTACAGACCAGTAAGGCTCCTGGAGTTGATGGAATATACCCTATAATCTTAAGAGAGGCGGCAAGCGAGTGCATTGAACCACTGAGGCTAATTATGCGAGCATCACTAGACTCTGGGGAGATTCCCTTGGATTGGAAAAGTGCAAATGTATCTCCCATACATAAGGGTGGCTCTAAAAGTGAAGTGGGAAATTATCGACCTGTCAGTCTGACTTCAGTAGTAGGGAAAATCATGGAGGCAATGATCAAGGGTGGAATTCAGGATCATTTGGATCGAATTGAAATTCTCAAGGATACTCAGCATGGTTTTGTAAAGGGAAAATCATGTTTAACAAATCTGGTTCGCTATTTCGAAAGGGTCACTCACGAGCTGGATTTAGGGAATAATTTCGACATTGTTTATTTAGATTTCAGCTAAGCTTTTGACTCAGTCCCACATGAGCGGTTGCTTTATAAGCTGGAACAGGTTGGAATCACTGGAAAAATCCTTAGATGGATAGAAGGATGGCTTCAGGGCAGAGGGTTGTGATAAATGGCTGTTCCTCAGATTGGGTCGATGTAAGAAGTGGGGTTCCCCAAGGATCAGTATTAGGACCACTGTTGTTTTTAATTTTCATAAACGACATTGATGAAGGGATAGAGGGCATGATGTCTAAATTTGCAGATGATGTTAAAATTGGTAGAGTAGTTAATGATCACTGTCAAGCTGAGCTTCTTCAGAGAGACCTAGATAGACTTCAGGAATGGTCAGAAAAATGGTAGCTGTGCTTTAATCCAACAAAGTGTAAGGTATTACACCTGGGAAACAGTAATCCCAAAAAAACGTATTCACTTGGTGGTGTTCATCTAAACCCAGTACTGGAGGAAAGGGACTTGGGTGTTACGATACGGTCAGACATGAAATTCTCTGAGCATTATAAACAGGTTGCAAGGAAGACCCATGGTGTCCTATCGATGATCTATCGAACTTTTGCAAGTAGAGATAGGGACGTGATAATCCCATTATATAAGGCTTTTGTTAGACCACACTTGGAATGCTGTGTTCAAGTATGGAGACCGCACCTAAAGAAAGACATCGAGCTTCTTGAAAGGATGCAAAGAAGGGTAACTCGCCTGGTGAGATCGGCAAAAGGGCGTCCTTATGAAGAAAGACTTCGAATATGTGGGTTGCAGAGTTTGGAAACTAGACTCCGTAGAGGAGATTTGATTGAGGTGTTTAAAGCTCTGAGAGGCATCAGTAAAATGAATGAGGACAAAATTTTCAAGATTATAAATGATGTTAGATCTAGAGGACATAAATTCAAGTTACGGGGGGAAATGTTTAGATTGGACTGCAGGAAGTTCTATTTTAGCCAGCGAGTTATAAATTACTGGAATAAGTTGCCTTCATCGGTGGTACAGTTTGGGGAAATTCAAAGGTCATCTGGATAGTACTTTCGGGTAAGGGAAGCACATAGGATGATAGGATTAATTTCCTTTTTATTTATTTTTTATTTCATTTTATTATTTTTATTTATTTATTAATTATTATTATTTATTTATTTATTTAATTTTTGTT
This sequence comes from Mastigoproctus giganteus, assembly GCF_048544385.1. Classification (NCBI taxonomy): domain Eukaryota; kingdom Metazoa; phylum Arthropoda; class Arachnida; order Uropygi; family Thelyphonidae; genus Mastigoproctus; species Mastigoproctus giganteus. Next base: position 69,231,094 of record NC_143575.1, read on the forward strand.
TTTATCATTGTTTTGTTCGGATTTTTTTTTTTTTTTTTTTGGCTGGTGCAGCATAAGCCATAGGCTTTCTTGCACCATACGGCCGTTACTAATACTAATTGGATAGATCCTGTCCACCCCAGGTGCCTTCCTTATATTTAACTTCAACAATTTCTCCTCCAATTTGCTCACCGTTATTACAAAAGAATTTAACTCCCTGTTAGAGTTTGATAAACATCTGGCCTTCTCCTCCTTGAATAACTCCTCACGTGTGAATGTAGATGCAAAATCCTTATTTGTTTGTCAGCTATCTGAGCAGGATCATCAATAGTCGAATCACCAACATCAAGTGGTCCAATGTGATTCATCCCCTTCCCTCTACAGTTTACATAAGTGAAGAAGTCTTTGTTTTTCTTTGTATCGTTTGTCAAGGATTTCTCATAATCAGCCTTCCCTTTCCTAACCTCATTTGTGACTTCATTACAGGCTAGTATCTGCCTTAAGCTTCTGTGTCACCTGATAATTTATATGCATCCCACCCATTTTTCCTCTCTGCCACGAGCCTCATTAGTTCGATTTGACACCCATTTAGGTCTCAATCGTGAACAGCATATCTTAGTTGGTATGAAATGCCTAATAGCTTCCAAGATTAATTCTTTGAAGGCTTCCCATTTAGAATTCGCTGTTTTTAACATCATCAGTTGATCCCGCTGTGTAGAATTCAAAAACTGTCTGAGACCACCATAGTCACCTTTACGAAAACAAAAACCCTTCCCTTTACCCTTGATAGTAGTTACATCTTTAAGTAAATCTCACATCAGCAGACTGTGATCACTGTCACCTAGGGGTTCCTTTATCTGCAAATTCCTAATGCATGAATCATCACTGCTGATAATCATATAGAGCATTACTCTCTATGGCTGCCCATCGAACATATTGCTGTACAAAACAATCCTGGAATAAATCAACAAAAGTCTTGCTAGCGTGCGAGTGACCAACCACAAGTTTCAGTCAATATCTGGAAAGCTAAAATCCCGCATTACAAGACATTCTAATTTACTGGTCCACTCTTTCTCTGAACAATTGTTTCTTGTACTCATCAAAGACATTAGGACTATAACAGACTCCTACTCTCATTTTCCCTTTCCCAGTGCTTATGTTACACCAAACTGACTCAACATTACACTGTTCACGCATATTAACTTGATGCACTTCCTTAGATTTCATGTGTTTCTTAAGTAACAGCATAGCCACTCGTCCATTCCTACTCTGCCTATCCTTTCTATACACATTCTACTCCCCAAATTCCAATTCTGCACTGCTTATATCTGTGTGACAGCATGCCTCTGATATCTTGACCATCAATTCAAATTCATCAAATTTATTTACTATATTCCTAGCAATTGTGTACATGCAAGTACACCTACACCTGTTCTTACTCTTAGTTACCCAAACACAGCCCATGTATTTACTTGTTCCATGATGACATCCAGCAGCACTTAAAATCCTCAGCAACCTGCTTTTTAGGCTGCTGCTCATTAAAATAGAAGCCGTGCAAGAATCACTTTCGCCTCTGCCTGCGGCTACTGTCAATCTTTTAGTCTGTTAGACCCCAAGCTAGCAGTTTTCCGACCCACATAACACTGCCTGGATAAGATCAGCAAATATTCTTGCACCCTTCATTTAAGTGTATTCCATTCCTGTAAGCAAGCACAGACCAGGCTGAAAAAAATTCTAGCACATGAAGCTTGCACAATCTCTTCAAATTTCAAATTTAACCCTAACTCGCAACTTTTTTTCAACATTGACCTGTACCTGTTAAGATACAGGTCAATGCAGATCTCTTACTCTTAAAGTTATTAGTGTCAACGTGTACAACATATCACCTTCTGTGCCCTTAAAATATGATATCCGATCTAGAATGCCATGAACATTTGCCCCTGGTAGACATACCTTGGTCCTGTTCCACCTATCCTTTTTGCACAATATATTCTGTCTCCCTGACAATAGAGTCACCGACAATAACTAGCTCATTTGGGACCAGCGCATTCTGCCTTGGAGATTGCTGCTGTGTTGCCCGATGCACAGAAGTGGGCTCTGGAGTTGGGCAGCTGAGAGCTTGATGGGCCCATCATAAATTTCTCCGAGGCATCTATCCTACACCTCAAACTTTCAACTGAGCATTCATCAGAACGCTCAGTTGGTGCCTAATTTTTCACAGTCTGCACCTAGCACACACGAAGCGAAGACATCCTTCTTGGCTATATCATGTCCTGTTCTAGACAGGCCTGCAAACATTTCAGATTTCGCACTTTTTTTTAGATTGTGATGCCTTTGAGAATCGCCCCCTTCGGTTCTCCCCCCGAGCAATTTAATTTAATTAAGTGCAATTTAATTAACAATGAAACTGAATAAGATTAATACATTTATTAATTGATAATACGATACTAAGCTAACAGATTTCTAATACAGTGCTACATATTTTCGCTATCTAGCTTTACGTTAAACCTTACGCTACCAAGTTCAGGTTATACGTTACGCTGTTCCGTATCGGCAAGTTACAAACTTTTAAAATCTACCGACACTACCTATTAACTTTCAAAATCGGTATCTAAATTCAAAATAAACCAAGGAACTTCACTAGGATTATAAAGCTACTTATACAAAATAATTTAATATAACAATTAAGTCAATATAACAGCTAAATATAAATAAAAACTTAGCGTTCGCCAGAGCTGCAAAATATTGTCCAACATGTGGATACCCATGTAACCGGAATTGAATAATAGCAAATGATGCAAGAAAGCAAGCTTAGCATCAATATCAGAAGAGAAGAGAGAGAAAGAAAGAAAACACCACTGTCTGCATCACTTTTCCAACCCTCTAATAATTTTCCTAGTTCTTTCTTAAATTTATTTAAGCTACCCACTTCTACAGCACATATGGAAATTTTTCACACAAACAGCGCTCTGGCTAAAAGCAAATTTCCGCACATCTAGCCTGTGGTATCCATCCTCAATTTAAATCTGTGCTCCCTCCCCCTGTGTTGCCCGAGCTTGAGTAAGGATGCCATAAACATTTCATTTACCAAATACATCCAGAGCCTTAACACCTCAATTATATCCCCTCACAGGTGCCGTATCTCCAAATGTTGCATTACAGAACTGAAGTACAGTACTTCTTCTCCTCACAATTCTCATTGTCTTTCTTCCAAACCATTTCCTTCCTCAAATGGTGCTTCCAGATCTGTATGCAGTACAGAAGATGTGGCCTAATTACTTGATTGATTAAGAGAGAGAGAGAGAGAGAGAGAGAGAGAGAGAGAGAGAATATATATATACAGAAGGGGGGGAATATATATATACAGAGTGATTCACTACCAGTGCGACAAACTTGCAGGAGGTGTAGGGGGCACAAAGACGAATCGGAATCACATAGCATTGCAGGGTCCGAAATGCCATCGCCATGCGGTAGAGGACGTTGAACGGGAGGTCGCGCGAACAGCGATCCCGCTGGAAGTCAGTATTTGCGAACCGGTTCCCGAGGCAGTAGGATGGACGAGTATTCAAACTTTGAACTGGCTGACATGAACCTCGCGTATGGAGCTGCGGACTGTAACGGGCGCGCCGCTCTGCGCTTGTACCAGGAACGTTTCCCGCACAGGCGTGTTCCTCATCATACGATTTTCGCACGTGTGCACAGAAGGTTACGTGAGACTGGTTGTTTCACGAGAGGTACCATGAATCGAGAGCGAACGACGAGGAGAATGTCCTACATCTTGCAGAAGGCAATCCCAGTACGAGTACTCGAGCGATAGGCCAACGATTAAGTATTTCCCAATCCACTGTATGGAGGATACTGTCAACAAACCAAATGAGTTCATACCATCTGCAACGCGTCCAATCATTGGAGCCTGCGGATTATCCACTCCGGGGGACTTTTGCTACTTGGTTTCTTCAACAGAAACGGTTCGCAAATGCTGACCTCCAGCGGGATCGCTGTTCACGCGACCTCCCGTTCAACGTCCTCTACCGCATGACGAAGGCATTTCGGACCCTGCAATGCTTTGTGATTCCGATTCGTCTTTCTGCCCCCTACATCTCCTGCAAGTTTGTCGCACTGGTAGTTAATCACCCTATATATATATATATACCGATGAGCCAAAACATTATGACAATCCAGTCGTTATGAAAATTGAAGCAACTGAAGGTGAACTACAGCGTGTGCGCGGGTCGGGACACGGTATAAACAACATCTGATACTGAGCTCGGTTCATCAGTGTTACTCTTGTTCTTCAGATGAGAAAGACAGCAGATGTGAACGAGTTTGACAAAGGCCAAATTGTAATGGCCAGATGACTCGGTCAGACCCTATCCGAAACGGCAAGGCTGGTGGGATGCTCATGGTTGGCCGTGATTAGTACCTACTGAAAGTGGTCCAAGGAGGGGAAGCCCTCGAACCGCCGGTGAGGTTTTCGACGATCATGGCTCATCGATGCTCGAGGTGAGCGAAGGCTGTCCTGGATGATATGTGGCAACAAAAGGGCGACTGTGGTACAACTAGCCGGTAATTAATTGGAATGCTGGTGACGGGAGTAATGTGTCTCAATTTACAGTACGTTGAACCCTGCTGAAAATCGGGCTGCATAGCCGCAGGCCGCTCCGAGTGCCCATGCTAATCATGGTTCACCGACAACAGTGCCTACAATGGGCATGCGAGCATCGAAACTGGACCTTGAGTTATTGGAAGAACGTCGTCTGGTCCAATGAATCGCATTTCCTGTTGCACCATGTGGACGGCCAGCTACGTATGCATTGTTTACCTGGGGAAGTGATGGCACCTGGATGCACCGTGGGATGAAAAGAAGGCGGTGGTGCCGGTATCACGCTTTGGGTAATGTTCTACTGGGATACCATGGGTCCAGTCATCCATGTGCTGGGCACTGACGTCTACTGCCTACCTAAACATCATGGATTTGCAGGAATTGTCGTAGCATGATGCACATGTTATTTTTAGCTCCTGTATTACCGTGTCAGAACTATGGATTTATTTCGTGTTAAAAGTGCAGTTTGTTACCAAATTGATAATTACAACTTGAGGATTCTGTAGGTAAGCATAGTTCTGTGTTATTAGGGCTCTTCTTCGAGTATCTTCAATTTTATTCTCACCGCTATTGTCTTTGGTCACTCTGCTTAGGCGCTATAGCCGAAGGGAGGTAGCCAAATTGTATTAATGTCCTTATTTCAGCGGATTGCCTGACCGCCACAGTTCTATCGTCGCTAATTTGACTGGGGCTGTTTTTCCCCCTTCCATGACCTTCGACGGCCATTACATCGGAGCTACCAGTTTCACCGTTTTGTGCCAGCAGTGTTTGTTTTAACAGCACACACGCGTCGCAAGTTTTCACCGTTTATAAAGATCTGTATGCCCATTTTCTGCCAAGATCAGCTACCAGACTGCAAGGAGTTGATCTGACTTCAGGTCAACTCCTGGAGAACAGATCCTGTTCTCCTGGACTCTGCAGACTGAAGAGGTTTCAAGATAAACTCTTCGTTTGTCTCACTCATTATTTTTAGACATTAAATTCGCACTACGCATATACTTTGATTTTAGTTAACATGGATGATAATCAACCCTTTGCAGCTGATAACTTTCCTCCATTACCATCTTCTGGTGAGATCTCAACACTTCCGACCCCTCAAGTGCCATTAATTCAATCACCGAAACCAACTATTGCCTGTCAGGAAAGTTCATCTTCCAAAGGTGCTAGTGATTCTCTTTTACAATATAGTCTTGACAAAGAAAGTCAGACGGATCTCCGTTCGAGTAATAAACTTGGAACTGCACGCGCAGATGAGAAAAATAATTTAACAAATGTTCAGGCAAGTGATCCGGGACAGAATTGAAAAAATGAGACGGGATCTCTCTAGTTTCCTTTCTTACGAAGGCAAAAAGATTTCCAAGTAACACTATAATGGATAAATGGCTCAATTTGGAGATGGCTGCGACGACTTATCTCCTTGTAGAGAATGAAAAGCTAAAGGCCCTAAATGTAGAAATAAATACACGTATCAATCTTTTGGAAAGAGTTATAAATAAGGTTTCCAGTATAACAGCAAATATGTCTTGTTTGGCCAAATAATCTGTTCGTGACAGTTCCTCTACAGACAAAGCTACATTAAGATATGTGTCCCCTGCCCCGTTTATCACGGATGATTCAACTTTGCAGGAAAACATAGCTACTGATACCTCTCCTGTCAGGAGCTTTGCTGATGCTACCCGTTCCACTTCAAATGTTCCTAAAATGAAACCTGACAATGTCTTAATTCTTAGAGCTTCTGAAAACAGCAACCATAAGTAAAGTGCTGATGTTAAGACATTGGTGGCCAAAACTCTTAAATCGGATTTAAAAAATGTTAAGATCAAGTCTCTTAGGCTAGTGAGGGACAAAGAAGTCTTGCTGGAAGCGGCCTCTAAAAGAGATCTCGAGTGTTTGTCTTCCTCGGAGTCCTTTATATCTGGATATCAGCTCATGTGTTCCTCGCAAGGGAAACCCCACTGTGTTGATTTTTGACGTCCCAAAGGAACTGACACATGATGAGATACTTGAAAATTTATATAATAAAAATCTTGGCAATTCTGATTTTACATTTCAGGAGGTTAAGAACGGAGCTTTCTTTCGCTTCTCAACTAAAACAAAGTCCAATTTATCTGTAAACTGGGCTGTTCGTTTTTCTCCCATGATTTACAAACATATAATTACTTTGGAGCGCATATTTCTTGCCTGGAGCTCTCATAGACACAGACCTTATACTGTTGTGATGAAATGTTTTCGCTACTTGGGATACGGTCACGCCGCTCAGTACTGCATGCACGAGTCCCCGTCTTGCAGTCACTGTGCGCGTAGTGGTCATGTGTTTAACGAGTTTCCTAACAGAAACGAAGAGCCATCGTGTATCAATTGTAAGAGAAAAAAAAAACGCGACTTTCACCATTCGGTGAGAAATAGCAACTGTCCTGTCTACAAAAAAGCCTTGGAAACAGCACGACTGACGATTGCCGATGAGCAGCACACACAATTCCAGGGTATATAGTGTAAATAATTCCCCTGCTGGTGATGTTAATCGTAAGAACTTGCCTAGTGTTCAGTCTATTAACCTGAACATTATGCAGAAAAACGGGCATCATTCTAGAGTTGTTTTGGACAAGATTAGATTAACAGCAGAACAAAACTCAATCGACAAGATCACTATTCAAGAGCCATATTTTGATAGGGGGCGAATGGGAGATCGTTCAAAGATCATGGGGTATTCTCTTTCCACCCAAGTAATCCAACCTGTTCACCAGGAATGAAGACTTGTATTGTATTAAATGACAAAATTGATGTAACTGTCATTAACGGTATCTGTCACCAAACTGCTACTTGGATCCTTGTCACATATTCTACCATGACCTTCTATATCATCTCAATATACTGCCCCCATTGGAAGACTTAAATAATTCGTTAAATTATCTAGAATCAACATTGAATTTTCTGGGTCCTCATAATGTCCTTATTTCAGCGGATGTAAACGCCAAGTCTAAGTTTTGGTTTAGTGCACGCTCCGATGCTCAAGGACAGTTACTGAAAGAATTTATTATTATTAATAACATGAAGATTCTTAACAGACCTCAACAGTTTACTACGTTCTCCAGCTTCCCCGGCGAATCAAACATTGATGTCACTTTCTCAAATTCCTTGTGTAAGCTAATCAATGATTGGATTTGATTGGATTGATTGTTTCTAGCTAATCAATGATTGGACTCTACAGCCTAACTGGACAACTACTGATCATCGGGCTATTTATTTCTCAGTCTCCATACCTTCTCGTCCCCCAGTTTCGAGTATCTGTGTGCCTGATTTTTTTTTGCTTCTCAATTAATAATATTAACTGGGACATTTTTGAATACTCTCTAAATGCTGATTTCTCCAAACTGACTAACTCTCATTTTGACGCTATGTCTGTGACTGAAGCTGCGACACAGATTAAAAAAATTCTGATTAATGCATCATACAAATCATCAAGGAAAAAACGTGTCAATTCCAAAACTCGTTCCTGGTGGCCATCAGAATTATCTTTGCTTCGGAAACAGGTCCACCACACTCGACGCAAATATCAGCGTAATTGTCATCTGTCTCAGGCTGATGTTCGCACCTTTTATAATTGTTACATTGATCTCAAGAAACGGTATGCGAAGGCGATTGTTATTAGAAAGAAGGAAATGGACAAAATTTGTGTACAACTCTGGTAATGCAGACCCGTGTGGGCTACTTTATAAAATTGTAAGAAATAAATTATTTACACAAGAAGTGTATGAAAAGGAGGTGATTGTCCTTCTGTATAAGGCAATGGTCAGGCCACCCTTTGGGTACTGCGTACAGGTCTGGAGGCCTCATTTTAAAAAGGATGTAGATTTGCTTGAGCGTGTACAGAAATGGGCAACAAGATTGGTGAGGGGAATGAAGGGATCATCTTACCAAGAGAGGCTTAAGTTCTGCAAATTGCAGCGGCTGGAGACTAGGCACTTGCGAGGTGATCTGATTGAGGTGTACAAGGCCTTGAGTGGGTTGAGCACGCTGAATTCTGATGGGATTCTTTCACTTGTTCAGATTACGAACCTAAGGGGCATAAATTCAAATTGGGGAAAGACAGCTGTAGAATAGATGAACGGAAATTTGCCTTTAGGCAGCAGGTGGTTAATTGCTGGAACAAACTTCCATCTGTAGTTGTGGAAATTGATAGGTTAAATAAATTTAAGGAGGAACTGGGCAAGCATTTAGAGGCAATGGTTGTGCGATTTTTTTTTTTGGCTGATGCTACATAAGCTCATACACTTGCTTTCTTGCATCAAATGCCACGGTTACTATTACTATTACTATGACACTAGCTTGGTTTCGTCACATGGTGCATCTAGGCACCATCACTTCCCCAGGTAAACGATGCACACGCACCCGGCCATCCACATGGTGCAACAGGAAACGTGATTCATAAGACTAGGTGATCCTCTTCCAATCACTCAAGGTCCAGTTTCGATGCTCGTGTGCAGATTGTAGGCGTTGTCGCCAATGAACTGCGGTCAGCATGGGCACTTGGAGTCTACGCAGCCCTATTTTCAGCAGGGTTCGATGTACTATGTGTTGTGGCACATTACTCCCGTCACCAGCATTCCAATTACCAGTGAGTTGCACCACAGTTGCCATATACCATCCGGGAGAGCCTTCACTCACCTCGAAGAGCCATGGTTGTCCAACACCTCGTCGGCGGTTCGTGGGTTTCCCTCCTCGGACCACTTTCAACAGGTACTAACCACGGCTGACCGTGAGCACCCCACCAGCCGTGCCATTTCGGATATGCTCTGACCCAGTCATCTGGCCATTACAATTTGGCCTTTGTTAAACTCGCTTAAGTCCGCTGCCTTTCCCATCTGAAGAACAAGAGTAACCCTGATTAACGAAGCTCAGTATCAGGTGTTTTATACCGTGTCCAGAACCATGCACGCGCCGTATTTCACTTGCAGTTGCTTCGATTTGCAAAACGACTCGATGGTTATAATGTTTTGGCTCATCGGTGTATTGCACATACATATAAATACAAATACTACATAGATTTTTATATTTATATTATGAATAATAATTCCTTTATAAATATGTAAACTATGAAGTCAAAATATTTTGTTTTTTGACTTGTAAAATAAAGTAATAATAAAAACAATTTTAATGGAAACTTAACTTATTTATTGGACAATAACAAGGTATAAGAATAAAATTTAAATACTTAACAAGTTTAGTTTAAGAATGCTTTTATATTACACGTTTTCTCCGTTTATTATTATTAGAAATTTTATCACTACTTTAGAAAATATTTACACTGAAAATGAGCTCCCTCTTCACGTGAAGCCCACTGGCCATGGCTCCTTTGGCCGTAGCGTTAAAGCGGCTCTACTTAAACAGGCTACAAGAATGGGCCCTCGTGGGTAGCACAGTTGGTAGAATCATCGTTGTCCCCACACCGGGTACAAAAGACACGAGTTCGGGTTCTGTCAATGACGTGAGTAATCTTTATGGGCCTTTTTCACAATGTGGCTGAGTTTGTCGGTCTCAAGCGACAGTAGCATGGTTTTTCTCCAGGAAACTCAGGATTAACGTCCAGCAAACAGAAAACCGACCACAGAACACATGCAATTTACAGACAGTATATATGGAGCAGTATAGTCTTAGTTGCTGATGCTAGAACAACTGCAAGAATGGTCGGAAAAGTGGCAGATATGCAGCAAAATGCAAGGTCATACGCTTGGGGAATAGCAATCCCATAATAAATTATACACTTGATGGGGTTGAATCAAAAACTGTAGAATAAGAAAGGGATCTGGGAATTATATACGGGCAGATATCAATTTCGATGAGCAGTGTAAACAGGCAGCGAAGTAAGACCATGATTTCCTATCGATGATTTATCGAAAATTATCTTGTAGAGATATGGAGGTCACAGTTCCACTATATAAGACATTTGCAAGACCACATTTGGAACACTGTGTTCAAGTATGGAGACCTCATCTGAAAAAAGCCACTGAAAAGTTGTTCTTCTTGTGGGGTTTTATGAGTATCACCGATTAAGACCAGATTGCTCCGTGTATACTGTCTGTAAATTGCGTGTGTTCTGTGGTCGATTTTTTCGATTTTCTATTTGCTGGACGAAAAAGCCAAGTTTCCGGGAGGAAAAACCATGCTACCCTTGCATGAGACCGACTAGCTCAGCCGCGTTTTGAAAATGGTCCATTAAAATTCCTCACATCATAAATGGGACTCGAAGTTAGGTCTTTTCCACCCGGTGTGGGGAGGACAACAATTCTTCCAACTGTGCTACCCACGATGGCCTTCTTGAAAGGGTCCGAAGACGCGCAACTCGCATGGTGAGGTCGGAAAAAGAGCGACCATATGAGGAAAGGCTCCGCATTTCTGGGATACAGAGCTTGGCAACCAGACACTGAAAGGAGTTGATAAAAGAAATGAAGGTGATGTAGGAAGTTCTCTTTTAGCCAGCGAGTCGTTGATTGATGGAACAGGTTACCTTCGCATGTAGTTGAGGTTGACAGTTTGAATAAATTCAAAGTTCAACTGGATAGTTATTGGAGGGAAGCAAATAATCTGTATTTTCTTACCTAGTCTCTCTCTCTCTCTCTCTCTCTCTCTCTCTCTCTCTCTCTCTTTTGCCAGTGCAGCAAAAGCCTGTGGCTTCCTTGCACTAATGGCTATTACTGTCCTTATTTTTATATTTCGAGCAGGGAAAAAAAAGAGAGAAAAGAAAGAGAAAAAAAACTGCTCACTCGATGCTAAAATCTAGGAACTGCTCTGGCGTTTTATATGTAAATCTGTTTTTTGTTTTTTAATTTCAGAAGAATCCCTCGTCTCGCGTATGGGACTGAAAGTTCGACCCAAGTTCATTCGCTTCCACAAAGGTAAACAGTCCCTCAAAATTTGTTACGCTAACATTCATTAAAAATCCTGGGTGGCTATCAAACTATGGAATAATTTTACCACTGCTGAACAGTTATACATGAATTCAGAAACAGCTTAACTTTTTGTATAAATTTCGCACTCGAAGACAAACATGCAGGCATTAAAGCTCATCCTCGAGCAGGCTGGATGATAGTATACCGCCTGAATCTGAGAATATATATACCTAGCACATCGCTTGAATATCGACCGTAGAGGGAAACGACGAAGAAAAATAAACTGCCTGAGAAAATGACTTGTGTGTGAAACGTGAGAAGAGTAAGCGGACAGCAGGGAAAGAATCGATGAATAGAGGAGATATGATTTGGACTAATGTATAGGTGAGACTGAGTTTAGAAAGCAGGGAGGTTATGTGCAGAATAATTAGTGTGTTCTGAATAGATGAATCTGGAGCTTGCATGAAAGTGGTGTACATTTAATAAGTGTAACGACACAGCAGTTTACGCGCTGGCTATCCTGATCCAAAAGAGCTTATTTTCGTTGGGAATATACAAAAGATCTCGGGTAGAATATGTATAAAATCTTTAGTGCTTAATTTTTAAAATATACGATGCAAATATCTATGAAACATTAGAGATTAATAAACTATTATTAATTGAAAGCACAGTGATACTTAGGAGTTTAAAACAAACCGCTGACATCAGTAATTTACTATTCTTATAATGCCAATCAATATTCACACCTGTTAGAAACTTTTAAATACACACTAATATTTAATGTTACGTATGCTTAATTCCTGAACACCTGTCAGTATTTTATTTTGTATTAGTTTTAGTATTATAAGAGCTAAATCATACAAGGAAGCTGTTCAAATAATTACTTCCTATTTTCGAATACTATTCAAAGGCTTACTCTAATTTAAAAAAAAAATAATAAATAAATAATTTTCGGAAGTAGGATCGAATTTAAGTATTAAAGTTTTAAAATATTATGTTATATTGCATAATTAATGTTTAGAAGCGTTATTGATTTCATTTTGGACATTGACTCATTTTCATTAATGTCCGGTTGAAATGAAACTTTTTATGGCATTCCCAAGAAATCTACCTCCACTTCACCTTCCCCCAAATTGCAGCAATGCATCATGGGAAAAAATGCTTGCAGATTCGCATTAGGACAGTTATGCAATTAAGTGGTGCAATTAATATTTGTTTATAAGCAGTTGATCGGCACCAATACTATGGTACAAGAGTAGGAACAAATAGATGGTATTTGTTCTGAATCATTAGACAATCTCAAGCTTTAGCCATGAAATATCCTATGTTTAGGGTTTTGTGATATAAACGAGTACTAAATGTACTTACCGCTCTCTTTTACAGCTGTACAATGCAATAAAATGTTACAATATAAACTTTTAAAACAACAAAAATTGTTGAATTAAAAATAAGACAGTGGTTCTTAACACAGATTTTATAACAAAAGCGGGTATTGACTTATACGACGAATATATGATTAAGCACGACTTTTTAAGGCAAAAAAACAAAACAAAAACACATGGAGCTATTCACAAATTACACAGCGCAAGGAGGTGAGGCTGGACATATAATGTGACTTGAATTACGTAACGAAATACTACTGTATTTCGTTACGTAAAAGGCTGGAGGGGAGGAAAGTGAGGAACAAGACTTTTGTTACTTTTGTTACGGTGAGAGTACTTAAAAGTTTTAAAAAAAGTGTTACATAATTGTGAATAGTGCCTACAGGCGAAGCATTCTGAAAGTAATACGACTCACTTTCTACTCCCACAATGCCCACATGCATAAACATGCGTTTCCGTGGTACTGGCAGCTTGCCGGAGACAGGCTGATTTCAAACGGTCAGCTAGTTACTTCGTCAAGAATCTGTGACAAAGACCACTAGACGTCAGTATATCGCGTCAGTGAACTACGTGAATTGTGCGGTTCTTTTTGCCTGTCTAGAAGGATAAAAATACCCAAGCCTTTTTCAAACCAGAGATATCAATCGCTAGTCTAACCGCAAGGGCCTCATTTCAAAGGTAGTAAATAAACATGTGCGCTCACGTGTTTGCAAAACACAACAGTGAATTCAAAACTGAACATTCTTGCGTAGTGTCAGGCTGATACCAATGAAATCATTCACCAGGTCATCAGTGTTCAAAAGGCTCAGACGGCATTTCGTCATACTTTTCCATTCTCATAATTTAATTGGGGTTATATGCCTGCACACAAGCGTAGAACTAATTTCACCGTACATCCAAATTTTTTGTGAAAATTTGATGAACTGCACATCAACAGTTCAGTCAATGTGCAATCTAATTAATATATTCGTAGATCCATTTGATCCCATTTTCTGATTCTCTGCAGCGTTCTATGATAAAAGTAATCCTGAGTGCGACTCGTCCTGTAGAGCGATTTCCTTTGAAAAATTCCTCAAAAAAGGGGGTACCCGAAAAGAATGGTCAATCCATTTCCTAGACTACGGAATTTTCTCAGCTATTTCTAAGTTATATGAGGTTCTCCGCGAGAATGGCATTCTCTCCTATTTCCCATGAAGTGAAGAGCAGTGTATGAAACACAAAGAGCTATTGATTTCATGCAAGGCACGATCTCATGGAGTAGTTGCGTAACAGACTATCAATGCTGCTCTTTAAACCTAGAATTTCGAGTTTCTTGCAGAGTAAGGAAAAGCAAACAGATTCGAAAGCATCATAAACATCAAGAAGCAGGGTGTAAGTCCGCAAGTGTGAGTAATTTAGATCGTTTGGGCTTCATGTATACTACAAGAGAATGAAGCTTCTAATGGATTTCAATGTGAATCACGATTAGCACAAGGAAAGTCTTCTGAAAAAGTTTAACCTGTTCTGAGATAATGAGAGTACCCTAATTGTTCTTTTCTATATGGATGATATTATTTTCTACTGGATAGAAAAAGAACTTGGGGGGGGGGAAGTTGAATATGTGCATCAATGGCCATCATGTACTGCCTTCAGATTTCTCGGTGAAATACTGTTCAGGCCAGGATCCCCATTTTTGTGTAAATGGGGATCCTGGGGATTCATTGACTCAACGAAGTAAAGTAATACCACCCCCCGCAATGAATTATTTTTGAATTAAAGACTCAATAAAAAGGAGAATGCCACAGAGGATGTAGAGTATTTAGATAGACAAGACTTGTTGTGGTTTTTTTTTTTTTTAAACCTCTGTTACTGCTGACTATACAAGATTATGTTTATGTGTGTTAGGTGAGTTTAGTGGCGCCTTGAGCTGAAGTGGTTATAATGCGCGACTAGCAACTACGTCTAAAAGGCATCGCCTGCAGGGTGGTCTGTAAGTAATAAAACTATCTTGAAAATCTGCTATTGTAAATATATATAAGTTATTTTAAACAGAGTTTAATTTTTTTGTTATTGTTTCAGAGTATTTTAAACGTAGGAAAGACAGACTTTACAATGAAGTAGAGGACTTAAATCGTAAAGTGACATGCAAAATATGAAAATGTTGCAGAATTTCCACGCCAGTTCAAGGTGTTTTTTTGAACATAAAACACCCATAAAGCAAATTGTGAAGAACACTGATAAAGCGGAAACAATGCACAATCTACGAAACGTGTAGGTCAGACATCTGCTGAATTGGAACTTGTAACAGAAAATACTGAAATAAGACCGAAAAAATCTCAAAGAACGCGAAGTTTGGAACTTAAAATACCTAAAATAAACTTAAATCGAATTATAAAGGAACTTAACTAATTCAAAGGTCATCATCCCATGTTGCTACAAAATTTGAACACGGCGGCTGCCGTAGCCAAGTGAATGGGTACATAAATACACATGCTTTGAGTGACTGGAGATCAAGCTCATGTCTCTACTAAATACGGTGCATTCTTTCGATCTTGTGAACTCTCCTGACCGTGTGGTCGTCCCGGAGTATAAACAGAAATTTCATTTATTTTTATTTTAAAAAGAAGATTGGAATATGCCGAACGTTTTTTGGCCGTGAGTCAAACGCAGATATCGTTGACAACGTTTTGTGGATTAATGAAGTCAAATTTAACTAAATGGAACTGTTAATCACCATAACTCTTAACAACTCCCGTTGATTCTTTAAGGACTTAAACGCTCCTGGCTTGACAGTTTGGGGCGGAATTTTTGACAGGTGTTATTCTCAAACCTTTTTTCTTTAAGTGAGAGGAGAAAAAATCTAAGACCGCTAAAAGACAATCATTCCATTTATATAGCCTAAAATCAAGTTTCAGCATTGTTTTTTATGCAATGGAGCACCAGCTCACTATGCAAAAATTGCCCACGAATTCTCAGACGAAAATTCCCAAGTTGAATCATCGGGGGAATTCCCAATGACTGGGGGAAATTATTAAAAGGAAACAGTATTTAGTAATAAGCTCAGGTTTCTGCTGGAGCTTCAACGTTCAACAGTTACAAAATTTGAGAAAAAAATTGAGGAATTTTTATGTGTCGCAGTGTACTCAAAAGAATACAATTTTGTGAAAACTAAAATGGCGCCGAGATGTAAATTAAAAAAAAAAAAAAAAAATTCTCTAAGTTTATTATTTGCCTTTTCTATTAGGCTAAAATTAATAACAATATACAGGGGGTTTCAAAATTACGCATACACACTTTAAAACTTTATATTTAAGGAAAAATATATACAAATGTAATTTTTTTTAAACAATAAAACTTCACTTTGATTATTCAAAATGCCCTCCATCAGTATTAATGCATGAGCAGCATCTATCTTCAACAGATCTACATACTGAAATGCACAAATCAGGTGAAATGTTTTCTGCTTCTTGTTGAATTTTTTAATTCCTTCATCATTCTAAAAAAACGTGTATGGTTTAAACCTAGCTCTTGTGAACACAGTCTTGTTGATTTTCTTGGGGTGCACAAGATTGCATCTCTTACAGCTTCAACGCTTTCATCAAGAAGTAATTCTTGATGTCCTCTTCCTGCCACATGCTAAGTTATTGATATTCTGAATGGTTCCATGCTACTCAAATTTATCCCGCAAACGAGTAATTGTTAAACGTGTGGGCGCTTTTGTTCCATATCGTGATTTCCAAGCACGCTGAACTTCATTGACATTTTCATATTTCCAATACCATTTTATAATTGCCTTTCTTTCTTCAAAACTTAATTGGGTACTCTCCATCCTTTTAGAGGTATCTATAAAATTAAGCAAAAATTAAATTATTGTAAAAATATTGTCTATTTTTAAGTTCCAAAAATGAGTTTAAGAAAATTAAATTGGTGCATACTGTTCATTAAATATAAATTTTTAAAAAGTGTATCCATAATTTTGAAACACCCTGTATATTTAAAATAGTACTGTTATTTACAGTCAAACGTGTTTCCTTACTTATGGATGAACACCCTGTATTTGTTTGTAATTCCATGCGTTCTTCGATTGGTTTGTTGCTTTATATAACTTGGTTTATATAAAGCAACCTGATTGGTTTATATAACTTGATGGACGAAAACTTAAGTTTGTGGGATTGAAAAAACCAACCACGCAACCCACGCCAGAGACGGAACTATCTGAGACAAGTTGCGAAAAAAGCCCGGCCCGTACAAGTCCCTCGCACTATTGACGGGATTCAAACTAAGGCTTTTCCACCCGACTTGGGAATTCATTTATAGCAGTTAATCTCAAAATAGCCTCTTTATATGCAATAAAATAGAGAATTGCAGATAACTCTACATCACCTTATTTACAAATTAATGTGTTTCATAAATTTTTCGAGGGGTTCAGCTGAAGTTTGCTAGCTAAATTAAAAGAAAATGCATTCAGTCGGAACGAGACAATCAGGTATGGGCAAGTGAAGATCACTGAGAAAGACAATGCAACAGAGTAACCCTGCTGTGCATACGTACTCCTCCCGCCCCTTCTTTAATTAAAATGACACACTCATATGTAAAGCTCAATTTTAGTAACAGTGTGGATAATGTAGTTCAAATAACAGCAGTGAGTCCAAACAAAGAGTGGATTCATCATGCAGAAAAGGAAAAAGAAAGTCTACATAAAAGAACAACAAATTTATTCAGTTTCTCGAAACAAATGAAGAAATCTTCCACCATTTCCTATATCTTACAGAGCAACGTCAAAGAACTCTTTTATTTAGAATCTTGTAAGCGTAAAAATGCAAGGAACATGTGAATCGTAGATCTCCTGAAGCTCAATGTGAACGTGACGAGTTTTTCATCTTCGGTTTGTCTGATTTAGCAAGCCAACCTCGTCAGGTTTCCCACTGAGTGAAGTGTGCTCGATGCTTCTGCGATCATTCCACAAACACAGTGAGACTGTTTCTCGCCGCAGGACTCTACAACTTCCATGTTCTGCCCAGCGGGAAGCGTCAAGTTCTCTGAGAATCGCAGTTCCGCCACAAAAGGAATGCCAACTCTTAAAAGATACCTCCTTTCAGAAAAGCGTGGTGTGGTTTTAGTGGTTTTACTAGGGCAGATAAATCGGGTAAATTTCAGACAAACCAGGCCTTTGGTCTTATCTGAAAACGGTTGTATATGCAAGAGCCTTGCATGCAACTAATTTATCATCAGTAACTTTTAATAAAGGGACCGATCATTATAAATGTAAACAATTACTTTGAAAAAATAAGCAAATAAAACAATTGAGTAAAAAAATCGTTCTTGCTCCTTCTGCTTTCAGTTATATTTTATAGTTTTATAAAATATATTTTATAATATATTTTATAACTGAAAGAAAAAAAATAATAAAAAAAGTTATGGAAATAAGGTACTGATGACAAGGGTGCTTTTTTTTGTTGTTGTTTCTTATAAATAATTTTATGATGTCAGCGAGTAGTAGTAGTAGTAGCAGTGGCACCCGATGAAAGAAAACAAGTGTATGAGCTTATGCAGCATCAGCCAAAAAAAAAAAAAAAAAAAAAAAAATCACACCATTCCCTCCTTAAATCTATTCAACCTATCAACCTCCACAACGACAGATGGAAGTTTGTTCCAGCAATTAACCACCAGAATGATCTGTCGAGAACTTCTAAATTTCATTAAAATAGGCCCAATACAAATCCGGCAATTATTATTATTATTATATATTTTTGAAGCTTATAATATAAGCTATTCATTCGCTGTGTATCGCAGCTGAAGCAATGGATGTTATGTTTGTTGCCGTCTACTGATTGAAGGAATGAACAGGCAATATGACAGATGTACAGGACAGAAATGCTCTCGGTTTGCGCGCATAAAAGAAGCTGCCTTTTTATTTATTTAATATATACACCAGTGTTCACTGAATTATTACCACCTACCTAATACCGTGTTGGGCTACCGCTCGCAGGGATAACAGCCGCTCTTCGCCTAGGCATGAACTGAACTAGATATCTGAAGATGCCGGTAGGGATGTGCATACATGCAGCAAGGCTCTCCACAGTGTCGAAATAGATGACGACAGCGCGTCCATACGCCTAACTTCCCGTTCCAAAGCATCCCACAGGTTTTAGATTGGATTGGGGTCAACCGAATTTGGAGGCCAATCGCGATGGGTGATATCTTCACTGTGTTCCTCGAACCACTTGCACAGTGCAGACCCGATGACATCCAACTTACATAATACTTTACAGTTCTCTTGGTGGTTTGAACAGTTCGCCACCATTCTTTGTACATTTTATCCACAGTGTGCAGTGAGCAAATGACAAGACATGCCGTTTCCTATATGGAAGCACACGACGCACGAGCTCCTACACCCATGCTCTTTTGAAACACCGCGATATCTTTACTACGTCCCATAACTGACACTTCATCACTGTGCCTTACACTACCACATTTAAATTACCACTGCTCTAGTGTAGGAAGCTGTTCGGCTTTTTATACATATTGCGAGCTATACGGCATAGTCCATTACGGATGGTGGTCATAATTCAGTGATCACTGAGTGTATATATAAATCATGAATTATTACTATTTGCTAACAAGCCTTAAATGTAATGCATTGCATACATTAAATAACTTATTTTAATGTATTATGTCCGTACAAATACAAAGATGTTTACGGGCCGAACTTCACGTTGTGCAGAATGAAAAATCTGGAATGGCTGACGAGGAGAACCCCTAATTCCTCTACTTGACATTAAATAACTATAGCCCCTCCTCATCCCCGGATTGAAGAGAGCCTTTAATACTTCCTCCATTCGCCAGCGGATATAAACCCAGACCTTTCCAAACGAATTAGAGTCGAACTAACACATGAGAGAGAGAGAGATTGCTGCATCCTCACAGTATGAAATAAACCAAAAGGTTCAAAATGCGTGCTTTTTTGAATGCAAAATAATTATATTAATATTTATCCTATTCCCCTTTTAGGAATAAAATTGATGTGATTTGCTTAAAAAATGCTGATTCTGTCGAAAATATAACTGAAAGAAAAAAAAATAAATAAATATAAAAAGTCATGAAAATAACGTACTGATGACAAGAGCTTCCCCCTCCCTTTTGTAACAAAGTTTTATTACGTGACCGAGTATGATGCTCAGATCAGCGATTCGTCTTATGGATAAAATCAAACATAAAGAAAGGAAACTGGGGAGAATAAGTAAAACAAAAAAAAGTAATGATAGCTTATTACTTTGACGTAATAAATGTAATACAGATGCATTAAGTTATATATTGACCTGATCAGGAAACTCTCCTTCATTGACGAGAAAGTCTTCGAAGCAGAAAAAATAAATTATTAGGTGAGAATTGGCTGTCTCGACTACGCTTCTTTCTTTCAAAACTCCATTTCTAACTTCGATTTAAGGATGTTAAGAAAATTCCTTATTACGATGGAGGTGCTCATATAGTTATATCCACATCCCAAAATAGCTGCTTATCAATAACTTCCACTAAATATATCATAGCTCAAGTCAAACTTTTCTGCATGTGACAGCACGAACCATCACTCACTGCCGATAAAAATTTTATAATGGCCGCAGCTCCGCCAGTGGTTCTCCGAGAGCGCGTTTTTCTTGACAGTGATGGCTTCAGAAGCAGACGTGCGGTGCTAATATTCCAACAGAACAAAGGCTGCGCTGGGGAGCATAATGAATACACACACACCTGTGCTCACTGACACAGGATAGCCAATAGCATTCACGAAGGATACTCCATATGCCACTAACCATATAATTTAATGACTACAGCAGGGCCGTTTAAAATCACACTGTAACTTTCCACTGCATGTGTGCTAACGAAAAGCAGAGGAAACGTAACAGTTATACACTGTGCAAGTTTTTATTAAATATTTATTAGCGTTTCCAAGCATAAAGAATGAGCTACCAACTTCAATTAAGTGTTCCAAGTTACACGTCGGGAGGCGGAAGAAAACCAAAAGTGGATGGGGAGGAATATTTCGCTATCAGTTTTTAAAGGAGAGTAATTCGTAATAAATACTGACTGATTTATTCGGAAAACTAACTTCTACTGTTAAAGCAGTTAAAAGAAGAGTGTGAACATATCTTATCGCTTTATACATTAGGACCATAAGGTGATACAGTTATCGTTGATTTCTCGAAACTGGATCATTACTTTAGTGGGCAGTTGAATTAAAGAATTATTACTCAATCATTATGATTTCCAATAAATATTCAATGAAAATATGTACTAGTGAGAAACACGGTGCAATGAAAAAGTCTTCATAGTTCATTATCCCGCTACTCATATTATTCTAATACAGGGGCGGGCCAACTTTTCAAGATTACGGGCGATCTAATATCCTAATGATCAGTCGCGGATTATATCTAAGCAACGAATTACTATTCATATTGTATGGTATGCTATTTACGCTTAATAATGTTAAAATTATAACAATAATTCATTTAATTTTATAGTTTTTTTTTTTTTTTTTTTTTTTTTTACATAAATAAAAGCAGCTGTCCTTACAACAGAGAATGAAATTTTTCATGATTAAAACTGGTTGAATGTCAATCATGCTTTCAAATATTTGCCGTAATCATTTACATATTAATTCAGTGGCAACGTATTTGTCCCCCCCTTCATATCTACAGGGGGAGAACTGGTTGAGAGTGCTCCACCATATATTGATGTTGTCATTGGGGCCAAAGTTGGGAATGTGCCTTATTGATTTGTTCATTAATACTCGTGTTTATTTTAAACGTCATGATGTCCACATACTGTTGATAGGATAGTATATTAAAGAACAGGATGATCAACAACATATCTCAAAATATTGGGGTACCAATGAGATCTGAACGAAAACCAAAGTTTTTCACCTACTCGCATGTTCGATAGCGGAAAAAAAAAAAAAAAAAAAGGTTCAACATATAATGTACTCTGCATTAGGATGTCGTTCCTTACTACTAATTACACATCCACCATGCAGAGAATTACAAAGAATATAAGCTCCTAAGTCAAAAATCCCGTTGAATTCAATCATTGGAAATGATACCAACTTGGCTGCCAGCAGCGTATCGATCAAAATATAACCAGTTTCAGGGTCGTCCAACCTTTAGGGCAGGAGTGTTCAAGCTTTTTTTTTTTTTTTTTGGATAGGGGTCAAAGCAGACTAAAATGCTAAAGGTCGCCTTTATATTTCCGGGGTTTTTTTTTTAACATTTCTTTCTATACATTAAAAAGCTTTTCCTACTAGGGATTTTTTATTCAGCCAATGGGAGAAGAGGGATGCGGGTTACATGGTAATACGTAACAGAAGCTTTTACTGTGGTAAAACAAGCTTCTGTTTTAGCGTGGTCATGCACCATTCTTGATTTCCATATGTAACGTATTTATGTATTCGTAGCTGAGGAAGACACACACACAGTGTCGAAAGCTTCCGTAAGTATTTTATTTTATTTCATCAAAAGAAGCGAGCGATGCGCGAAGCCCCCTAGTAATAACTAAATACAAAAACTATTACAGAACACTAAAAACATTCTTATTATATACTTATAATAATATTGTTAAAAAGTAAGGAAGATACATCGAGGAAAATCGAATATTAGTAGATATGGTATTTTCCAAAGTCGATATGAAAATATATTTTGTGATAAGTTACTTTTCAATTCGAAGGTAGGAGTGGGGTTATAGACAACGAAATAAAAAAAAAAATAAAAAATAAAAAAAATCCGTAACTATTCAGAATTAGGCTCATGTTTACGTGAACTTTTTGTTTTCAAAATTGTTTTCAGGTCCTGAATCGATCCTGAAAGTATAACTCACCTGCTATTAAACACCCTGTATGTATATAACGTGTACTATGAATAGATAAAAATCAAATCGACCAAATTCAATCAAACGGAAAAATCTAAAACAGGTAAATCGAAACAAATGCAGTGAATCAGAAACGTGTGATGGTTGAATTTAAAGAAAGAAATAATCATTAAAAAAAAAACTGTGTGTCGAGCACGCACGTATAGCGTAAGTTACATGAAATTTAGTTAGGCGAACATTTATCACTTGACCGAGGATCCCGTATTGACCGCATGAATGCCGCAGGCGACGAATCTGCATGAATGGGAGCCTCGGAAAGATGAGACGTTCCGTTACCAAATCTAGTTTCGGTAAGTGCTGTGGCAACAAATGATATTTAAAACCATTTGACTTCGATAGAGGGCGCCTCCGTAGCCAGGTGGGAAGGAGCAGCAGTGCGTAGCACACGCTTCTTGATTAGACCGGGGTTCGAGCCCGTCACCATCAAATACGGAGGGTGCGGAAATGTCACCGCATATTCCGGGAGCAATATGGCCTTAGTTGCTAATGCTCCTAAAAACCAAACAACAACAACTTCGATAGAGCCGGAATCACTTTGTTCTTGAAAGAGCCAGGACAGCTGCTACTGCGACATTTGACTTATATCCTCATTTGGAAATGCTGTTTGAAGACAACGTGATCTCGAGCTGCTAAATTCTTCACCTCGTTTTTGAACCAAAACCGATCACACACGGTACAGACTGAACCGAAATCATTATCCAGGAATGTACGTTTAAATTGTTCGTGGTTGCTTCGGCGTTTCTTAAAACACCTGTTGCTGCTCCTGCTGTGTATTACACCCGCTACGTGTTGAACGATTTGATGGAGTACTTCTGGCTGTTGTTGTTATTGTTGTTGTTATTTGGTTTTTAGGAGCATTAGCAACTAAGGCCATATTGCTCCGGGATATGCGGTGGTCATTCCCTGACCTTTCCACATCCTCTGTATTTGGTGGTGACGGGCTCGAACCCCGGTCTAATCAAGAAGCGTGTGCTACGCACTGCTGCTCCTTCCCACCTGGCTACGGAGGCGCCTGTGTACTTCTGGCAGTCGGTTTTGGCTTCTCTTTTCATTTACGACTGGGCTTCGATGATTCTTCATCGTTTTCATTTGCAATATCAACTTCCATGATTCTTTCTTCCAAATTCACTTCTAACGTTTCTGGGGAGATGTAAGGCTCTAAAGACGTGGATGGACCGTCTCAGGCTTCTCTGTTCAACTCCAATTGCATGCTGTAATTTCTTCCGCTGTGGCAATAGCTTAGATCTCTCCTTTGTACTCAATGGTGGTGGATTTCGGTGGTCGCATTGCATGTATATGTACTCTATACACCTTACAACGCTCGCTATTAGTCTTCGACATTTTGAATTATAAATGTTTTTTCCGTCGAAAATTTTTATTAAATACTGTGAAGAATGACGAAAGCAATAGCATGACGGAATCAGTAGGGGTACCGATTGGGTCATACGTCGCTCGTGCCTGGTACGGAGTGGTACAATGGTGGAAAGGGAGATGAATAATTTCGTGTGGCATTTTCTTGACCATTTTTGTCAATCCACGGACGCATTGTATGCGTACTATACGCCTTACAACGCTCACTACAGTGGACTCCCGCTTTACGCTTGGTTCACTGTACGATCAAATCACTTAACGATGGACACTCATTAACAAAATACCGTTTACTATACGATATGTAATAAGCGCCAGTCATTGTGATCACGTTTACGATTCTATTAAAATTAAATAGCGAAAATAGGAGGAATATTATCCACAGGCTATAAAAGTAAAAGATTTTATGCACAGATTTACACTTTATTACCTTACCAATTAACAAAATTAAATGATACGTGAAAACCGGAAGAATATTTTCCACCGATTAACAAAAGAAGAAAAAAAAAAAAAAAAAGTTAAGGCAACTACACCGGGTATTCCCAGATGATCACCCTCCCAATTACTAACCCAGCTTCTTAACTTTGGTGATCGCACGGATACAGGGGGAATTTATTCTAATACGATAGTTGGCTGTTCAGAGTGCCTATAACGCGTTTACTTATGACAACGGTCGCATTTTCGTTGCGTTTTTTGTGAATCTACGAACGAAGTTACTCCCATTTGAAAACTGCCTGGAGCGCGCCTATAGAAGTTTCACTTCAAAACAAATAAAAGTATTAATCATTCGCTCACATTGAATTATCAGATCGGCAGTGACATCGAAAAATCTGCTAAGTGGGATGACATGTGTGTTTCTAATCGAACTTTGACTGATGAGATGGCGAAAGCCAACTGAGTAAATGTAAACTTGAACCCTGTGGAATGGTCCTTACCTGGCTTAGATAGTACGAATTTCTAACTGTTAACCTAATTTATATTTTTGTTAAAGAGACATTAACTTTGAGTTATCTTTTCTGAAATGAACACAATCAATAGAAACCTAAAGAAACAGGGAGGAAAAATAACGGTGATGAAAGCTGCTTTAAATGTAAATACTGTACAATATATCGTAATTTAAAAGAGATCTTAATTTGATCAGTAATGGGATGCATAATGTCACATGAAAAGAAGTCGAAAGAATGAGAGGGGGGAGGGAAATATTATAATTCGTTTAAATAAATTCTGGTCTTTATATACTGCAGCGCATTTTTCTTTTAATAAATTTACTATTTACCAAAATAAAAATGCAGGTTTGCCAATGTAAGTTGTTTCCTAAAGTCCATTAAACTTTATAGCAGTTTATCTCAGGATAGCGCTATTACCTTTTAAATGCTACCATTAGTGTAGAAAGAAATTTACCGATTTATTTAAAAAAGCTGTTACACAAATAATCTTAAATTAATATGTAATTAAATAAAAAAAAAAACAAATTTTGAGCAGAAGCGTGAGAGCTACAGATTAGTGCACAAAGGTGAACAATAGCATCAGCCTTATGTTTTAAAGCAAGTAACCACAGGTTGTCTTAATACTACACCCGCAATTCAAATAAAGAGCACTGCTCTGAAAGAGAAGCATGCTAAATGCTGAAGGAGAAAATACTAAAGCATGCTTTCTCTCGTCTTGTCAAAATATTATACCATTGGTTGTGAAGGCTTCACTAACTGTGCCCACCGATGAGTTGCTTGTTAGCACCAAAAGGCAGTAGGGATTACGGTCACATTTCAGATAAATACAGTAGCAGAATACCCTCTCCTTATAGAGCAGTTTTATTTGTACTTTGATGACATCGATGTATTTTGTAACCAACTTAGTTTACGCTTGTCTGTATAGACAATTTGAGTCAATTAGAATACTGCAAAAACAAGGTGCTGTCATAGCAGCACAACTGAGAGGAGTCTGTAATTATGTCGCTATATTGTCAAATTTCGTGTCAATTTAAACTTTTGGAAATTGGTGAAATAATGAGCACTTAAACCTGCTTGGAGTGTACTCTACCTTCAATATTTTAAAGAATTACAGATTATTCTCAGACGTTTCGTGGTACTTTACCACTTCTTCAGTAGAAGAAATGGTACAGGAAGGAAAGAAGGTCGAAAGTACCACGAAACGTCTAAGAATAATCTGTAATTCTTTCAAAAATGAAAGGTAGATTACACTCCACGGTTAAAGTGCTCATTATTTCACCAATTTCCAGTTCTTGATATACCTGCGCACCATGCCGCTAAAAGAATGTTTAAAGAATTTAAACTTTTACGATCAACAATTGCTTTGTAATAAATTTTTGTACATTCACGTTTGCAAGAAAGTGCGACCACGCGGTTGATGTGGCCCTACTCTTATCACTTTGGAAGAGGTTTGCGGTTTGATTGCCATCACGGAAGGAAACAATTCTCTATAAAAGCTTTTTCACTAGAGGAGAAGGCAAGATGTAATCAGCCGGTCTCAGGCTGAAGTTTAAGTGCTTTCTACCGGAAAGAAATCCCACACGTATATCCAAAGTGACACTGAATATACGCAATTTACTCATACTTCATGGCCTTATTTTTGTGTTCCTGTTTATTTTAAACAAATCAACAAGAAAATAAGATAACGGGTTGAAATCTAATTAGAGAGAGAGCGCAAATGGTTCCTCTTAAAAATAACCCGGATGATAAAGGCCCAGGTGGACTTCTTCACCAATCAATAGTTAAATAAACAAAAACAGCAAATACAACGAGCTGCGAATATTCTGAATGAGTAATATGCACGTGTGCTAATTTTTTACGAAACAAAACTCAGTAATCCTATTAGATTGCTGGCGAATTCAAAGCCACCAGTTACTAAATTTAATCGAAACACACCCATTAAAAAAGTTGTCATTAAATCAACTATCAGAGCAATGTGACTGGAATTCTTATATAACTGAGGGGGCAGAATAGGCTTTTCATTAAAACATCACAATTGCTCAGCGACCAATGATGAATTGAACGGTAACTGTACAACTAACATTTCTGAGTGCTGCTACACACGCATACGAGGTGCCACAAAATTAATGAGACCGATTTTATAAAATTTCATTGTAAAATTTTCTGCAAATGAAGGTTCTCTCCTTCAAAGTAGCTATACATCGCCTCCAGCGCTCCATACATCCTTGAAAGTTTTTTCCTGTGAGGTGTTTCAGTGCACCGTTTAAAGCCCTTTGGATGTTGTCGATCGCACCAAAATGATGTCCTTCGGGCGATTGTTGATCTTTGGAAAAAGAAAAAAGTCGCATGACAAAAGATTCAGAGAATAAGGTGGTGCGGGGGTTAGAATGTTTCTGGAGGTCAAAAACTCCTAACAGACAGCGCAATGGCATAGTTCATTATCGTGATGCAAAATCCCATTTTTGGCATTTTCAGATCGAATGCGCAGAACTCTTTTTCATTGGCGTTCAAGGACTTCTTGACAGAAAGTTTGGGTGACAGTTTTACCTTGAGTCACGAACCCTTTGTGCACTACTCCACGCTGATCAAAAAAAAAAAAAGATGGACATCGATTTCATCCTGGATTTGTTCATTCGTGCTTTCTTCTGGAGTGGGGAATTTGCAGTGTGTTATTCTTCACTTTGTCTTTTTGTTTCTGGATAGTACTAAGCAATCCATATTTCGTCAACTGTTATTGGTCGCTGAAAGAACTCGGGCTTTATGAAGGAACTCTGTCAGACCTTCAGTATGATTTTTTGATACCGTATTCTCACAAATTTTGCGCATACTCAAATATTCTGTTAAAATTCATGGGCAGCTCGGTGACTCATGTTCAGCTCACCTGCTATGAACCTGAAGATCAACTGTCGGCCACACACAATCAAAGCTCTTGCCCTCTCACAGTCTACAGTACTCTGTTGTTGCCAAGACAGGTCTCCATGCGCGTGGTTCATCTTCAACGGCTCTTTGTCCTTCCAAAGAGGCCTCGTGCCATCGAAAAACTTCAGATCGGGATAAAACTTGATCTCCATCCATAAGCGCTTTGTAACTTTTCACACGTTTCCATCGCGCTTTCGTTGAGTTTGACGTAAAATTTGATGGCGAGACGTTCCTCCATATTTCTAAGCTTCATTCTGTGTGACACAGCTAACCAACACGGGGTTGCTTACTTCATGATGACTTGGCACATACTGAACGCAACAAGATGCGACTGCTTTCGTTGTGTAGCTGTGGATCACTTTGCACTAATAGCGCAAAGTGATTTAAAAATTAAGAAACCCAAATTTTTATTTATTGCAAAAAATATGCAAAAAAAAATAGTTTAATACTTTAAAACTTTCATAATAGATAGCGCAATGTGCATGGATGAGTGAATATACCAACGACAAACGATAATTCCAGATAATAGACCTGCAGCAGAGTTGTTTTCTCTTTGAAAGTTACTCTTACACATACTTTATTCATATAAACATGCGGTAAACATCAATTATCCATATTTGGAATATTGCTTTTAATGTGGTTTTAATCAGTTCAAAAATGAGTTAGAAATTGGGAATAGTAATCGGTAAATGTTAAAAGAGTCAAGTTTGTGTTCTAATTAACTGATTGATGACCTTAGTTAATCACATCTAAGCGCGAACTCCCAGGTGCAGAAAATGAACGTGCCCTTTGATATAGTGATTCAGCATATAAAATGCATACACTATTACCGGTACCATTTCAAGTCAGGGATTGGCATTTTTTTGTTTGTCTCCGGGAATTTAAAAGTCTTGACACGTCCTTGCATCTAATTAGCGCAACCACGTACATTTACGAATTTTTTAATTCATTTAGTGAAACTGCTATGTACTGAAAATAAATGAATGCAAGAAGATACCAGCTTATGAGAGTTTTGTTTCGAACTGGGAACGCATTTTCCAATAGAAACAATGTGAGCATTTAATTTGTAATTTGGATAAAGCAAATACAATGAATATAAACTTTGTTCTAAAAATTAAAGTAATGAAAAAAAAATTGTAACTCAGAATGATTATTCAAAAAAATCGGTCATCTGTCGTTTGCATGATATCGTCCCCAGCAAAGTCAACCTGTTTCTGTTTTAATTCCCCCCCCCCCCCTTTTATTTCGTGTATCACTTTAACCTCTTCACTTATAACTATGCTCTGAATTCACTGTTACCATTATAACAAAAAAAGTATACTCAGCGGGCTTATTCTTCAGTAACTGCGCTGGATGGGGACATAAGAGCCATAACAGCACTACAACCATCTTGAGTGAACACACAGTAAAATAGAAATACAGAAAGAGATCTAAATAAAAATATCTTTAAATAAATTTCTAAATAGAAATTTCGAAAGCAGGTTAACGATTTAGTGATAATTAGTAATGAAACATTTATTTTTACTGTCCCAGGTTCCTGCGATTACATGAAGCATTCAGCTGACCAATTTGCTGAATACTTTCGAAAAATTTTAGATTGTCTTGTTTATAAACAACGTCGTTAGAGCTTTCACCAACTTGTACTTGAGAAAAAACTCAAGAAGCCGTACTCTATGCAGTCTTCATGTAGTCTTATATCGTTTTCTGGAATTCGTGGGGTGCTTTGTTATGTCCACTATATAACAGAGAGAAATTTCACTGTATGATGCCCTGTTCGGCTGTTGCACATGCTAAACGCGACTCTACTACATCTTTGACAATAATCATTTATTGTCAAAATGTAATTGGTGCAAACTTATGTATATTTTGCTGCTTAAATTGAATTTTATCGAAAAAGTTTTGAAATTTACTAAATGTAAAGTTTATATTAATTTAATAACCATTACTGAAGTTAAAGATAAAACAAAAATAAGTTTTAAGTAATTTTTTTAATTGATACGTATAGGGCTTAAACAGAATTATTGATAAAAACTAGAAAATACCATTACTGACATATCTAAGTTCTCTTAGAGCCCAGGACTGGGCACAAATTTGTGGTCCCAGATAATTTGGAATTATTTTCATTTTAGGATTGATTAAGTAGTAGATGAAAATAATAATGTATATGACATTCAGCACAGGTTTTACGTTATATAGGTTCATTTTATATTTAAGTACTTTTACTTCCTTTCTTTCTTTCTTCCCCCCCCCCTTTTTGTTATAAATATTCGATCAATCAACATGTATCCTAGATTCCTATATGCCTCTGTGTATGTATGGTCTGAACAACAAGGTAAAAAAAAAAAAAAAGATAAAAGTGCAGCCATTATCAACCCCACTGCAGGATGGAAGCCTCCTCAACAATTCATGCTGATGGAAATGGACCATAATCTGCCACGCTAGTCCAGTGCGGGTTGGCAGATCGACCGTATTCAACAGTCAGGGGCTTGAACCCCGGTCTACTCAAAGAGCGTGTACTACTGCACTCCCGCTCCCGACCACTTGGCTACGGAGGCCGCGGACCGAGCTCCAATGCCTACTAAGGGCCCAATATTGAATTTTCCGGTGGTTAAATCGCTCCGTAGGAAGACACTTCCATAGAATGAACCCCTCTGACAAATTTTACTCGTGAAAACGAACATCCTCATTCGGCCAGTATGATCCAGAGAACCTAATGCAGCAGCAACTCACTGTTATTCCTAGGAGAAAACTGCCCAAAGTCTCTCTCTCTCTCTCTCTAAAGGTTTTTACCGTATAGCATGTACGACACCTTTAACTAGCTCAGTGCTCACTGTAAACAGATATGTCAAGATAAAACTTACTACACAAACCACACTTCAACATATCTCCTTCCTCAAGTTCAGCCAGCACCATGTGGATCACAACGCATATAACAAAATGGCCTGTCTTTCACATTAATTAAATTATTATATGTATTAAGTATTATTAATATTAAGTGTTACTACACTGGTGTTCAAAACTTAAGGACCAACACTATTTCGAAAGGTTACAACCACAAATTCTTTTACTTAAGGTACTCTTTACTGATGAGAGTAGATTCAATCTCAGCAGCGATTCTGGAGGTCAGCTAACCTGGCGAGAGGTTGGCACACAGTAGCACCCCACAAACATCACTGAAAGGGATCGATATGGTGGTGAGGTGTTCTCATCTGGGGGTGGGGGCGTTATCTTGGATGGACGTACACAACTACAGATACTGGAAGGAGGTACTGTAACTGGTGCACGTTACTGTACTGAGGTAACCTTCCCCTTCTGCGTCTGTTCCGAGGTGCCATTGTCCCCGAGTTCGTATTTATGGATGATAACGCCACTCCCCATCACAACTGCAGTTGTTGATATGCTTTTGGAAAGTGAGGATATTGTTTCTATGGAGTGGCCTGCCGTTTCTCTCGATATAAACCCCATGGAACACGTATGGGACGCTCTGGAAAGACGCCTAACGGCACATCCACACCCACCAGAAAATGTTCACCAGCTGACAATGGCGCTGACAGAGGAATGGACGATGTTACAGCAAGAAGTTATCAACAACATTGTATGGACAGGCGGTGCAAAGCCTGCATCGACATTAGGGGTGGCCATATCTCCTACTGAGGACCACTTCTTCCCTTTGTTCCATCTTTATCAGTGATGTATCTGTACCATGACAGCCAGTGCTATGTTGCCATTTTTGAATAAAGTCCCTCTGTACCGTTTTGTTTCCGTTGTTGTGTCGGTGTTGTTTCCTTCATTATTTCTGTACCTCACGAAGTTCCTTTGGTATTCTTTTCCCATATCCAGGCCACTCCTATGAGAAGCTACAGGTGAAAACCTGATTGGTCCTTAAATTTTGCACACCAGTGTACTACTAGGTAAATACCTCTTATTGCTATGAAAGGACTCCTTTATGGCGAGATAACCCCCCTGTAATATACGATGTTATAGCAAGAACTTATCAACAACTTAAGACTCCGGTCTTAAGTCGAAGTGAAGAATTCGATTTGATCTATATTAAAAAATTTGATCTGATTAAAAAAAAAAAAAAAAGATATCTCTTTACTACCAAGATTCAAACTACAAGTACAGTAAAACAAACAAGACGGAACTTGATTGGAATATTAATAAGAAGCTATTTGGGAACATCAATATCGCAAAAAGATTTGATCATTAAAAATCAGAATGTATCGCTCACTGGCTGCAATAGTGGCATAACTCAAAAATCGCAATTCTGAGATAACCGATGAGAAAAATTTGGCTTTAAAAATTAGTTTCTTTAGAAACGAAGAAATTATGTGATTGTTGAAATATATTGTGATTCATTTAGTCATACCCAGTGGTACTCAAAATTAGCCTTGTCTTGATCAATTAGTCTTGATCAATATTCCCTTATGGGCAACCAGAATTTTGAAAATTTAACACCCCTCCCCTTTTGAGTTGTGCCACTATTGCGCCAACAAACACTCAAATTTGGGAATTGAGTCTCCTAAAGTTCGAAGGTAAAAACTCAGGAACATGCATGAACTAAATTTTAATCTTTGAGATCATAATTGTGGTAAAACATAAATAAGAACAAGAAGTTCGTAAGAAATTATTGTAGCACAAACAAGCAAAAATTTGGAAGAATTTAGTCATTCTTAGAAAAATGCAATTCTTCCGTAAATTAACTTTTAGACTTATTAAAACCGGCGTGACATTTGGGAATTGTGTTAAAAAAGTAAACTGAAGCCATTATCAACCTACTGCAGGATGGAAGCCTCCTCAACAATCCATGTTGAGGGAAATGGATCCTGGTATGTGTCGGGGATATGACAGTATATATAGGTCGAAGTTATTAAGAGAGTTTGGAAGGTCGTTCCTGTTGTTTTTCTAACCTTGTTTAATTCATGTCTTGCACACGGTACTTTCCCTGTCGTTTGGAAAGTTGCCAATCTAAAGATACTTCTCAAAAATCGTGGCAGGCCTACCTCAGATCCAGCTTCTTATCGTCCTACTGCTTTGCTCCCCGTCTTGGGCAAGGCATTACAGAAAGTCATTGCTTCCAGGATCTTAACAGTGTACAGCTCCAGGGGATTGTCATCGTCTGCACAATTTGGCTTTGTCCGAGGAAAAAGTACTGAAGGTGCCATTGCCTCCTTACTGGCTCTCCAAAGAGAATGCACATCAAAATACCTTATTGGCATCTTTATGGACGTCAAAATGGCCTTTGACACCCTTTGGTGGCAAAGTGACATGGTTCCGGGAGGCTGAGGTCTCTTTACTTCTGTTTAACCTGTTGAAAAGTTCTTTTTCTCAACGATATCTGGTTGTTATATGTTACTAGAGCCTGTCCACAGGGGTCCATCTTAGGGCCCTTGTGTTGGAACTTAGTGTTCGATTCATGGCTGCCCTAAAGGTTTGATGCTACTTCCATGATAGTATATGCAGATGATCTCACTTCCATGATAGTACAGGCAGATGATCTCACAATCCTGATCAATGGCAATTCTAGGAAGTCACTAGAAGACGTTGCCAATCATGTCCTCAAAGACCTTTCGGACTGTTCAGATATTCATGTTACAGGTGTCTACTAGCAAAACCTCACAGATGTTGCTCAAAGGCAGACTGGTTAAAGGGCGCCCTCCTGTGATCAGATATAATGGACAAGCAAATAAATATACTTCTACTACCAAATATCAAGAAATTATGCTAGATGACTCGTTGAGCTTCATCTCGAGTGCAAAATTTATCAAAGAAAAATGCAGTCATTCCTATCCGGACTATGGCAAGTTACCAGAAAAGAGTGGGGCTTGAAGGGCCACACGTTATGTTTATATTACAATTGCATCTCCATCTCGATCCTTGCTTATGTCGCTGGTGCTTGGGAATATAGAGTCACGAAAACAGCTGTCATCAAGCAACTCCAAGCACAGCGGGCGGCAGGTCCTGGACTACCACAGTTGAGGTAGTCCAGGACCTGCAGGACTACCTCAACTGTGGCACCTCAAGTTTTAACAGGAAGATTGCCTATTCATTATGAAGTAGAATACAGGTACTTGAAATATAACTTAAAAAAATGGATATTCTATTTCTCTCGATAATATACAACTTGATTTAAATACTTCAATTTCTACAGAGCTAAAACGTCTTAGATCCATTTTTGTTAACAAATGAGAAGATGACTGGAACACTTCTGTGTTTGGTAAGGTAACAACAGAATTATTCCTACTGTCATAGAATTCAAGAAAGGGAATTTCCTTTGGTTTCCCACTGGTGGGTGTGGATCTTATATACAAAGGGTACTAGGAAAGTTTTGCAATACAGCTTTGTTTATTTAATTTTTTCAAAGTAATTTCCTCTACATTCAATACACCTCTCCATCCTCCGAAACCAATCTTTAAACCAGTTCTGCCAAGTTTCACTAGGGAGTAAAGCACACTCGTTGTCCCAAGCCCGTAGAAGGTCCTCATCACTGGAAAACCGCCTCCCTTTTAGCTTTATTTTCACATGCGGGAACAGTGCAAAGTCGCAGGGAGCAAGGTCTGGCCTGTAGGGAGGGTGCTCGAGAAGTTTCAGTCCTGTCGTGGTCAAATATTCGGTGCAGGCTTTGGCGCGGTGAGCTGGAGCATTATCGTGATGGAGGTACCAGGTGTCCATTCTTGACTTTGGCCGCAGGTTCTTCATAGATCCAATGACTTTAGGCAGGCATTGTTCAGTATACCACTTAGCTGTGACTGTCTTCTGCGTGTCCAAAACGACACGTTCCACAATTCCACTCCATTGACAATTACGGGTGTGTCGTCATCATCAAAGACCCAAACTTTGTTTTGA
Source organism: Mastigoproctus giganteus (assembly GCF_048544385.1). Classification (NCBI taxonomy): domain Eukaryota; kingdom Metazoa; phylum Arthropoda; class Arachnida; order Uropygi; family Thelyphonidae; genus Mastigoproctus; species Mastigoproctus giganteus. The sequence continues at coordinate 69,265,919 of NC_143575.1, forward strand.
GCCTTGGTCGGCAGATCGTAATAGTACAGCCAAGTCTCGTCACCTGTCACGATGTTGTTCACATACCGAGATTGTCCCTTATCAAACTTTGTTAACATCTCCCGGCACCAAGTCACACGTCCTGTCATCTGCTCTTCAGTCAGTTGATGCGGCACCCCCAGAGAGAACAAAGTTTCTTCACGTGCAAATGATCTTGCAGAATCGAACGAAATCCTGGTGCATTTAGGCCCAAAGTATCCTCTATCTGTTGGTAGGTCACTCGCCTGTTTTCGTCAAGCATTTTCCTCACAGCAGTAACGTTTTCCTCCGTAACTGACGTTCGTGGCCTTCCCGGCCTCTCAGAATCCTCCAGAGTGAAATTTCCCCTTTGGAATTCTCTATACCACCTGAATATCGTTGTACGATGTGGACAATCATCATCTAGTGCAAGAGTCATTTCTTCTAAGCACTGGTCTATGGTTAAACCACGCACGAAATTATACCGCAAAACTGTCCTTATCTCATTTCGTGACCACGATGCCATCGCAAGCACTTTACACTCTCACTACTAATGAATAACTGAGCCCATCGACTTGGCGCGGCGGCTACTATGCACGTATGAACATGTCTTAACATGCAGCAACAAGCAGCTTCCTGTGATTCATTGTTGCGTCATATTGCAAAACTTTCCTAGTACCCTTTGTATATATTGCAAATACAGCCCATCACGGCCCATGGCTAGGGACAGATAATAATACAAAGGAAATAACATATAATAATCGAATATATAGCAGTTTTTATATAAACATTAACAATTACTAGGAATTATACTTATGAATTAAAAAAGAATTTGCAGAACAGGACATCTGGCTTTCAGTTGTAGTTATTGGGTTGGAGGTATCGCTGCTATTTTATTTTTCTTCAGTTTATCGGATATCTGACTCCTATAAGGCTTCACAGTTCAGTAACCTGTTGCAATCAATGTTTTGATGATTTATGAACTGAAGGAATGCATTGGGGAACATTCTGTCCATTTGTTTGAGCCTGGTGAGGTTGGATTTGAATTGCTGGTTTCTTGAATTTTCCATGTTGGGAGCAGCTATTATATTTGGCTAAGTTTGGTGAATCGCGTGCAGAAGTGATTAACTTTCCAAGAAGCAGGACTCCAGAAGCGTTGATCATCTGTTGCAGAGGCTTTGTTTTTCAGTTTTCATAAAGGTGTTGCCTGGATATTATATAGGGGAAACGAAGCTTACTATTGAACCATGTAAGAACCCAATATCTTTTGGCAAGGAATTTCTTGACGGTTACTTGGGGAGCTCCAGACCAGATTTTGAAGCATAGGACAGAATGGGAGAGAGAGATGCAATCTATGAACATCCTTAATGACTGTTTTTCTGTCTTGAATCGCTGCTGTTTCTTGTTTGATTACCATTTTGCTTTTTGAATTTTTTGAGCAACATATAAACAGTGGGCATTAAAGGAGAGATTTTATCAAAAACAACTCCAAGGTCTTTGTGTGCATAAACACTTGGGATTGGACATCTGCATTTTTTATTTCTGTGTGGTTGGGTTGTTTCTGAAGGGAACAAGTAATTTGAGTAGATTTGCTTGCATTTATAGTCAGATTGAGATCTTTCCGTTACTTGATTATTTCACAAATCTGTGAATTCGCATCATTGATAACTTTGCGAATATCATCACTGGCTTTGGAGTTTCTTGTAGAAGTGGTTGAAGACATGCTGAAAATGTAGTACTGGAGAGAGCGGTTCCTTGAGGAATGCCTGTTGAGACTGTGACGAGAATATTGTCAGTGCTAGTGGGGAAGAGGAGAAATCTGTGATTTAATCTGGACTGAAGACAGGAAATAATCATTGTGCCTTATCTTGAAACGCAGTTTGGATACGCACAATGGTGACAGCTATGCTTGTTGTTGTGGAGCACCCTCTAGTACCAAAATGCATATGGACAGGTGCATTAGAGAAGATTGCATGTTGAAGATATGGGAGTATGATTTGTTCAATAATTGACGAAACAGCGATTGGTCGATGGCCGGTATGATTATTACTGCAAGCTTTTTTAGGAATCAGCATAATCCTGAAAGTTTTCCAATATCTTGGAAGGAATGGCTGGGATTTGCACCTGGAAATGGTATGCACTAACGAATCAATGAAGTATACACTGGAAAATCTAATAATAAAACCAGGGATGCCGTCAGGACCTTCACTACTATCAGGGAGTATTTGGTATGTTGAGGGTCTAACGGTTCCTGGGATTTCTCCCATCTCCGCGTATGTTCTCTATATCGGTCAAGCCAGAGATTTAAAAGTGTGTGGGATATGTACTATGTAGTGCCCATTGTTCATCCTGCCTGTTAGCCGCCAGGCCCCTAGTGGGACCCGACGTTACCTGGTTAACTGCAGGATGAACTGTATTCTTGTTCACAAGTTGGTTAATTAGCAGGGCTTGACCGGGAGACATATCATGTTGCACGCTGTCTGCTTGTTCATAAGAATTAAATTCTATAAATCTGTTTTGTGCAGACGTCAGAATTGCTTGTTTCCATATTGCATGTTATCCATTCGAAAACTAGATCATGCTGTACGGTAGCTGTTGTTTTTGTAGAAAGTGCTCTTTTATTGTGCTTTAGCGTGGACATACATAATTTTTGTACGACTGAATTTTCTTGAGTTGGATGTTGTTGTTATTTGGTTTTTAGGAGCATTAGCAACTAAGGCCATATTGCTCCGGGATATGCGGTGGTCATTCCCTGACCTTTCCACATCTTCCGTATTTGGTGGTGACGGGCTCGAACCCCGGTCTAGTCAAGAAGCGTGTGCTACGCACTGCTGCTCCTTCCCACCTGGCTACGGAGGCGCCTCTTGAGTTGGAACAAAGCTCTGTTCTTTTTATGTGTGCTGATGAAGTGCCGTATTTCTTCCGCTGTCTGTGATATTTTTGCTTACTTTTAAAAGTATGGTTTCAGGTGAGATTTGAAGATATTAAAACAAGTTTGGATGCCGACTCTGTTTTCAGTTGATGCAGCCACTTTATAAGAAGAAAGGCGGCGTCCTGTATAGGAATATTTTTGAGAGAATCCTATGGGTGCGTCCTGTATAGGAATATTTTTGAGAGAATCCTATGGGTAGTATTTTAAGAGCTGCAAAAACTTTTCTTTCTGAAGGAATTTAATTGATAATATTCTTTTGGTAATTTCCAGAGGGGGGCGAGAATTCCAGCAGGAAATTGTTGCTTGCAGTTCTATTCATCTGTGGTCAGATTTAAATGCAATGTTACTGCTAAGTTTTTTTTTGCAGTGGATATCAGGATTTAGATATTGTTGTAGGTCACAATTCTTTAGCTGAATACTGACTGGACATGGGAGTTTGAATCGTAAACTCTATGAACAAGGATTGTCTGCCACTCCATTATGTATTTGTAGGCTCGAGGAAGATGTTGATCACATTCTTGTGGATATAATATAGCGATTTTAGAAATGAGCTGCAGTTAACCAGATGCGTCTTTTCTAATGATAATAAGGCACTGTTGATTCGAAAGTTAGATGCTTTTAAGGCACTCAACTTGGTTGCTATGCGTACTTTCCAGAGAAGAGTGGAACTTAGTCTCTTACGGCTGATTAACATGTTGGATTCTGTCACGTAGACATGATTGATGGTTAGACTGAAATTCACTTGTTTGTTATGCCATAAATCTCTGTTATGTCGTATCGTCAGGTAAATTTCTTTCTTTACGTTTTAAAATTTCGCCTAACTGAAAACATGTTTGGATAAACTGTGTTGATTGACTTGTATATAAACTGTATATAAGGTATTCATTTCTTGGGGTGTAAAGTTCCTAACTGGATTAAATCTGATAAATTAGCTGAATAACAACTTTAACCTTGACGTTTGTGCAACACATCTTAAACCAAGTGCTGTGTCATTGTTGGACCTGTGACTGATGGACTCAGAACTAAACTCTACTCCGTATTTCTTCAAAAGCATGGACCAAGAATGGGAAATTACATTGCTAATTCTGGTGTGATGTGGTACACCAACCTTCTTCATTCCCTCAAGAGGATGGCACCATGGAGATAACTTTAACTTGCTGATCCTGACTGGAAGTGGTTGTGGGATGATTCCCCATGACTGCGGCTTGCTGAAGATCTTCGAATACTGATGTTTCTATGTCGGGATGAGATTTTACAAGGAAAATTTCTCCTGAAAGGTGTGTATTTTACCACTTCCTCCTATGTCCTTAACCTATATTCTTCTATAACTGCCATTTCGTTGGCTGATCCATCTGTTTGATCCTCAGCTTTTCTATACTATTCCCACTGTATCCAATTTTCCTTTCATCCACTAAATTGATCTTTGCTTGGGTTTTACCCTTGTATGGATCAGCAAGATGATAGTAGATCCTGGCTGCCTCCACGTGGCGGGGATTGTGGGTGGGACGTGGTGACCAGGTGCCACTTCCCACTTGCTAAGAGCCAGGTACCGGCTGGTACCTGGGTAAAGTGTAACATTTACACTTTATCCAATACACTCACAGGACAGGACATGGACCCTTCAACCAGAAACTGTTCGGCTTCGGCCTCGCCGATGACCCAAATTGCACGTGCGGGGAGGTCGAAAGCTGGGACCACCTGCTTTACAACTGCCCATAATACGAAGATCTCAGATGCATCCTCATCACGAAAATCCATTACCTCCCCAAAGGACTTGAACATCACTTCATTGACACGGAAGAGGAGTACCGAGCGCTTTCCCAGTACGCACAGGACCTCTTCACAAGGAGAAGGGTGTTAATTGCCATACATCGAGACTGATAGTACAGTAACATAAACAAATCGCATAAGACAGAGACAACTCCTGGAAAAGAAAACTGTGGAAGAAAAGAAAATGAACGGAAAAGAAAGGAATAAAGAAAAGAAGAAGGGAAAAATAATAAGAAAGAGAATCAACGGGAAAAAAAAAAAAAAAAAAAAAAGGACAGGGATTACCCCATGAGGGTCCCAACCTGAATCAAGTGGACAAGAATAGGGACAACGAACTGCACCCTAGCCTCCTTCACCTTTAAACCCTACTCCCCGGGGAGACTATTCTCTGGTCCCCCACCCACATTTCTACTCTGGTGGGGCAAGGGCATGCCACACTGAAACTTGGGGCTGTCTTCCCTATTGGCCCCATACTTCTGTCTTTCTCCCCCTCTCTATCTTGTATGCACGTTGTCTTTCTGTCTTTCTCCCTTTCTCCCCCTCTGTGTATGCACGTTGTGTGTACATTTGTGCATGTATACATGTGTGTATATATGTGCTTGTATACACACATATATGCATGTAATATAATTTTATTTATTTATCTTTTTATTTTTATTTTATTTCTTTACTTTTTTTTTTTTTTTTTTTTTTTTTTTAGGTCCTAGCGACTGAAATCTCAGGAAATTAGGTTGCAGGACCTGCCAGAGTAACTTATGTCTACTGGGTTCCTGGTCTGCCTCCACGGGGCGAAGGTGGGGCAACGTTGGGCATCAGTAAGGGTCCAGCGGCTAAACGACCAGATGAACAACGGTACATGACACTACACATATATAATATCCATACACTTTTAAATCTCTGGCATTTCCAGTGAACTGGTACACCCACAATGAAAACTACGCGGATATGGGGAAAACCCCTGGTGCCGTCTGACACTAAATACACCTTACACCCAACACACTACATAAAAATGGCTGGTTTTGGCGCAGGCTTCAACACAAGCACAATAGCGACTAATGGGGGAAACCCTAGGGTCTCAAACAACAACAACACATATTTCTGAATATCACCCGAGGGAAATGGACCATAATTTGCCGCGCTGGTCCAGTGTGGGTTGGCAGATCGACCGTATTCAGTAGTCAGGAGTTTGGACCCCGGTCTACTCAAAGAGAGTGTGCTACTGCACTCCCGCTCTTGACCACTTGGCTACGGAGGCCTGTTGTGTTTATTGTTCAAAAAAAATTGGACGTCACTGTGCTTCTTTATTGGGGTTCGAGCCCGTGACCACCAAATACGGAGGATGCGGAAAGGTCAAGGAATGACCACCGCATATCCCCGGAGCAATATGGCCTTAGTTGCTAATGCTCCTAAAAACCAAATAACAACAACAACAGCTTCTTTATTGAAATCGGGATGGAACTCTTGTAGGACTCCAAAGGCTTTCTTGTTTTACTAGCGTTAACATTAATTGATTTATATTAGTCGTGTTTGTATGTTGTTTTATAAAAGAAAGAGTCTAAATGCTGCTTTTCTGCTTTAAAGATAACAATATCAATGAAGTGGAACTTCACTTCATCAGTATTTTCATTAAAGTTTATAGAAGTTTGTCGGGCCAAATCTTTCAGGTCATAAAAATTGTAACGACTCTTCTCTATCAGCTTGAAAAGGTTTCCTGTCTTTCTAGCAGCTCTAGTTAATGTAACATATTGTCATGGGAAGAACAAAGGACCAGACTTCAACAATCTTTTAATATTTTTCTAAATTAATGAGTGTGCACATTCAGCCTCGTTTTGCGTATGAAGAAATTTGTGTGTAATGGTTTTAATTCGAAAGTTCGGCGCAGTATACATTTGTTACAATAAATTTCGAGTACAATAGTGGCGCAACAAAAATAATGCCAACTGATATTACAAGTAAGAAGGTTGCATTACTATCCAATATTGGGTAAAACATATTTTTTTTTTTTTTTTTTTTTGGCGCATCGGCTTCTGTGGCCATAATGCACCTCCCAAAGTTTTTGCATTTTACTCTGATCCAAGCCCGAGGCGGGATTCGAACCCGCGACCTTTGGGTTGCCTATATGGGCTGCCTATATGCAGTCTCTCTCTACTGCAGACCTGGCGTCGAGATTGACTTCGCCATTACATATCTCCAGGATGTCCAAACTACCCTAGCAGGACAGAGGATCATAATAGGTGCCGACGTCAACTGCCGATCCCCAGTCTGGCACAGCGCCACGCCGGACCGGCAAGGCACCAGAAACGGCCAAAGACTGGAAGAGTTCCTGGCTAACTCAATATTGACGGTTAAAAATCAACCTTTCTGCCTCCCAACCTTCTGTAATACACTTTGGGAGGCGACCATTGACATCACCCTAATCACAAGAAATATCGATTCCCACGTGACCGACTGGACGGTGCAAAATGCTTGGACCACGTCGGATCACCGTACCATCACCTACAGGATACAGAGAACCACAGCAAGAATCGCAACAGAAAGGACGATGCTAAACAGATTTGCAATCTCCAAAGCCAATTGGGAACTCTACCGAGAACAGCTTATTAGTAGAGCCCAACATGATAGAATTGGGCAAACCAGACAGTATGGCCAAGAAATAAGAGAGGACCCAGACGAACTGCAACAAATAATAACAAACATCATAACCAAGGCAGCTGAAGTTGCCATAAAAAGAAAAACGCTTTCGAGCAAGACCATGCCCTGGTGGACCCCAGAGCTGCAACGACAAAGGAGATTAGTCCAACAAAAAAGGAAGGAATATCAGAGAGCACGGAGGTCGTGGCCACCCGCTGAGGTCACTTACCTGCGCCGCCAATATACAGTACTGAGAAATACTTATACCGAGAGTATAAAGAAAAGTAAAAAGTCCTCCTGGGAACGACTGGTCTCAACTAAAGGTAATGAGAATCCCTGGGGAGTGGTCTACAAGATCACAACAAATAAACTCCCCAGGGGGGAAATAACCACAGCAACTATAACGCCGCAACGCACCCTCACCACAACATGGGACGACTCGGTGGCCAACATTTTGAACACCATTATAAAAGACCCACCGAATATACTCACGGAAGACCAACAAGCTATCATACAGGCAAACGAGACCTATAACACCCAACAAATGGAGCCGCCAATTACCATGGATGAGCTGCAGGAAGCTGCAACACAAATGCGCAACAAGAAATGCCCTGGCCCTGACCTCTTGGACCCAGAACTCGTTAAGAGGGCGGTGGAGCACATACCGGAACCCCTGCTGCACCTCTTCAACTGCTGCTTCAGAGTGGGCCATTTCCCAACTAGCTGGAAAACAGCACATCTCAAGCTCATCCTGAAAAACCCAACTAAACCACCTGAACAACCAAACTCTTACCGTCCCATAGCGCTGCTATCAACACTAAGTAAACTCCTGGAGAGAATACTACATCGAAGAATACTCAGCCACTACAAAGAAGCTAACCTAGAGTCACCCAGACAATATGGGTTCAAACCCGGACTCTCCACGATTGAAGCAATTCGGAACCTCCTAGAAAGCGCAGCACAATGTAATGAAAAGTACTTCCTGGTAATTGCGGTCGACTTCGCCGGGGCGTTCGACACCCTCTGGTGGCCGAGCGTCCTGGGCAGACTCCGCAAGGCAAAAATCCCCATGAATTTATATAATTGCATTAGATCCTACCTCTCAGATAGAAAAATCAGGGTAATGGCACCATTCCGGAGCCTGACAAGATCGGTCCGCAGGGGCTGCCCGCAGGGATCTGTCCTGGGGCCGCTCCTGTGGAACATTGTTTTTGATGAATTCCTGGCACTCGACTTAGGTAATGTCAACGCACAAGCTTTCGCGGATGATCTCGTCCTAACGGTGGCAGCGAGCTCTAGATCACAGTTAGAAGCCCGTGCAAACCATGCACTGCAGGTGCTCCAGGACTGGGCAAACCTGCATACACTGGAGATTTCCCCGACCAAAACGAACTCAATTCTACTGAGAGGAACACTCGACATCAGACGGCCGCCCCAGATAAAAGTAAGGGGAAGCACAATCAAACTGGCAAAACAGATGAAATACCTAGGCATTATCCTAGATTCCAACCTGTCCTTTAAACAACACCTCTTATATCTGAAGGAGAAGCTGAGAAAATACGCAGCACTAGTAGTCAGAGTAACACGCAGAGACTGGGGACTAAAGAAAAGAACATTATCCCTCTACTATAAAGCAATTTTCGTCCCAGCAATTACTTATGGAGCCCCAATATGGTACGTCAAAGCAAGAACTGCAGTAAATAAAAGAATCCTCGATACAATACAGCGAAAAATACTCCTCACCATCACCAGGGCGTGTAACACGGTGAGTACCTGTGCGTTGCAGGTCCTGGCGGGAATTCTCCCTCTGGACCTGGAGGTGGCGAGATGTGGGTTGATGTACTACCTGGCAAAGGGAACACCGACCACGTTTGACACTTTTACACTGGACCCTACAAACAACCACCGAATGGAAAAACAGAAAATCATGGAACACCTGAAAGAAACTTGGCAGAGGAGATGGCAAGAGACGACCAAGGGTGAAGTCACACGGAAATTTATACCCTACGTAGACAAGACCTATCCAAAAACCCCCAAATGGTTCTACCCAGGACTGAACACCACCTTCCTCCTGACGGGCCATGGGCCCTTTAACGCAAAACTGAATTCATTCGGACTGACCGAGGACCCAACTTGCACCTGTGGTAATATGGAGACGTGGCAACATATCATGCACAAATGTGAATGCTATGAGGAACAAAGATCAGTACTCATCACCAGTATAAAATTTGTACCAAAAGACAATGAGCATTACCTCCTGGATTCGGAAGACGAGTACACCGCGTTCAGCCGCTACGCCCAGGACATCTTTAACAGAAGGAGAACAGAAATCGCTATCCGCAACAATATGGAAACATCTGATTAGAAGAACTCCATTGAAACTAACCAAGGAGGAGACTACAGCATGAACATACCGCATGACTACAACCGATCAGAAGAAATTACCAACAAAGATAACTCTCCATTCATGACCTGGTGCAAATGGCCAGGACTGATGCTCTCAACGAATATGACTACCTGAATTGACATCAAAGCAGTACTACAAACTGACCAGAGTCATCACTCCTCTTCCTGATCCCATAAGATGAACACGAGACAAGTGAGACTGAACCAAGACTGTGACCTACCTGAAGCGACACTGAACTGAACATCCAAAAACCATGACTGTGACTGCAGCTACGCTGTTGCCTCGCCTTTTGGCGATCTGGGTTGGACACCTAGTCTGTCCCACTTTCTCTCCATATCCTGGCGGTGGGAGGGGCCTGGACCGTCCCCTCCCCCGTCTCCCCCGTTTACTTCTCCTGGGGCGGCATGGGCATGCCACACTGATATCTGGGGTCGTCTACCCTATTGGCCTCATACTTCTGTCTTTCCCCTCCAGTCTTCAGTCTTTCCCCCCACTCTCTCTCTATACATCACAGTGTACGCCCCACACGACAAAAACTTAAACTTCCAAATTATAACAGCGAAATCGTGCATCAATTCCGAAACTTAACCTCATTAGCGAACCACCCCTTAAAATCGCGTTATTATTATTATTTTTATTTATTTTATTTTATTTATTATTACTATTTTTTTTTTTTTTTTTTTTTTAGGCCCTAGCCACTGAAATTTCAGGAAATTAGGTGGCAGGGCCTGCCAGAGTAAATAATTATGCTGGGTGTACCTGGTCTGCCTCCACGGGGCTGAGTGTGGGCAACGTTGGGCCCCAACAGGGGTCTAGCGGCTAAATGGCCAGAGGAACAACGATACACAACACAATACTTCCAAATCCCATACACTTTTAAATCTCTGGCCTTAACAGTGATCTGTTACACCCACAAAGAAAACCACGCGGAGATGGGGGAAACCCCTGGTGCCGTTTGACACGAACACACTTTACATACTTTACACACCTTTGGGTTGTTAGGCAGGCACATTACCCACCTGGCTAGCCCGGTCGGCCGGGGTAAAACATAAAAAGGGTCACTGTTGTACACACAGACCGCGCCCATGCACTCCCAAGGTCGGGGGCACACAGAAGAAGTGCCACTGTTGACGCATCTCGATGATAAAAACTCAGAGGGCATAACGACACTTGTGCCATTAGCGAGGAAATATTGAACTCACTTTCTCAACCTCATTAGTTGTATTAATTCAAAAATTAATAATTTTTAGTTATGGCTTACTGGAGCCAGTGAACGATATGGCAATCGTATTCTGTTTTTCATTGGGGGGGGGGGGACGAATAGCTAAACTCAACAGTAAAATAATTTAAAAAAGTAATTATAAGTGCAAATCACTGTGTACCAACCATCACCCGATAATTCTCTTGTAACGCAGCGGCAAGCTTTGCTATCAGAGTTTGCTCTTTAGTAGCAGTGTTTTACACGTGTTTCTCTTGTTATATTATATTATATTTTTCCGCAATCACTGGGGGGGGGGAAATATATATCTTTATAGTATTTGTTACTGAATGAATGAAAACTATTCGTGGTCCGTATAAAATTAGGATGGGTGACCGGATGAGCTCAATTTTACCGCCGAAGTGCCCACTTCGCACAACACCCACTTGCTGCGACCCTGTAGTGCAATAAATTTGAGAGAGAGAGAGAGAGAGACTTTTATTAAGATACTGTATAAAATGCAAAATCCCAAATGAATTGAACAAGAATGATCGAAACAACTGAATTCAAGTTTAAATTAAAGGTTTTTATACACTTTCCAACGAGGTAAGTACTGCATAGGGTAGAAGTAACCCCAGAGAAACGTACCAACTGTATGGCACTACCTTAGGGTGGTAAAAAATGAAAAAGATATGGGAGTAATTGTGCAGTCAGATATGAAGTTTTCTGGGCAGTGAAGACAGGCGGCCACAACAGGTCATGGGGTGTTGTCAATGATATACAAGAATTTTGCTAGTAGGGAAAAGGAGGTGATTATCCCTTTGTTTAAGGCAATGGTCAAGCCATGCCTTGAGTACTGCGTACAAGTCTGGAGGCCTCATTTTAGGAAGGATGTAGTTGTTTGAGGGAGTACAGAGAAGGGCAACAAGATTGGTGAGGGGAACGAAGAATCTGATCAAGAAAGGCTTAAGTTCTGCAAATTGCAGTGTCTGGAGACTAAGCACCTGCGAGGTGATCTGGTTGACGGGGGATTCACACTGAACCCACATGAATGGGTTCAGCAGGCTCAATTCTGATGTGATTCTTCCCCTTGCTCAGATTACGCATCTGAGGGGGCATATAAATTCAAATTAACGAAGGACAGCTGTAGAACAGGTGTGCGGAAATTTGCCTTTAGTCAGCGGATAGTTCATTGCTGGAACAAACTTCCATCTGTCGTTGTGGAAGTTGATAGCTTAAATAAATTCAAGGAGGAACTTGTTTGTTTGTTTGTTTGTTTGTTATATGGTTTTTACGAGCATTAGCAACTAAGGCCATCTTGCTCCGGGATATGCGGTGGTCATTCCCTGACCTTTCCGCATCCTCCGTATTTAGTGGTGACGGGCTCGAACCCCGGTCTAATCAAGAAGCGTGTGCTACGCACTGCTGCTCCTTCCCACCTGGCTACGGAGGCGCCTAAGGAGGAACTGGACAAACTTTTAGAGGAAATGGATGTGTGAAATGTTTTTTTTTTTTTTTTGTCTGATGCTACATATTCTTGCTTTCTTGCATCATATGCCTCTACTATTACCTCTGAGCCAGAAACGGCAATGGGTTACTCATAATATCAATGGCAAACGAAACGAAAAATTACGTACAAGATTTGATGGGCGTTTTGTGTGTGTGTGTGTGTGTGTGTGTGTGTGTGTGTGTGTGTGTGTGTGTGTGTGTGTGTGTGTGTGTGTGTGTGTGTGTGTGTGTGTTATTCCTATAAACTGACACATACACTGAAATACTTAATGTCAAAACTGGCAAAGAAAGAAAATTGATAATTCCTTTGCGAGATCGGGATGTTATTCCGAAAATAGAATTTACCGTGTATGTAAACCTTTAAGAGGTATCCCATTTTAGGAATGCACCAGAGAGCTACAGGAGTTTGATACCCATACAGAAGAAATAGTTTATATAAGTCAACGAGTTTCCTCTATCAATCAGCAAATTCTATCACCTTCACATACACAACACATGGTACTTTAGAATAAACAATTCATCGCTGAGATAGAAGCCAGCACACCGGAACAGTTGCATTGAAAATATCACAAAGAAAACAGAGGGCAGAGTTCTTTTGGCTGTTGCTCAAAGTAGTAGAAGACGGCAGCGAATTTTAAATCTTCTTTCATAAAAAGATTTTTATAGGAAGAAAATACTTAAATGGCGAATGCGGGACTAACAAATGAACTTAAATTATCGTTCTACCGAGAGCAACTGCACTATAAAAACAATAATAAACAAGTAATCCGACGAATCAGAATCAACACGACGTTAGTGACTACTACTAACGTCGTGTCAATTCTGATTCGTCGGATTATTTATTTGTCAAAAAAAAAAAATTTTTTTTTGACAATATTTTTTTTATAAACGAACAGAATAGAAAATTTTATAATCAGCATACCAAAATTCTGACAATCATACTACTCTTTCAGTACTGAGATCATTATGCATATACTGTATTATCAAAACCGTTCTTTACTGTACGTATGTTTTTCCATCTTGTCCTTAACTTTTTCATGTACAAAGACGTACAATATATCATTCGAAATATCGTGATGAAGAAGCGAGATCGTGACATTAACCAAAATTAAATAAACCACAGTAATTGAGGAAGGATGGTTGCTGGATCGATGAGCGCAAATTTACTGTCAGGCAGAGGGTGGTTTATTGTTGGAACAAACTTCGATCTGGGTGTTGTAAAAGTGGATAACTTCAATTTAAGAAAGAATTAGAAAAATTATTAGAGGGGATGGACAGGTGATGTGGGAAGTGTTTCTATCCCCAATACTTATTTTTAATTATGAAATTGTGCAGTTAGATGAGAGTTAGATTGCCCTGTGAGTGAAAGGCTGAGTGAAACGAGCAATGTATATTTTTCAATCAGTTTTAGAAACAAACTGCATAATGTGCCATGTAAATAAATAAACAGCTCCAGCTCGGGAGAAGTGTCCTTTCTCCGAGAGTCGTTTTACTGCCCCAGATACTGTCGTTTTACTGCTTCCTCTGGATCATGATACAGGGGATCCTCATTATCAGAGGTTAATTGATTCCAAAATATTCCACTTGAAACGGGGACCAATTTTTGTAACGTTTATTATTTAAATAAAACTAAATAGAACTAGGCATAATATTTTAAGATTCTATATCTATATAATATCGGTGTAGATACAGCAGAGACAACTCCGAAAGAAAAACTACGATAGTAGTGTGAAAGGCATCATTTCATCTGTATCACATATTGTGCTCATCCTCCACAACGAATTGCCCATGTATTGCACTACCTCGAATAAGTAACGCTTCACTAATAGAGAAGACTATTGTTGCTTATTCTCGGTGGGCGCCACCACCCATCGGCACCGTTTCAAAGGTTTTTCATCGGTGGGTCGGCAGGTACCCTGGTATCGCAAGTGAAGCGTTTCTTATTCGAGGTAGTGCAATACATTGGCAGCTTGTTGTAAAGGATGAGTAGATATGGTGTATCTACACCGATATTATATACAATAGTAATGGTTATTATGTACTTGTACATAGTAAAAAATGGATGAAGAAACTGAAAAATGGGAAAATTATTTTAACAGACATTTTTATTATAAAAGATCGTTTTCACAAAAAAAAAAAATATTCAACTGCTTGGTCAATTTTTTCAAGGGAAAAAGCTTTGATTCTTTAATTTTCAAATTCTCGTAACTGCGGGGACTCGGATAATGAATACTCGGATGCCGGGGACCCTCTGTACCAGGAGCAATGCTCCGTCAGCGGGTACATCACGTCGGATCTGTAAATGAACTCAGCCTATACATATTGTTTGCCAAATATACAGGAACAAATCATACTGTGACGTTGTGTGTGTGTGTGTGTGTGTGTGTGTGTGTGTGTGTGTGTGTGTGTGTGTGTGTGTGTGTGTGTGTGTGTGTGTGTGTGTGTGTGTGTGTGTGTGTTTTCGCAAAACATGCGAACCCGTCCTATTTCCTTTCGCAAAATATATTTTAACGTTACATAAGGAAACACTAAAATAATAAGTGTAGAACCAAGAAAGTTAAAACGGCATTATCATATTCTTCTCTTGCACCTCTAGAACGGCGGATGAAGTGAAGTTCTCCACCCTGGGGTCAATGAAATCCAGAGGAAGAGGTAGGAGGAGCTCTAAGAATACAACGATATATATATATATATATTTTTTTTTTTTTCCCCATCAGCTGTTATTATTAATATTATTTACCTGTTGCGTTTCAAGTTGTTGGAATATACATAATGTAGCTTTAAACAAGGCTTTTTCAAAACTGAATTTTTTTTTTTTTTATCCTTGTATTTCATTTACAAATTTGAAACTAAAATAGGGGTGGTGAAGTAGCAAGGCAAAATTGGAAGAGAAGTTTATTTGTTTGTTATTGGATTTTTAGGAGCATTAGCAACTAAGGCCATATTGCTCCGGAGATAAGCGGTAGTCATTCCCTGACCTTTCCGCATCCTCCGTATTTGGTGGTGACGGGCTCGAACCCCGGTCTAATCAAGAAGCATGTGCTACGCACTGCTGCTCCTGCCCATCTGGCTACGGAGACGCCGGAAGAGAAGTGACTTTACAAATTGGTTAAGAACCGCTGCCATCTCACTTCTGTAGCTGTATGGTAAGGAGACCACGACTACTTAGTATCCAAAGCAGGCACCTCATATTTTGTATGAGACGTACCGTCTTGCGAACTACCCCAAGAAGATATCACGAACGTATGCGTTTTTCGGTCAGCACAGAATAGGACATACGATAAATTTGTTTTTAGACATTCTTTATTGTTCAATTTCTCACTGAAGAATCGCCAGTAATGGCGCATCCAAATTGGTTAAAGTTTCTTTAATTACGTAGTGTATAACTAGTCAAAATGCCAGGTATACTGAGTGTACAATTCCAACAGAGCTGTTTAAATAGAACGTCTTTTATTTTTTTATGCCTCTAATTTGTGAGTAGTAACTCACAAATTAGAGGCATAAAATTAATTTATTTTTATCATTAATTTATGACTTCTTTCTGAGTTACTGGAATTTCTGTATATCTTGTATTTGCATATACTGTACTTGTATTAGTCCACCTCAAAGCTGCTTACCAGAATCCGACGTTCTGCAACCTACTGTACTTTATTTACTTATCTTTCTTTGTCTGTAATTTTCTTTATGCTACATTTTTTTATCCTCTTCTATATTCTGTATTTGTATACTTATTTTGTATCCTTTTTGTATCTGTACGCTGTATTCGTATCCGTTGTATTTAGTATTCTGTATTTTATTGTTTTCCTCATGCGGCTACACGTGAACCCCTGGTGGTCGTCGCCGTGATGGGATATTGTGTTGTAATTCTGCACTTCAGCAATAAAGATTTATTTATATTCTTATAAATCCTGATGACTAGCGATCTCGAGTGTATCCTCAGGACTTCAGTCAACTCCCCTCCCCGCAACTGAATAAGGTTCCTGAAGGCGGAACCCTGAATAATTCAAATTCAGGGTTCCGCCCTGAATATAATTCAAATGCATTAATTCTCTTTAATTTTTATTCAATCTTATTAAAAATAAAGAAACAATAAAATCTAATCTTAAAATTTTAAATGTATCTTTATATTTCAGCAGTCCGATCCGGGACCGTGCAAATGAGGGGTGCACTGGATGAGCCGAACCAGGGTGCCCGATCTAGGGAGTTCCAATCGAGGAAGCCATCAAAGTCTCGACAAAAATAAACGAGGTCCCTTAACCTGGTTTTCATCCGGGCCCCCAAGTACCTCTGCATTGCCGTGGTCCGAACAGACTGCATGTTCATGAAGTTAAGTCCAGAATGCGAAAAAGTTGTGCTCTGGTTTGCACTATCATTCATTACTACTTCCAGACAGTACCCAGATTTCTGTTTGTTATTATTCAAAAATGATCGTTGCAACTAATGCATTAAAACTCCATTAAAATTCGTTATGAATTTACTTTGATGTATTAATCCAGCGAAGAGTTACTTAAGTCTTCCAGAGTGTTATTCAAAACGGGTTCACACTACAAAAATATTTGCAAAATTTGTTCCAGTGCGTTCGGCTCGTCTGGACGTACCTTTAGAATATTAGAAATATGCATACATCAAACTTATAAAATCCAAACTATAAGGGAGGAAAGTTTTTATTTTTTCATAAAACTTGCTATATACTGTATATAAGTAAACGAGCTGGAGTTGAATGTGGAGTCCTTGAAAAACAGGGCACAAAGTTACTGTTGGAAAAGATAATTACAGAACAACTTTACTTTAGACATTATCGGAAAGTAGTCTGGAAACAAGGAAAACCGCAGGTAGTAAGAAAGAAGAGTATTTCATCGTTCTGACAGCTGAGGTGTAATAAAACTTGGCCTTCTCTATTCCCATCATAGTCATATCTTATAATGGTATCCTAAGACCTTCGTGACTTACATTACACTATTCTTATCAACCTTTCTCAGTATACACTGAGATAGCGACCGTGTACAGAGATAAGCGCGATCAATCCTACATATTCTACGGTTACGCAGAATACATGTCAAACTGCGATTTTTATCAGCCAGTATACAGCCTAAGAGTTCAAGGCACATCGCAGAAGTAGGAAGGCTTAGCCCTCCCTACATTCTCCTAGTGAAATACGTTCTTCATTAACGCAAAGGTGAGGGCCACAATGCTTATCTGCGAGCGCAAAGACAAAAAAAAAAAAAAAAAAAAACTAATCTGATAAAACAAAATTAGAGTATTCAGTTGCAAAGCAAACCTAGAACTCATGAGAACAAAAAGAAAATCTAAAACTGACCAACAACACCCTTGAGTTTTAGGGTTTCCCATTGCAATAGCTACTTATCTGCTCTGTAAAGATAAAAGAGAAATAAAATTTAATATTCAAATAAACATCGTAAGTAATTTAATTTCTTAAAAAAAAATCTTAATTTCAGGAAATAACGCCGAAGTGTCTAGGTCACAGAAAACAAAACACGCCAGTTAATATAATCATTGCATTACAGTCCAGGTGCGTTAGCAAATAGTAAAAATTCACGATTTATACGAGAGATATCAAAAATAAAAAGTTCGTACCCTTTACCTAGAAATAATAGCCCTAGAAAGGTGAAACTTCACAGGATCTTTAATAATTCTTTTCTATGTACTCTTTATGTATAGTAACACATTTCTGCCATCTATGGATCAGTTGTTTAATGCCTTGATCATAAAAGTCCGCACTTTTTGCCTGAAACCACGATTCCACTTAACTGATGACTTCCTGAGATGAATCAAAGTGGCGTCCACGCAATGGTTTCTTCATTTCTCTAAACAAGAAGAAGTTGACGGTGCTAGGTCAGAGGAATAGAGTGGGTCCTGCAGTAGTTCGACGCCGCACTGGGCAACAAAGTTGGTGGTGGCAACGGCTTCTGCAATCTTGGAACCCATCGTGCGGAGACATTAGACATGTGCAGATGGTAATGTAAAGTGCTGTGGGCAGACCATAACTAATTCCAGGCGCCTCCGTAGCCAGGTGGGAAGGAGCAGCAGTGCGTAGCACCCGCTTCTTGATTAGACCGGGGTTCGAGCCCGTCACCACCAAATACGGAGGATGCGGAAAGGTCAGGAATGACCACCGCATATTCACGGAGCAATATGGCCTTAGCTGCTAATGCTCCTAAAAACCAAATAACTAACTAATAACTAATTCCCACTCCATTTGTGATGAAATGAATTGTCACACGTCTGTCACTGAGCATTAGCTGCTCAACCTTTGCAACCGTCTCACTGTCAGTGGATGTTGATGGCCTTCCTTCTCTTGGCTCGTCAAAGACAATTGTACGACCGCACTGGAACTCCCGTTTCCACTTTTTTACAGTGTCATAGGATGGACAATTCTGCCCATACACAGCTTTCATTTCTTCGTCAATTTCCTGAGCTTTCTTACCCTGCAAATGCAGGAACTTGATCACGGCTCGATACAATACTTTGTCAACCATAGCGTCCTTACTCAGATTCCGGGTTCTACCTCTGGTGCACTATCACCTACGGGAATGAAATTTTCAGATGTTAGTTATTGAATTTGTAGTCAACTTATCCTACTGATGTTTTATCTAGTTCGGGGTACGAACTTTTTAATACCCCTCCTCGTAAATACATGTGTATTTAAAAAATAAAATGGGGCGTATGCCGAGCGTGTGCGGTAGACGGTTTTGTGAAGCATCCTTGGCTTGAAAGAGGTTAGCAAAATCCCAGCCAATAGCGTAATTACCCATTTCATTGTGGTCACTAAATGGCTAGAATCAAATGGCAGCTGCAGGAAGCATAACTGCAACAATGTAAGTTACAATAATTCGCCTCTGGTGGAAACTGCAGATAACGTCACTTCCACGTCGCATTTTCGTGACCGATCAAATTTACTCGGCTGAGGTGCCCCAAGAATGTTTCATATAAAAAAAATAAATAATAATAATAATTAAAAATTAAAAAAAAGAGCAAAAAGCAACGACTTCTATGCATGAATCAAGAACATTTCATTATATGGATAATAATAATAATAACTGCACATTCGCCATATTGTCTATTCATTTCTCCAACCAGGACAACAAACAATACCAGTGCTTCAACTACAACATAAGAATAGCCTATGTGATATGTAGGAATAAAATAAATAATTGGCGAATTTCTACTGGTACGATTTTAATGAAATTTGGTATGGCTTCATAAATCTTTCTAAAAGATAAATCTAAAATTTCATGAAAATCCATCCGCTGGAAGTTGACTTATTACATGCAACAAAGAAATAAATCTTAATTTATCCTACCAAAATAAAGAAATAAAGTATTACATTAGTCAGCGACAAATTCTCTACACGGCAGTAAATATCGGATTTATATTGGACTGTTTCCATGAAATTTGGAATGATTCAAGAAATGTTTCTAAAAGAGCTAAAAATAATATTTCATTAAATCCATGGACTGGAATACATGCGAACTGACCGACAGACGTGATGGGTCTCGTGGGTAGTAGCACTGTTCATAGGATCGCCGTCCTCCCCACACCGGGTGGAAAAGGCCTGAGTTCGAGCTCGTCGTTCACGAGAGGAATTTTGATGGGTCTTTTTCACAACGTGGCTGAGTCAGTCGGTCTAACGCAGTGGTTTTCAACAGGGGTACCGCGGCACCCTAGGGTGCCGCAATAACATTCCAGGAGTGCCACGTAATTTGGGTTTAAGTTACTTAAATTTATTATTATTTTTTTATTTATATGTTCATTTCATTATAAAAATGTGTACAGTATCCTTTTAATTTTGTGGTGATCTATAATTGATGTTTTCTTAGTACCTCTATATAAAGAATAAAATTATATAATATATATATATATATATATATATATATATATATATATATATATAAAATTTGTATTATGAAATGTAATTTTTATAATTATATTATTGTAATAAATATTATATAACATATATATTTTTAATATTTTATATATATATATATATATATATATATACAGAGAACGAATCGGATCTAACAGGCAGAAAATTGAGTACGGGTGCCGCAAAATAAAATAAATTACTTAGAGGTGCCGTTATTAAAAAAAAAAGTTGAAACCACTGGTCTAACGGCTGCACGAAAAACTGGAGTTTCCCGGAAAAACTCTGGTTTTTCATCCAACAACAGGAAAATCGACCTCAGAACACACGCAATTTACATACAATACACACGGGGCAATATGGCCTTAGTCGCTGATGCTCCTAAACCCTACTACAGCAGCAGTAGACATAATGAAGACAACTGGCTCTTTAAGCATATATGCTAAAACGGCACATAAAATTAGAACAGTTTACAGGATAGAAACAATATTACCATAACAATCATATAGAAACAATATGATTGTTACATATATTGCTGCTCAAAAATTTTGAAGGAAATTTTTACAGGAACAGACACACATTCACTAAGTTTTGTTTAAAAAAAAATAATAAATAAATAAAATAAATCGAGAACTAAGGCTCCTGCGCGATAGCCAAGGAGTGAGGGCTGTTATTATCACTTCATGCATTGGCTCGATGATATGATCCTGAAGCAAACCTATGATCTGATTCTCAAATTCAGTGAGATCAGATCATAACCACTTGGAATAACTAACCTGGAATATTCACGTGGTATAAGTGTTTCATTACATAATTATTTTTTGAGAGTTATTTAAATGTACTTTCCCACGTTATTCGAACGTATTTTTCATGGAATACCCCTGGGTAATTCAAGCTAAGAAAAAGGGGAAATGGGGGGGGGGGAGTACTGCAGATTATATTTTTGCCTAAACTTTCATTCGGCAAAAGCTCGACTAACTCTGAAGGCAGTGCAGTGGCCAGTATACTTCCATTGTTAGTATTAATAATGAGCTGCTACATACTTGCAATTTTTTTTTTTTTTTGTTCAAATGTTGTCGTCGTACTTTCATATGAATGCACGACCAATATTTTCGGCACTGTGATCTTGTTATCTATTATTATTTATTTTTATTATCATTATGTATATATATATATTTTTTTTTCTCTTATAGTCTGGGAAGGTCAAATAGAGCCAAAGGAGTTTACAAAATAAAGTACAAGAAATGCTACCGCATTTTGTAACATCATGTGGATTGGAACACGCGGCATGTGTAACCGTATACTTTGACCCTGATCACTCGGCAACAGTAGTGCCTATAATTGTGCCAATACAAGTATTAAACATAAGTTATGATTAAACGTAGTTATATTACTTTTCTACCAGATTACATTTAAATGTGGTCTGTCTCACATATGAACGAATTAAAACACCCAGAAAAAGAAAGGCGATGTTGTATTACGAAATCTAGTGACCTACCCCACCCAGGGCGAATGGTTAAGGTCCCATTCACTTTACTGCAGGTTGTAGGCTTCAATCATGCAGAAATGTCT
Organism: Mastigoproctus giganteus; assembly: GCF_048544385.1. Classification (NCBI taxonomy): domain Eukaryota; kingdom Metazoa; phylum Arthropoda; class Arachnida; order Uropygi; family Thelyphonidae; genus Mastigoproctus; species Mastigoproctus giganteus. The sequence continues at coordinate 69,287,817 of NC_143575.1, forward strand.
TCTCCCGGACTGCACACCAGCTCTCCGAGCAACGATAATGAACGGAAGACACGTGTCAAGTTCAGAGGAGGTGGAGCATGGAATCTATGGGATCATTCTCACTCTAGCAGCGCAATAACAAGTTCCGGGTGTTGTTTGCACTGTTCGCTGCTTTAGGAGGGATTCTATGGAGACGCACAGGCAAAATAAATAGAATTCGATAGTATGTAGGCGTTATTATTCGATACTAATATCATCTCCAGTAAGGATTTGGATATTTGAATTTAAATAAAATCTTATTTTATTTAAGTAGTATAGGGAGTTATAATACTGTATATTAGACCTTTGTTTGTTTAAGACTTTTATGGCGTATTAGCATCTGTGGCTATAATGCGTCAAGTCAAAGAGGTGAAAAAATGTAAAAAAATATAATAATATTAAAGCAAAAACTACAGAAAAAGCTTAGGCTGCACCTGATCTCTGTGCACTTCTCTCCTCCTCCTTCTCTTCCATCCAGCCAGCTAGCTCCAGTAGTCAGTATAATACCGACCCTTATTATTATTATTATTTTTTTAGAATTACAGTGAGGCTCAGGTATACTCTCTCTCTCTCTCTCTCTCTCTCTCTCTCTCTCTCTCTCTCTCTCTCTCCAGCTGTTTCTATCTAGCTCTATGTCCACGTGACTCCTAAAGAGATTACGTTCTCTGTCTTTCCACCCAGTGAAAGGGAAAGTAGTCTGGGTACGATTCTCTTCTAGGGAGAGGGACTCTTTTCGCACTCCGACAAACTATCTAGATCCAACCTCACCCATCCCCTGGAAATTCTGAGTTTTCATCCCATGTAACGACCACAGAACAAAAGCAGTTTACAGGCAAAATATTCTGGAATCATACAGCTTTTAGTTATATATATAAGCGCATAATCTAAATTACCCAAACAACAGTATTTATCTCTAATTACACAATCCAAACGACAAAAAAAAAAAAAAAAAAAAAAAATATATATATATATATATATATATATATATATATATATATATATATAATAATTAAATAGAATTCGGTACAATAACGAAATAAATTGAAATTATGAAGTGATTATGAGCCAAGCAGTCTGCTTAGTGAGAGACAAAAAGGGAAAATGATGAAAGCACAAATTAAGTCTCTCTTCCCACCACCATACTGTTTCGCCAATGAGCGATTCGAACAACGATCTTAAGACTAAAATTAATTAAAAATTCGCAAATGATAAGAGAGCTGAGAACGTGACTGCTAGATCTCAGACTGAACTTCCCAGAGAACATATGGCACAATAAGATCGAAAGAATGGACCACAAGACCCAGTTTGACTTATGATTAAAACAGAAGCAACTTGTTTTGGCTAACCACATCAATCTATACAGACGAGAATATTATCGAATTGAAACTGAAGCTAAAACTAAAAATGAAATTAAAACATTACATTTTCACCGATATTTTAAGCGAGAATGGTTAAAATGATCAGGAAGATGAAGCAGCAAAAGGTTTGCGTTTCCAGTTTTGCACTCTAATAAATAAAACTGATGAGAATCCTCGCACCTTCAGTAAGAGTGTCCAGATTAAAAACCACTGTATCGGCGATTAACGAACCAGGAAAACTTGGGTGTAAACTGGGAGCAACAGAGTCTGTGGATATTATGCACCCAATATTCTAAAACATAAAACCAGTGGATTAAAAAAATTGATATACTGTTTATGTATTTATTTCAACAGCTAAGGGTAAATATATCAGGAACAATAATAGTAACGAAATTTTTTTTTTTTTTTTTCTCAGGAACAATAATTGTCTGAAATGAGAAAGTCAACAAGATGAAGCGAAAATTCGGCTTATTCAATATATCAAAAATTACTGAACTAAAAATAAACTTTTATTTAATTATTAAATCTGATATCGAATAGTGCTGAACACATGCTGTCAACAAAGTTATTAATCAACAACACATGTAAGAAATGCAATCCCACTAAATATACTCTGAATAACTCATTGTCTTTTCTTATAGCTGTGGAAAACAGCTGAGGAAAAAAACTGTGAAAAAGCAATTGTTGCCATCTCAGTTTCGTTTCACATGTTTTAGAAAGTAAGTACAGCTATTTCTGGAAACATAACAGAGAACAACTTCATGCATAAATGGTACCATAGCACCACCTGACAGACGGACGTGCCAAGACTGTTAACGATATACCGTCTGGACTTGAGTCCTTTCTGGTCACTATTCTGAGAACGGCGTTATGTTTCTGGCATACGAGTATCTAGGTAACTGCCTGACAAAATATTCAAGATTTACAACACTAAAATGAGTATGAACTTCTAATTTTTACAGCAAAATAGGATTATACGTATAAGATGACAAGAATCAGTAATGTGAATGACAAGAGAACGATTGCCAATATAAAAAAATAAAAATTAAAATTTAATATGGCAACTACCCCAACATATTGAGTTCATCATTTTACTAGACAGATATATTAACTGTGTTGTTGTTTCTGGCGCAAAGGCTGCTTAGGCCACATTGCGCCCATTAACTGTGTATAAAAAAAGTATATTTACTTTACTCATAATGTAACACCTAATTTCAGCCATAAATATGATATTACTGAAAGAGGGGATGATGATCATAATTAGAATAAAAACTCTAGTTTCCATTCCAATTCCGTTTTCTGTCTTGCATGTTTAAGAATGAATGGCCACATAAATTACCTTCTGTGCTAATAAGGACAGCTAAAGTTTTTTTGTTGATGTTTTTCCCCCTCCTTTTGTTTAATAATTCTTCTGAGTAAATATTATCTGGACATTATCTAAATTAGTGATAAATAAAACTCCAAAAACTGAATTTTGAATTAACACGTCACCAATTCATGAACGCTAACGGTTTGAGAATAAGTTGCGATACTCACATAAGGGTTTGGAAAAAGAAAGCAATAAAAATAAAATAAAAATAATAATATCTATGAAAGTGGAGCAACTGACTGAAAGCCAGTTTATTTATTTATTATTATGTTTCGAAATTTCAAAAACCTTGGACAACAGGTCCAAAAATGGCATCATCTTTAGTATGAAAATGAAATAACGTGGATTGACTGAGGTTCTAGAATAGTTTGCCGTAGATCATTCAGTTTCCTTCACAGCAATACAAAGTGCCGGCACAGTTGTCGTTTGCAACTATTCGTTAAGAGTAAAGTGAGATGGATATTAAGAAAGAAAGAAAAAAAAAATGCCCGCAATGTGGGGTACTCCATGGATGCAGTATCCCGCACTGTTATGTGCCTATTACTCATGACAACAGCTAGCATGCAACTATATGAACATCGGCTGTTGCTTTATTACGCTTTCAAAGAAGCTATTCATTGTCAACATATCTTCCTAACTAACGAAGAACGTGATTCTTAGAAAGATTAGTCACCGTTTAAACACAAAGTGCAATCGTTTAATAAGAATTTCGTTCACTCGTATAGGCGAATGTAATCCATTTTAAATAGCTCTGCCACTACCCCTTTATTCATTATCTAGTGTACACTGAAATTTAAACACTTCATTTCATTTCAATTGTGCCTACAGAGGTATCAGACTTCTAAAACTTAATGTAATGTTTCACAAAAGTGCAAAACAACCATCAAAATCACTAATTCACACCTAAGAAGAATCACTCTCTCTCTCTCTCTCTCTCTCTCTCTCTCTCTCTCTCTCTCTCTCTCTCTCTTTCTATTTATATTAAAATAGTTCTAAAAGTTTTATTAGGTCAAAATACTTCAGAATTAATCATTCTGACAATGAATGCAATTCCTAACCACATTTAGCAGTCACGCAGAACCACAGCTGACTCAAATGCAGGGCCTATCTTAGGCCAAGGCAAACTCGGAATGTGTATAGGGTCCGTACTTTGAGGGGGCCCCATAAATGGCAATGGACACAGCCAAAATCAATGATATCAAGGAGCGTAACGACGAGCATGAGCGTCATGCTCAAATGCGTGTGCTACTGCACTCTCGCGCTTGACCACTAAACGTCGAGTTTACTTTTTCTAATTACATTAATAATTATAATAAATGATGATTAGAAGCTGAACTAGATATTCGTCGTCTGGAGAGTAGGCAAATAAGGCCAAAACATGAATAGATTAAGCAATGGTTGACGTTTAGGAAGTGAACACCTAAATACTTATCTATATTGGAATAAGCTTATGGTCACGCAGCACTGATATAAAGAGTAATAATTTTGTCGACTTCGATAAAAAGTAGTTCCAATTTTTAAAAACCCATGTTAATCTAGTATTAACATAAGTATCTAGTATTAAGAATGTTAATCTAGTATTAACATTCTTATAATCTAGTATTAACATATAATCTTTAAAATTAGGTATAAATGCAAATTTCTAATCCTAAGAAAAGAAAGAAAGAAAAAAAAAAAAAAAAAAGACAGCTCAATTTCTAAATTACGATGAATTTCAATATTAAGCAACAAATAGATATCTACTTGTAAACTTTCTTCCTTCATGCTGTTGCAATTTAACCTTGCGGGTTTAAGCGAAAGAAATTATTGATTAATGGCGCATTTTCGTGATTACAAACGCTTCCAGGATAGTGGGAGCTGAGGAAAATCTGAAAACCACAAAGGAGCTTTCATCGCGACACATTAAGTACATGATGTTCAGAACCACTCTTATGCTATCTTCCCCTTGGTCTCTACTTTGGCTATTAACTAAACGAAGGTCAAAACAGATAACTCTGAACATCCACGTGAAAGCGATGGCACAGGCTAATCACAGTGGGGAGCCTCTATGGACGATGAAATGATCTGTAATAGCACATTGGCAAGCTTGATTACAGGGCTATGACTTCCGTTAGCGTTAAATGCGCTTGAGGAGCAATTCGGCAACTTAACCAGAGCGGCTGCGTGATGTCAGTTATCATGAAGTAAGATTTCACTTTTATCTTTGCAGTTATGGTTTGTTTTACTATCATGCAATCAATTAACCTCACTTTCATTCTACGTAGAATGATCAAAAACCTCCAAACGGCGCACTTTTCGCAGCGTTTATTTGCCATTCTCTTCAGCAAATGTATTTTCAATTACAGCAGGTGAAGAGTACAGATACAGGAATGAATGTTCGGCGGCATTATTGCAGAGAGAGAGAGAGAGAGAGAGAGAGAGAGAGAGAGAGAGAGAGAGAGAGAGAGATTACTCCACAATTTGTTTCGCTCGCCATTAAAAGCCTTGTCAGCATAAATACCTGGGCATCTGGATAGATGACAAGCTATCCTTTCTGCCACACATCAGGCATATCGTCAAATCAATCAGGAAAATAGCAGGATGGCTCATTAACATCACAAAAGCCATATGGGGAATTAAATCCTCCACACTAAGCCTATACTACTCCTGCTTGTACATTCCCATTGTCTGCTATGGAGCCGGGGCCTGGGGTTACAGAGCACTGAACTCGGCTTGCAAAAAATACTTATTGCAGTCACAAAGAGTCTTTCTCCTGGCAACCTGCAGAGTATGCAGGACAATTTCTACTGAGGCCCTCCAGGTACTGTGCGGGAGACCACCCGTATACTTTGATGTAATCTACCACTACCTGGCACACAACCAACGGCTAGGCATACAGGCTACGCTGGGAGGAATTGCCAACGACACCAACCAAAGTATAAAAGAAAACAAAGCAAGAATTTATAGGGACATAGGCACAAAATGGCAGGATATCTGGCAAACAACAACTAAGGGAAGAGACACCTTCACCTTCTTCCCACAAATATATCTGCGAGACAAATCCAGGAACTGGTGGACACCAAGCATGCATACTACTTTTCTAATCACAGGACATGGTAGTCTCAACTCCAAACTCCACAAATTAGGCCTAACTCTCTCCCCCCTTTGTCAATGCGGCGAAGAAGAAACAGTGAAACACCTCATACTTGACTGTTACCTCTACACAGATCTGAGACATCCCCTGCTATTGGGGACTAACGTAACTAACGCTGGAGAATTCGCACAACTGATAGCTGGGGCAGAATCGCTCAAACTTCTTTCAGCTTTTGCAGGAAAATTATTCAGGCGAAGGGCGGCCCTCCAGCAGGAAGCACAGAGAGACAGTAGGTAAATGGGAAAATGAAAAGAAGGAATGAAGTGGAAGGGACTCAACAGAACAAGAAAATAGGAAGTAACGCAGAACGGAAGCACAATTATACTGAACTGAATAAGAAGCAAAAGTAAGGACTCAAGAACAAGACATCCCACAGCTTAGGAGCAGCGGAGCACACATAACTGTGATGTAGCTTCCTTGAAATTAGTGACTAACACTGATCATGCCCTAAAGAACTGGGTCGATGTCATAGGCCACATAGTGTCTTCAGTATGTGCGTTTTTTTTTTTTTTTTTTTTATTTATTAGTGAGGACCCTACCTTCATAGGACAGGACCGAGATCTACGAGAAGCTGAGCAATCGAGAATTTCACTTGGTTATAGCCCTACAGGACTGGGTCGAAGCCACTGGCAATAATCATGTTTCCCGTTAACTACCCTGCCACACTGGCTTGTCCGTCCTTCTACTCGCAAAACACACAATGAACTCATCTCCACACACTCTAGGACAGGATTGAGCCCTGCAAGAATGTGTGTCTTGAATGCGGTGCTTCCCCTCAAGATGAAATTAAACCCTGTAGGACGAGCAAAGATAACTGTGAACTGTATAGCTATGATAATTATAAGATATTCTTAACTACCTTAGAACTGTTAAGTTGCTGTTGCGGTAGCGCTGTGGTTAAGGACACTGGTTGTGTCTTCGGCCGTAGTGTTGTTGCGACAGTGGCTGTTTTGCCAAGTATTTATACTGTCAACTGTAAAATTGTAGTAATTACTAACTTAGAAGTGTTCACTTTTGTTCAGGTTTGCTGTGGCTCCGGGGGTGCCGCGGTTGTGGTGCACTGGTTTGTGTCTGTCGCCGCGGCTCCGTCGTGGCTGCCGCAGGTGCATGGAATTGATTGTTACGCCGTGCCCTCTTCTGGCAGGATGGGCCCCTACTAGGGCCAATATTTGGTATAGATCACTGGACAACCTAAACATTGAACATGCTAAACTCACTAGAAACACCCACCACTTTACTGCTCCCCTTAACTAAATCTAAATTCATCCACACGCTATGTTTTAATCTCCTGACGAAACTTAACTTATTTTAAATTATTACCATATTGTATGTAAAACACACTAGAAACATTCACTCCATTAATTGATCCCCACTCAACTAAACCAACTCTATCCACACTTGATGATTTACTCTTTTATTGCTATATTTATCTCTATTTTAATATTATTGTATAAACATATAGAGGTTCAAGAACCTCCTTTTGTGAAAACCAGACTCCCTGGAGCGCCTCCACGTGGCTAGGGACGGGAGTCAGGACGCAAGATATATCTGTTCTTGCCTCCTGGCTGCAAAGTCTCCAGGTGCCGGCATACAACACTCAACAAAACAAACACTCAAACAAAAACCTCCCCATACACACACTCGCCGGCTTAAAAAAAAAAAAACCTACAAGAATCATTGCGGCAATAGGGGAAACCCTGGAGGCTGCAGTAAACAAAAATACTTTGAATATACTTTGTTCAATACAGGCTTCAGCTATTTAACTTCACAATAACAGCCAAAGAAAAGCTCAGACTAGCCTACTAAAATGTGAACAAAATGTAAACAGTCACGCAAGTTCTTTTAAAAAGAACTTTTTTTTATATATAATTAAATTCTTTAATTATTTAATTTTTGCGTGAACACGGCATCTTGTATCCATTTCCATTTATACTCTGGCCGATCGAGACCAACAGAGTTTATAATTTCATTGTAACTGTTTTATTACAGCCGAGAGAGAAAGAGAGAGACTACGTCCCACTATCGTATCTCAATTACAACCGATGGATCAGGCAATTATGCCTGTCTTTAAGCTTTAGAACATATTACCCCTGCCCCTCACCACCTTCTGGGGAGAATGCTTTCGCCCAGGAGGTGGTGAGGAGCGGGAGTATTTCCAACCAATTTAAGAAGGGATGCAATGTATCCAACCAAGCAATGCATAAAAATTCGATTCGATTCCCAGAATAGTGAACGGGGTCTAACAAAGGCACTAGAAAGACTTGGAGGAATTTAAGGAACCATTTAAGGGAATATCGTTGAAGCGAATATTCAGGAATTAACCAATTTCAAGGTAGTGGTTCTGAAAAATGAAGATCTCATTCAAACAAAACAGCATAGAAACCAGGAAGGGGAAATAAATAAAATAAATTTTCTGTTTATACTCCAGGACGACCAAACGGTCGAATGAGTTCACAAGATAGACAGAATACAAGAAACAGCACCGTATTCAGCAGTCACGGGCTTGAACCCCGGTCACTCAAGGCACGTGTACTTATGCACCCGCGCGCCTAACCACTAGGCTACGGCATTTTCGCCCAACAAGGGTCTTAACCAGTAAAAGACAACTGAAATTTTCAAATATCTTCAAGTTTCTCTTTCTTGCTTTTAAAAGTAGCAGTCTATTAATTCTAACATGCAGCACAATTCTAAACTGCAAGAAGAGTTGCAAATAAAGTCAACTGTCATAAAATGCTTTCCACTGGAAAATAGAATCTCAAAATTCAACTACCAGTGGATTCCTTCTACAGGAAGTATCAACCCCTGCGAGCAAAACTAATCTCCTGAAACTGAGACGATTCCTAAAGTTTTGATCATTTATTCTTTTCCATCTTGAGCTTTCATGTGTGATTTCAGTAGTTTTATCACCTCAAGATCTTGGGAAACATTTTAAATGCTCTTCGATATACGCTGATCAATAATTTATTTTAAGATATGTCTTGTTGCAGGAGTGGCCAACTTAATTTGTGATGTGATGTGATGTACTTTTTTCCTTCAAAATGTGCTGCGATTTACCATCTCAAAAATTTCATTGCACAAGATGCACAAATCGAGGGATGACTGTATATTTAAAATTCGTCGTGATCGACCAAAATTAAATCCGCGATCGACTCGTTGGCCATCCCTGTCCTATTGTATTTTTATCTTTATTCTGTACTTTTGCGTATACTTTCATGACAATAAATTCATTAATTTCTTCTGTAATTTTAATGAAGTGAACACATTTGGCGAGCCAAGTATAACAATTTCATAGTCTACATTAGAAGGGGCCCAAACTTCTATACTTGGAGCCCCTTAAAATTTTTCATAAATTTCACGTGTCCCCCAAGTTGCACAAGTGAAAATAAACAGATTTCGCATGAAATTTAGCTATGAATATACATACAGTACTTCTATATATTATGAATCTCAAAGAAATAAAATTCAAATAAAATACGAATAATAGAAATAAATAAATATCTAGATTAATTAGTGGGATGGTTTGTCCATATTTCTTTAAAAATGTGCTTAATGAAAACAACAAGCACCCCCACCAAAAAAATAATATTAATAAATAAATAAATAAATAAATAAAGTGTCCCAGCGAGGGACGCCCCACACTTTGAGAATCTCTGATTTATGTACTATTAAAATTTTATCGGTTTATATATTTTTTCTGTACAATTTTTGCAAGAGATTTAAATAATACAGTAAACTCTGTAAAATACAACACTCTGAAGACTGTCACATTTTACAAAAAAAAAAAAGATTTTATATACAGAAATATTAAGTAGCCAGGCATTCGTATTAACAATCGTATTTTTCTTTATGAATACATGCTAAAAAAGAATGACATTTCTTCATTTATAAGATGCTTACAGGATTATCATGTCCTTCAATCTATTTTTACGGCCAGTAGCATTTATAATGCATAGATTATTGATTCAGTCTTAATTCTCATAGCAGAACAAACTTGCCTTTGCAATTAGTTGCCCTGGTATTACACTACATTCAAACAGATGGCCTCTCCAAAAGGTCATTTCCAAAATTTCATTTGTTTAAAAAATGAGACACGTTGGTGATAGCCTGTTTCGGGGTTAACTGGTCCCTCATCAGTTAGCAGATGTTCTCTAGTAACAACACGCAGACAAAACTGGTGTAAAGAATTGTTCCATGTTATCCCTATATACGAAATCTGTTTTTAAAGTGGTAATATAGCTAAAGCTATATATCTGAAAATCGTGCAATATTAGGGCAACTCATTACAAAGGCAAGTTTGTTCCGCTGTGGAAATTAAGACCATTGTATTATCCGTGTAGTTTAAATCCTGTCGCCGGCAAAAACATATGCAAGCACAATATATTCGTTATAAATCTTTACAGTAAATAATATATTTACAGTGTAAATAATTTCAGTTATTTGAATTTATTGAAATGTGCTCCTCTAAAATTCCCCAACCACTGGGTAAACCTCTCAAAAATCCGGCAAATCCCAATCCCCCAGACTGCTGGATTTTAAAGAGTTTACTGTATAAAACGTTATTCCCATTACAGAAATTGTATTTCCGCACATAACAGCTTGTAGTCACTTTTTTTGTCCAATGTCTATATACAAGCAAGATACAAATTTTGTGTGTGTGTGTGTGTGTGTGTGTGTGTGTGTGTGTGTGTGTGTGTGTGTGTGTGTGTGTAAAAACATATGCAATTCAAACGGATCCACATTTCATTTGTATGCGCCCGTGTGTAAACTTTATCGTGCTATTTTTGTTTGGAAAAAGCTATTCGGAAAATAGCTACGGCCCCACCAAAGAAGATCGTTAAAGTTTATTTTTACGTAAATGATTGATTCATTTTATTGTGGGTTTGGCCACAGCGTCGGAATAGTTGCTCAGAATGTTCGATTTTACTCTCTAAAATTACACAAAGAATCAGTTTCCGGTGGGAGGGAGGGAGGCTGAAGAGAAAAGTAAATCTTAAAGAATTGTTGGATGGTTAAACGTCTTTGGGAAAACAAAATGCAAACCTGTGCGTATATCTTTTCGCCTAGTTCAAAAACAAAATTCCACGTGCTTACTATTATATAGACTTTCCATCTGCAAAGCATAGAAGGCGTGGTTTTAGTACGGTGAACGAGGACTTCAAATTTGTGACCAATGTAGCATGGCAGAAGTTGCCATTTCATAATTCTTCTGATACGCTTACGTTTTTCGGAATTGCAGCGATCTTTACCAATGATAAATGTTGGTCTATATGGGAGGAACCTCATAGCTCTGTTCATCGCTCAAGCGGGAAATCTTGTTTCTTGTTCCTTATAGGCTGTTATAATATATCACGTTCTATTGTCTTCCAATGCCTTTTTATAAGCGAGGCAGAGGCTATGTGAACGAAAGTCTTCGTCTAGAGGAAAACGATGCATGTTCATTAATTAAGAAAAATGGTAACACATAAACATAAAACCCATTGGATACTAAAGTACATGCAAATATTTCTGACATGAACAGTCAAAAGCAGTAAAACTTGATAAAAAAAAAAGTGACGTTTCATTTAGTAATTCGATCACTGTCGTTTCATTAAAGGAAAACATTAAATACACATAAAATACCTAAGATTTTTTGAAACGTGGCTGAGGCGGCTCAGTTAGTCGGTCTCAGGAGAGGGTCTCATGATTTTTCTACCTGAAACTCGGTTTTTTGTTCAGCAAACAGCACACGCGCAATTTATAGACATATTATATACGGCGCAATATGGTCTAACTCGCAAATTCGCCTAAAACCCTATAACAACAACGTTTTGTTTCAATATTTTTCTAAGTTACTTCATGGTGTATACAGAGAGGTTGAAGGTGAAATGCAATTAGAGAATCAATATTTATGAGATGTAACTAATATCATGTTCCTCTCAGGACCGTGTTAGAATTTTAAACGTGTAGACGCAAAAAAAAATTCCCTACATTAATAAGCACAAAAAGTCTGTCCTTATTTTGTCGCCTTTGAACGCTGTGTAAGACTACTGGTCTTACAAGTATTATTATTTATATCGGAGAGAAAAGGAAAAATATATTATTATCATCATTATGATAACTATATACATCTGTATACTGAATGATACTGGAAGGATTTACGTGTAATAAAACAGTTAAACAAAGAAAGGAACTGGAAACTTAAACATTAAAACCGGAATATACAGAATTAATTAGAGATAAAACAAAATTTTCTAGAATTTCTTTAAATAGTAATTAACACAACAAAAGAAGTCCCTTACGTGCCAGCATACCTGAAAGGTAAGGCTAATTACGAAGCAGTCAGCATGCGAACTGGTGCCCAAAACAAAGTAATCAGGAGCAACGCCGTTCGTTTGAAAAAGTGCAATAAAGAAAGAAACGTGAATACTTATAAAATTAAAGGCAGATAATCAAAGGTAACAGTTTTTATTGGGCAATTTCTAATGGGTAAGGAGAGTTATGATAATCAAAAGAGTATATGCAAATTTTCGCGCGGAAATGGGGAATGTGGAGTGGAGATGGCAATTCGATTCTGAGAAGTGAAGATGTAGTTTTAAAGTGTACATATCGTACCTAGAGTAGGCCCGCTCAGCCCTGCCTTAGATAAAGAAAAGAAATAGAATGCAGTGTTTAACCGTGAAGGGCATGTTTTAATAGTTAATAATGAAAAGAAAAATTTTACGTGATGTGAGGAAGGGGGGAAAAAATGGAAAAACGCAGTCGATGGCCGCAATCAAGACAGACTTCCATTAGAAAGACAGCGACCTGTTCCTTATTATGGAACAGGCCATAAGTGTAATGACATTGTCTGGTTGAGCTCAGGTGAACAGTTCTATTACCCAGAAGAATTCGGAACTCGAGACATGAAAATATAAGGTCTGCAGAGAGTGTGAAGTATTCTTACCCCATAAGGATCGTCAGGAGGTTGCAAAGAAGTGTGTTAGTAGGGAAGGGGGGCTAACGTATGAATAAAGTTTCAATCTGAAAGTGAATATTAAGGCAGAATGTATCATTTATTGGTTGGCTGGATCTTTTATATTGCTATTAACACAGAAAATATATGTTGGTTATGATAAACAAGAGTGCATTTCAGATTAGATGTGAAAAGAGAGAGGAAAAGAGAAAATATATGAGAAAGAAAAATAAAACGGTAAAACTAGGTAACAAGTGAAGACAAAATAAATATTGAAAATAAGATAAGCTGAAAATAAACGTTGTAGGTAAGAATAACCAGAAAGTAAATTTCGGTTATGATTGAATAAAGAAGGTAATTAGAGTAGAAGATATTGACTGAATGACGAATTCGGCCCTTATGAATGGTAAGTATTATGAACTGTAGATATTCTCTAAGATAGAAATAGGTGAATGACCGGCTATGAATTATAGTCACTATGTACGATACTATGTGACTTGTGATATGTACTGTAATAAGAACTTAAAAGGAAGAAGACAAAATTGTGCAAGTTTAGTATGATTCAGACAACATTACATTGGCAATATTTGACATATGTTAGTTATAGGGGCTGAATTTGGAAATATATTGGTTGCAATGATACTTAATTGGAAATATACTGGGTATAATGATAATGAATTTGGGAATTGAAGATATACTGATTGCAATGGGGAATGGTTACTAAAGGAAGCAGAATCGCTTCTCTGCCCATAGCTGCTTTTGTGTGATAATCATGTCATGTCATATCATATCATATCATACATGTCTCCTAGAATAAATTTACACGATTCTAATATCCGAAGAGAGAGAGAAAGGGGGGGGGGGAAAACTGCGTTAGCGAACCCATATAGCTCATTTACAATCTCCCTTCGTCGTCTAATCCTGCTTATCATTTCTTTTTCACAACGTTGTAAACGTATTTGCTGCTAGTTTGGATGATTGTGTCAACTGGTGTATAGTCCACGTGAAAATCCACCAATCTTTCTTCTATCAAAAGATCAACGATGGGTGCGATTAAAATTCCAGCAGTATCTACTGTAACTGTCAGTTATAAAGAACGAAATTCCATAATTTCATACTAATTATTAATATTAGAATTAGCAAGAGGAACAAGGAAGTAATAGAAATAATAGCGAACTTTATAAATATTTTGGCAATAAAAATTATTGTCAAACGTATTAGGACACCCGCATGTTTTAAAGAACCTTTTATTGATACAGTATTTAATAATATTGTTTTGTCGATTTCCTGAACTTAATGATGCACTGTATCCTTGTCTGTAGACTCTGAACCAGACGTTGATAATAGGAATGTGGAATTTCGATCTACTCCTCCTCCTCCTTCAAAACAGCAGTCGACTCAGCGATTGATTACAGGCATGTTTGCCTGGCCCGAAGATGACGTTCCGGTTCTTTCCAAAGGTGTTCAATGACGTTATAACGAGCATGACGTTAATGGTAGCCCAATAAAACTTTTGCACGCTCATGTCTTCAAACCAGGTCACTACAGGTGAGCAGCAAGACATGATACATTGGCATACTTAAACAGAAAAGGGCATTCTGTTTTTCTTGGTGGTGACAGCACCTTCGCCAAAATTCACAGTTGGATCACACACTTTGTGGTAAATAATAGGCTTCGAATGTCAAACGCGACCATCAGATCGAAAAACAACATACCATGTTATTTCACTCCATAATACAGCTTTCCAACGATCGAGGGACCAGTTATGATGGGTTGTTAAATTAACAGGAATGTTAACGCGATGCATTGTGCGCCTTGGTGTTTAGTTTGCGTGCTACAACTTTTTCGGCACCTCCGTAGCCATGTGGGCAGGAGCCGCAGTGCGTAGCACACGCTTCTTGATTAGACCGGGGTTCCAGCCCGTGACCACCAAATACGGAGGATGTGGAAGGTCAAGAAATGACCACCGCATATCCCCGGAGCAATATGGCCTTAGTTGCTAATGCTCCTAAAAACTAAATAACAACAACAACTTTTCCGTAAGATACGATGATGTATAGCTACCTAAGTATTGCCGTTGTACTAATATACGAGGAATGACCATTTAATTCCCGGACTGTTGCAAGACCTTATCTTATCATCATCTGAATCTTCTGTGGATTTCTCCTTCTCGAAATACTCTCCCTTGAACTTGACACACTTTCGACCCCGTCGTACGCACGCACTAAATGCTACTTGCAAGCCATTTTTCGAAAGACTGCGAAGTGCTTCCGTTGTGACTCTGCGAGCATCGTTGTATCGGACGCGAAACGCTTGCCTTTCAGAGCTAAGTCTGGTGAATAAGGGGGATGTGGCAGAGATCACTGCCTGCACAATATGAGCCTGGCATTGGCTTGATGAAGAAACCACTTCACACCGGAAAGTTAGGTTACACCGTAATATGGCCGTCCTACCAAGACATTTATCACTATACGCTTCATTCATCGCTTTAACTGTTTCTGATGCATTTACGCCCCATCAGACACAATAACGAATCACATATTGTTGTTCAATCTGTATGTCCGACATGATACTGGCTTCAAAACGATCGTCAGTGACACGTGGCTAAAAAAAAACTCTTCACGCAACACTAGTTCGTGGAAATGCAGCTTTGCTGCATTTGTACGAACAGATTGATTGCTAATATGGCATCTTGTGTATGACTCCTCGCTGGAAGTCGCTAAGCGAAATATCTCTCCTCGTGTTCTGTTTACTTGTAGCGCCAGCGCAGTTGCTTTTATATCTATTTCTGACACCTCGATATACGGTTCATTTCCCCAAAATCCCAGGGTGGCCGCATAGTTTTGGAAGTATAGTGTATATTTTATGGAATTGTTTTGCTTTGGAGTTATTCTGTAGCGATTGTTGTAGGTAAGTATAATTTTTGGTTATTTATTTATTATTTTTTTTTTTGTTTCCTTACAACTTTAGAACATTTCCATTCGCTTTTATCTCTTTAATAAGTTATAAATTTGTTGCTTTACATGCATGTAACAGTGGCGTGCAGTGGCCGTTGATTCATGTAGACGTATAAAGCATTAAAGTAATACTTGCATGTATTGTTAAAAATACTTATCAAGTTTAAATGGGCAGTTTTCCTACGAACGGTATAACTGTACAAAGCACTGTCTAACGAAAGGGTTATAACAAGTACAAATTAGCTGTATGATATTCAAAACAGAAAACTTTATCTCAAGTAATCAGCATTGAGACCACGCATATATCGTTCGGGAATGAAAACCTTCGTAATTTGTAAGGCTGTTCTGCCCTTCGTTGTTTGAAGCAAACTTGTATTTTGAAGAGTCGTAGATACTTGAATTAAATATTTACTATTCAATACTAAAACGTCCACAGAAATGACTATATGTACTCATTTTATTTCTTAAGCAATTCTTTATCTGTTTCAAATAACTTCTCTAATGAAACATTTGTGGCAGGAATCGCATTTACTAGTTCATTTTCTTTCAAGAAGTTAAAATTTTTTGTAGGGACATTTAATTGTTTTGTCGAATGTTTGTACAATAAATTCATTTTTTAGCTTTACAAAATTAAAATAACAACCATGTGTTACATTTATTGGAGATCGAGCGAATTTTTATTGTTTTATTATTTTTCCTGTGTACGGTATGTGTGCAATCAGAAAATTTCCAAACCGCATGTTTTTTCTTTGTACATACGGCATTTCCAACCTTCCAAGAAGTTTCCTTGCACCCCAATACCGCTAATCCTGCGAGTAGCAGTTGGAGTTGGAAGCATCTCTTGTGTTACATGCTTTCAACAGATGCTGTGTTGGACGTTTATTACGACCCAGAATGTCACTATAGTATTTATACTTTTAATTTTATCTGTCACTATTTATACTTCTGTATTTCTGTAAATAAGCGTTTGTAATTAACCTGTACAGTGCAGTTTTTATTTTGTAGCAGGGAACACTCCTTTGAAACCTTTGGTTTATATGCGCTGCCTTTCCACTGATGCTCTCTGTTTTTATATATATCAAAGGATAAATAATAGTACGATACAATATAATGCACCTTTATCATCAGAATTTTGTGTACAGCGAAAACTTAAGGAAAATTAAATTCCTTAAAAACAAGTTTTTACTCAAAAAAATTAAGGAAAATTTCAGTACATTATTTTAACTTCCAGTCATTTAAAAAAAAAAAAAAAAAGTGACTGATTCATTACAAACAATATATTCCACCTTCTTATGACCAGATGACAATACAAAGAAAGTTAATCAATTAGATCATTAAAAAAATTCATGATTAAATATTTGAATAACTGTGAAATCCATATTTATCAAATAAAAATAACATCATCATTATTGTTATTATTTTCTCTTTATGGGAATTTTTCCATCCCGTGATGGATACTGGTACCAACTGCATTGGTGGGTGGTTATTTGTGTCCGGTTTCTATTATTATTATTGTTGATCTAGGAACTGTCTTGCTGGCGTTGGTATGTCGATCAGTTTACTTTGCCTTTTCCTTGTTGAGGAGGGTTATGTCTGGTGTGCGTGATCGTCTTTTCCTTTATTATGGCACGGTCCCAGTATAGTTTGCAAGTAGAGGTTTGTACTTGCAATACGGTATACATTCTTTGATCAACTGGCATTTCTTCGCTAGCTTGCGATGTATTAACCATGTCGACCCTGGTCGTATTTGTGAGTGTACTGCGTCTGAGCGATCATCCTGCGGTGATGTGCTGGATTGTTTGTTTGGCAAGGTGACAACCTCAACATGTGTCGTCTGTCACCCTAGGATGCTTGGTGATTTATTTTCTGTAGTTCCTGGTGTTGATTACCTGGTCTTGGATGGCTAGTATGAATGCTTTGGTTTCGGGGAAGGCGGTCTCGCTGGTGAGCCGTGCGTTGGAAGCCTCATTACCTATGTAGTCTTGATGGGTATCAGTGTAGTCCTGCCATACGCTATTCTTTACCCATTTCTCTGCCTACAGTCCTTCCGTCTTTGTCATCGTTGAGGTTTAGGAAGGTGTTTGTCTGTCTTTTTTATGGCCCGATAGATTGGCGCTCCGTTTTTCAGGTTTTTAATCCCTTTAATCTGTTGTTCGATGAGATTTGGCAAACCCCTTCCTTCTTTCCAGGCTATGGTTAGTCTCTCAACGGCCGCCTTCGAATCGTGTTGGTGGCTCTTTGTCATGACTCTCCTGGTTCTTCTCACGATCTTCCTCAGCTCGGTGTTAGTCCATTCTGAGATGACGAAGGAGTATATTATAGGTGATACGGCTTTGACTGCCTTATCTCGGGTTAGCATTAATTTTAGAAGGAATTTTGCTCTGATGGTACTTCTGAGTCAGGCGGGCGTTGAGCTCCTTGTATTCTAAATGTTCAGCTTGCATCATCCCCAGGTACTTATAGGTTTTTCCCTCTGTCTTGGCTTAGATCTCTTTATCAGTCTTCATTTCGTAGTTTTGTCCTGCCAGTTTTTCCTTATGGATTCCATGAGTCTTTTATTTGTCTAGTCCGAGTTCCATCCCGATGTCAGTGCTGAAATCTTCGGCGAACGGGAGTAGCGTTTCGGTTTCCGCGTAAAGCTTAATATCGTCCATATACCTCAGGTGGGAGAGGGTGTACAGGTTCTTCCTCCCTTCTTTTAGAGTATATCCCTGCTTTCTGGTATTAAGCATAGCGGATAGTGGTATGCGTGCTACACAGAAGGACAGTGGGTTCAGGGCTACTCCCTCGGAGATTCCTCTCTTGATGTGGATCTGTTTAGTCGTGATGTTCACAACCTTGATTGACTTTGTGGGTATTCAACGTCTCTGTCAGCTAGCGAGCTATGAGGCAGTGAGTCGAAGGCCTTGCGGTAGTCGGTATAGGCCATACAGGTTGTGGTGCTTCTTATAGGCTTGCTACGTAACTGCCTTATCGATGGTCAAATTCCTTGCATCTTTTACTCATTTGTATTTGTATCCCTTCTGTTGTTTAGCCAATATTTTCTGGTTCTCTAAGTGGCTCGATATCTTCTTGGATATGCTTGTGGTCAGGTTCTTGTACATTTTTAGAAGACAGGTCCGTCTGTACTTTGACAGATTTTTTTTTTTTTTTTTTGCTATCTTTGTTTTTAGCCTTCATTTAGGACCAGCGGTTCCCAACCCTTTTTGACTCGCGCATCCCTTTCAACATAATATTTTTATTGCGAACGACTAAGCTTATATTCTCTGAACTTGTATAATAGTTCTGAATTTTTATTATGAAATATTTCTAGTACAGTACTATGTTTTTATAAGCGATATTGCGTAATAATAAAAATTATTATTAATGTAAAGTACCTATACGTAATGTGCCTCCGTAGACGAGTGGTCAGGAGCGGGAGTGCAATAGCACACGCTCTTTGAGTAGACCGGGGTTCAAGCCCCTGACTGCTGAATACGGTCGATCTGCCAACCCGCACTGGACCAGGGTGGCAGATTATGGTCCATTTCCCTCAGCATGAATTGTTGAGGAGGCTTCCATCCTGCAGTGGGTTGATAATGGCTGCACTTTAACTTTTCTTTTTACCTATACGTAACGATGGGTCTTTGGGGGGGGGGGGGGAACAGTATATGTTTCCATACTAAAAAAAAAATAGTATGGAAACATATATTTAACACGATATACTATTATAAGGAATTTTGGGAGATGTGGTTTCTTTCGTTGGCAGTTCTTTACTTTATATTTAATTTTAGTCTATTGTTTATAATTAGTTATATTTTGAAGTTTACAAAAATATACTTATGTAAATCTAAGCAGACGCCATTACAAAACTTTTAGTGCGAATCCCCTGGAATACCGTCTCGAACTACCAGTTGGGAACAGCTGCAATTTATTTTGTATGTGATTCCTTGGGTCAAATACTTTGGGATCCTCTAAGGGTGCTTTATCATGAGTGAATTGCTGCCCTAGGTGGTTGCGTGTGTTGCTCAATTTCTTGCACCATTAGTTGTGGATGTTGTTGTTGTGTATTCCTGGCGTTCGCCAGTTGTGGGATTTCCTAATCACCTCGTGAATCTCCCATTCTGTCATCTCTTTTGTGTTCTTGGTTTTCTTCCGTTCTGTGTCTATCCAGGAAGCCTGAAGTTTGTCTAACTTCACTGTTTCATAGGTTGTTCGGGTACCCTCATTCTCCTCTTGTTTGATACTCCTGTAGAAGGCTCTTTAGTTTTAATTGAAGATCCGGTTGTTTGTTTCTTCTGAGTATGCTCTCTCTGTATAGCCTTAGTTTCTTTTTGAGTGCGAGGAGGTTCTGCTTCGGGTTGTTTAGGTATTCTTCTGTGCTCTGATCCTTGGCCTCGTCTTTGTTGTGGGTGTTGATTTTCTTGAGTATGCGCTTCGCTTTTCCGATCAGTTATTATTATTGCTCTTATGTTATTTCTCCCTGATTGGGGGTTCCACCTCGAGATGGGTATTGCTACTAAGTACACAGGGTGGATGTTATGTCTGGTGTTACTGTTGGTTGACCAACTCTCCGACTATCCTACAGATGTTCAGGATTGCGACTTTCTGGAGTTCCTTGTAGGTGTTTGCTGCTAGGCTGTTATGTAGGGTTTTCGGCACCATACTTGTGGTTGACACGATGATCGGGATGGTCGTAACTTGTCTCATGTGCCACATCTCTTTGACCTCTTGTCTTAGGTTCGTGTGCTTCCTGATTTTTCCAGATGGGTTTTTTGAAGGTTGCAGTGTTGGGTACCGTATGTCAATCAGATAGGTAGCCTTTTCCTTCTTGTCCACAAGGGATATGTCCGGTCTGTTGTGCGGGATTGCCTTATCCGTTATTACGGTGCAGTCCCAGTACAGCTTGTGGATTAGGGTCTCTAGTACTGACTGGGGTTCGTACTTCTAGTATGGTACACTTTCTTCGATCAGCTGGTATTTCTTTGCTAGCTTCTGATGTATTATCCTGGCTACCTGGTCGTGTCTATGAGTGTACTCAGTCTGGGTGATCACCTTGCATCCCGCGGTGATGTGTTGGATCGTTTCTGAGGCCAGGTGGCATCGTCGACATGTGTCATCGGATACTCATGGCTCCTTGGCGATGTATTTTCTATAGTTTCTGGTGTTGATTACCCTGGTGTTGGATGACTAGAATGAATCCTTCAGTCTTCGGGAAGAGTTTCCAGCTCGTGAGCCATTTTGCAGAGGTTCTGCACAAAATCAACTTTATCAGGTGGAGATAGATGGAAGTCTAGGTGCCACCTTAGACATAATAATAATAAATAAATAAATAAATAAAAAGCTCGTGAGCCATGCATTGGAAGCAATTTTATCTATGTGATCTTGATGGAAATCATTATAGTGTCTGCTATGGAGTGTCTTCTCTGCCCATCTTTCTAGCTTCCTTTGTACCTCCTGGTTGGGAAGGGACTGCTCGCTTAGGTTGAAAGGGGTATACCGCTTGTCTACCTTCCTTATGGCCTGGTGGAGTGCTGTTGTGTGTTTCTGGAAGTATGTCTGTGTGTTTCCTTCAGGTTAGTAATCGCTGTTTTCTGTTGCTTATTATTATTATTAGTAGTAGTGTTTTAAAATCTTCGAAGTATAGTGTGCGATTGTTCTTGGATTTCGATTATAATTAAATTTCCTGCTCTTCTGGCAAACTTTAATTTTGAAAAGATCAAAAAAAAAAAAAAAAAAAATGTCATGTTTGTATATATATATAACGAATGCAGAGCTTGGGTTGATCTGGCCTGCAGTTGTGGTTCGAGTTTTCTACACAAAGCAGAGTGAGCGCTATCGTTTCGAAGAAACCAGTCGCCATTGCACACTTTCTTAGGACCCTTTCGTCTTACATCTTCGAGTAATCGACGTAGAATTTCTACAGAAATTTTTATCAATTTTTTTCCCTGTTGGACGAATTCTTAATGTAAAATTCCATTAGTATCGAAAAAAGACAATCAATGTACCCTTCACGTTGGAATAGACTTGTTCAGTGTCGTTCGGGTGCAGTGATTTTAGATTCTTTCCTTGTGTAGATTTGCTATATTTCAGGGTTATACCCTATAAAACTCAGTTGCACCACCTGTGATGACAGATCTTTCCTGAAGGCCCTTACACATTAACACGATTCTACTTTTACGCTTCAGTCAGCAGACGAGGCACGAATATCGCAGCAGTTCGTTGTATATTCAAATCTTGCCAAAATGTTCTGACATGAGATTCCAAACGCATTAGCAAATTCACCAATGTGGAGACGCCTGTTCTCGTGAATAGGTGTTTTAATCCACTTTACATTTTTATCCATTTTATCCGGATCATTCCTCCTCAAGGAGGAATGATCTGAATATTTTGCATCGTAAAGAGAAGCCATTCTACTGTTTAACTTTTAATATCCCTGAAATGTTAGCATTTTGCTCAGTGTTTCTCGCTCTGAAATAAATTATTTTAGTATGTCATAAGCTGCCATCGCAGTTTTGCCCACTTTGAAACAGAATTTGATTTGATGCTCATGCACTGACTTCAGAGAAAGTCAGTCATTTTCTGAAAATTGCATATCATGAGGATGACGCATCTGGCGATTTTAAATAAACATCAAGTTACAGCTGTGACAGATTGCGTTCCATCACATCCTAACATGAATTTTGTGTTCCTCCTAATTAGTGATATCTTGCGGCCTGGATGAAGACTTTCGATCATACCTCGTATTTGAAAGCGAACATTTGCGAGAAGACACCATCTTCAGGGAAGATTGACCGGTCGTGTGTGTGTGTGTGTGTGTGTGTGTGTGTGTGTGTGTGTGTGTGTGTGTGTGTGTGTGTGTGTGTGATTCAGAAAGATATACTGTATTTGCTATAGTCTTATAAAAATGTTAAAACCGCCCTTCATCTTTTATAAGTTAAGATTTATTTTTTAAATGCAATTAAAAATCAGTGTTTTATATTAGAGTATATTGTATAGTACGTCCCTATACGAAATATTTTGAGCTAGAGGAGTAAGCTGTAAAAAAAATTAAAGCAAAGTAGATGTTTTCTGAAACTACCTACACACAAAACAGAGTTTCTGTTCTGTTTGTCTGGATTGCTTATTTTAGTATCACGAGGTTATTAGTGAGTCCCCTTCATATTCCTAATTAATGAGTCATGGGTGAAGTTCACCTTGTTGGCGCTGCTTTTGGTAGTCGCCATTAAAAGACTTCGTGCAACGCATCTGTTCTTTCACTAGACTTACAAAAAAATGTCGATAGTTTTTCCAGTTTTTCCAAAAGAGAGAGAGAGACAGACTTTCATTTATTTATTTTTGACAAGTCAGGAGATAAAACTTAGCTCAGAATTATGCGCATAATAATGAAAATACGATCTCTTTCGAAGAGTTTTCCTTGTGATTTTAGCTTGGAGTTTATTTCACAGTTGATGCAACAGCCTTGGGGCTCCATTTTTACCTTCGAGAACTTGCAATCTTTGTATGCATTACAGGTTCGTACAGATTGCATTCAAAAATGTTTCTTAATACAAGCGATAAATGTTCTTTCTTAGAAACTTCATGCTTTAACTGCCATAATCCTGTGTTTATTTATTAATGATCGCACCTGTGGCATCTATAAAATCATTTTGAATTCGATCTGACAATCCGCCAGACACACACACACTGAAGGTTCATCGCTAGTATTTGAATAATGTAACTTATTTATAAGTTTCTTTAGTTCAGAGAATTTTTAATCTTTCATATTCCTCTTAATGCCAATTCTTTCTTACCGAGAAAATAGCAGGTGTGTAGCCGCTTGATGAGGTACCTCTTCTCTTAGCATTTGCATTATACTCTGATATTTGTTCTGTTCTCTTGAATCAATACAAACTTTAACAAAGGTTGCGAAAGATAATTTAGATCTTTATGCACACGTGGGGCTTCGTGCCCTTTTAATAGCATGGTATAAATTTTGCAGATCTTTGTGTCCATTGTTTGCTCATACATTTTTCTCACTAGAAAACGGTAAATATGGCAATTAATAGCAGTGCCTTTTTCTTTCGTCTTTCCTCATTGCCAGTTTGGTTTATTATACGTTATCGTATGAAATAATAGTCAGGCTTAATTCATTTATGTTCGAATTGGTTTAAACATTTATGGAATTTTATTTGTAACTTATCTTAACGGCAACATTCCTTGTTGACATAACGGATGCATAGCTTCGTGCGGTTTCCGACAGATACGCACCCTCCCGTCCGCTCGAAATAACTGGAAACGGGACTCGTCGGATCAGGAGAACCATCTTCAATCATCCAAGGTCCAGTGCCGATGTTCTTTCGCCCAGCTGAGGTGTAGAGTCCCGTGTCGTGGTGTTAGCAATAGAACTTCGGTGAGTCGGCGGCTCGGATAGCCTACTGCAGCTAATGATCGCCTGACGGCTATGGTGGAGACGTTTCTGGCACCCACCTCCCTCGTTGAAGTCGGCGGTGATTTGTGCCACTGTCGCTCTCCAGTTGGCTGAAACAATGCGAGACAAAAGTGTACGGCCAAGTTCATCCACCACAATTCTCTGCCCACAGCGCTGTCTTTTACCCTATAACCTATGCTGCCGGGGTTCTGGTTTCACAGAGTACCCATCATTAAGCTGAAGGAAAAGCTAAACTCTATATAAAGAGCTATGTTACTGGCGACCCATCGAATCTGCCGTACAGTTTCTATAGCAGCTCTCCAAGTTATAGCAGGCACCCTCCCTCTCGACCTTTATGCAATCTACAAGGGGCTCTGTTATCGAATTAAAAAAGGTATTCCGGTAACGATTCTGGATATAGAACTCTCACTAACTACGGATGTAAAGCGGGAGAAATCTTGTTGTCTCAATAAACTCTTCAATGTATGGCAGACCAGATGGGTTACTTCTACTGTAGGGGGTGGTAACTCGGAGTTTTCTTCCGGAGGTAGCCTTTACAACCACATAAAAGAACGCCCGATGGTTCTCCCTCAGCCTCGAATCTTCCTTTCTCATTATCGGACACGGTTCTCTAAATGAGAAACTGCATACACTGGGACTCATTGACACTCCCTACTGCTTTTGCAGACAAAGTGAAAGTTGGAAACACTTGCTTCTGGAGTGTGTACATTACCACGACATCAGAAATCGTCTCCAGAATAACATCCAGGATTTCCACCCCAGCAGATCTGCATCAACTGATATGTACCCAGAACAACCTCGAAGTCTTCCAGACGTTCACAGCTAAGGTCTGAAAGGAGGACACTGATCGCCAATCACCAACATGGATGTCCCGATCATTGTCCGGGATAGAAAACTACTCTCTCATTCTCCTCCCCTCTATCTTTCTCTGCTGGCACCCCCGACTTATCTCTTTCTTTTCACTGTAGCCGGGGTTCGGGATTAAATCTATTTATTTAGTATTTTATTTTATTATTATTATTATTTTTTTTTATTCGTGCTCTCTTTCGGCACGTGGGACTTGGGCTGTCACTGGTGACAGACAGCTTTTTTTTTTCTTTTTTTTTAACCACGGGGATTTTTTTATTATTATTAGTAGTAATTAATTAATTTTTTTATTTATTTTATGTTGTTTTAATTATTTTTATTTATTTATTTTTTGCACCACGGGATATTTTTCTCCCTCTGTGGAGTGGACCCCAGAGAAATCTGGCCCACCTTTTGGCAACATCAGGTGAGTCAGAGTCTCGTATCGAGACAGTACGTACTCCATTGGGACTGGCCCACCTTCCCGAGGTGTGGACGAGTACCAAAAATCATCTGTCCAGGTGATTGATGCTTCTAGGTAGCCAAGTGGCCAGAACATAACAGAACACACACAAACATATACTACTCACATTTCTAGCCCTCTTACAGTGATAATGTCCTTCACAGAGATACGAGGCGGAGATGAACTCACGTTCTAGGTGCCGTCCCTTACAAAAACACATGTCCACATGTTCATGCCCACAGCGCTGTTCACAATGAGATGTTTTTGTTTATACTCCGGCACGACCACCGGGTCAGTGGAGTTCACAATAAATCAATCAATACAAACTTTAATCGAATTTAGCAGTCGCGGGCTTGAACCCAGTCCACTCAAAAAGCGTGTGCTATTTCACTCGCGCTCTGACCACTCGGCTACGTCAAGCCATGTTATACCGGAAATGGCATATTCCCGATACACTCTTGATACTGTCGAACGGAGATAGTGCAATTTCTGTACCACTTCCGCGAGAGAGTGACCTCATGCGTCGGGCACCCACTATCATCCCTCTTTCAAAGTCGGTTTACTCACGACGTTTATCCCTACTGACATCGAATTACAATCTACGTGGATGCAGTCTACCTATATACCTGAGAAGCGGTGGTTTCGTCCACTAGCGAAAGGGGTTAGCCAGCGTCGCGTTGCACAGGAACTGGGTATCCCATGAATTCTGTCCTTTCAGTGTATACTGAGCAGCTCTGGGCTCAAAAACACTGCAGTAAATGATCATTCTCACGCATTCTCCCACGCTTCACAGTGCATCTTCCCACTAATCTACAGTTCAAGTACGTCTGCTGGCGTGCGGTGGTGTTATGAGCAGCAGTTGTGCCAAGTAAATCACTCCTTGCAGCTCCATACGGTTCATGGATGAACTTATAAACTTTCTAAAAGTCAAATGGAAATTTAAAAGTTTGGAAAGGTGCTGCTCAGTTCGCTTTAACCACTTGCTTCAGAGTCGGCTATTCCTGAAGCGCCCACAGTCCCCCCCCCCATCTGCCTACCTAATTGTTCGCCTACAACGTTTCGGGTTGGTCTTACGAAGTTCAGGAGTACGGATGTCGCACGCAATGGTAAATTTTACAGTTTTTACAATTTTACAGGAAGCCAAGAAGCGTAATCGTCAAATACTGATATGACATTTGACGATTAGGCTTCCCCGAAATTCCGATAAGTTCACCGCAGTGATTCATTATGTTTGTGATATTTCTGTTATTGTTTGCACACTTTTAAATATGTCCCTGCTTGGTGCACATCCCTTTCACACAGTTCGCTACACTGGAAGTGGTGTCTACTTACTTTTGATAAAGTAGTGTGTATTCAGATAGATATCACCAAACTCCATTCTTTTAATAAAAATTCAACATTCTTTGTTTCTAATAGCTTTAGCTTTGTTCGCCTTAATTCTTTTCCGAAGGTAATGTAAACCCTAATAAATGCCAAAGAGAAAGGAAAACGACTGCTATTAACAGCTGTACGACCGGTGTCGTTTACTTTTTCTCTCATTAAAAGCATTAATTTTATCTAAGTGTGAACAATCTCCTATTATGTAAGCCAGAACGGTTAGTCTTAATAGCAATTACGTGCATGAAGCTAACCGATATTCGGTAATATGCAAATCTCATGACTCCACAGTTTTAAAAAGTGGGGGGGGGGGGAGAAAAAGAAAAGCTAACTAAATTCCTCGCTCAACAAGTATATCATTATGGAAATCTAAAACTATCTAACAGAAACAGAAGCAGTATGGATATAATTTTGGAGATATTATTTGTCCTAGCGTTCTGGAATGTTCTATCATGTGCAGCTCACAACTAAGATTGAACTACACAAATCAGCAAGGTGGATAATATGAAATAATGGGTAAAACAACAGATCTCAACTTTCAGAAAATATGTATAAGACCACTAGTTTTAACCAAACCCAAATTTCTCCAATGCTCCCCCCCAGATTGTACCCAAAGTTACAAATAAACAAAATTAAAAAAATAAAAAAACTGAGGAACACATCATAAAAATAACATACAGTACAGCTGACCTGCCTTCAAGGAAATAAAAACAATAGGCGGCAATGTCCATTGCCCTTCGATTCGTTACCGCGAAAAAAGAAATTTAAACTGACATAAAAATTGAAACAATTAAACAGCAATACAAGTAATTAATGAAAGTTGTGTGGTCAACGTTGAAATGAATTTGTGAATGTATAAAAATTGTTTTCGACACATGCGAATAATGAATGTTCACGAGCCACCCATGATTTTCCCCTTTACCTTATAACTTCTGTGTGCATCGTTGTTCAGTTTATTCCTAGTTAATGACAGATCTGTGATGAATGCACGTTAACTACTTAATTTCAGGTGCAATGACAGCGTTCAATTACAGAACTCTGCTGATCCTAAAAATGTAAAATGTTCTCTTCCTCCACTTACAACGGACATCTTTCGGTAGGGTAGCAGATAAAGAACATAGTACGCGAAATGAAGATGACACGAACAGCAAGATTCCAACATCTTGGACCAGGTGGCCAATAAGCGGATTTATAACATACAGTACATCCTGAAGAATTTCATGTACGCAGACAGGAACAACAAAAACAAAATAATAAATAAATAATCATAATCTTATCACGTGTATCGTTTACCAGAGTGAACAATTTACATTGATTTGCAATAAACCATTTATGCTACAAAAAGGCTTTTTCAGAAGAGATAGCGGACACCATAAATCACTAAGGCCATTATTCTCCAAAGATTGGATTCATTTCACTCGAATCACTGCACAAAATAAAACTAATGCAACACAAGAAAACAATCTAATATTCTGAATTATTTCAATGGTGAAATAGCTCCTGTTCGAGATTACTACTATAAAGCGTATACAAATAAGTTTGTTTATGTAGAGGTTCCTTAATGTTCTATCCTTATTCTTATTTCTATTCCTTCATCCTAATTAATCATTATTCTATCTGTATAACTGGCTTCTAACAGAGAAACGAAGTAATTAAAAAAAGTTAACAGCTCTTTGAATAAAAGGTGTAATATTCGATAATATTCCTTTTAAAATAAAAATCTAACAAATCAGTTAAATGCTTTAAGGATAATTACCGAGTGCTAAAACAAATTTCCTTCGTCGTTCAGCATATATTACAACAAAAGTGAAATGGCTAAACTTTTTTTTACACAACAAAGGAAAGTATTGTGGATTTGGATGGCACACGGTGATCATTTTCGAATTATCCTGTAGGCGATCTGCACACGATACAGACATAAGCAGTCAATTAATCAACAGAAACGATGCCATACAACCTGTACGTATCTCTTATTCAATCATATAATTACCAAAACCAAAAGGCGCACTATAGCCATAGCAGCTAATACTCCAATAAACAGCCATACCACACATATCCAAAACCAAAGTTGACGCATTTCTCCAATCGGCGAGGCAGACAATCAATTGTAGTGATGTAATCTGCCATGTTTAGGCGACACAATGATCCTGAAACGTTGAATATCTCAATGGGGATAGAATAATGCATTACAGTGGCAACAGGTAGGAATGTTCAAACGAAATTTCCTGAAGAGCGAAGAATAAAACGTCCAGAGCGCTTCCATTGCGTCATGCAACTTTCCACCTTGAAAAGAGAGACCAATCACCACTTGAGTTTCGGATCAAACAGATGTATCCATGTTCCGCCATTGTCAAAATGCAATCAAATAATGTTGCTCTTAACCACCGCCAACGTTAGAAACTTGGCGATGAACAACAAAGAACTCTGTTCAGTACATGTAGAATCTACTTTTCCCAGTGCATAAGTACACGCTTTACATGTGATGTATATGTGGCGATTTTGGGAAACGGCACTAACTGCAACATCAACATTTTGTCCGAGCAAATAACAATCACTCACCACTGAACAGTTTCATATGGGGTGGGGGTGGGGGGGGAACATGGATCTCTAAGCATTTATTCAACAGTTTATGGCATCCTTTGGAATATATGAAACCTAATTCAACCATTCGACACTGTTCGAACATGTGTCCGAATATTAACCTCACTTTCACTTTTTCATGAAAATAGCTGAAGATTGAATAAGCAGACGCTTTCTTGTGCTATTTATACAGTTTGGGAAGTTGATAACAGCACCTATTCATAACGGAAGTCCACTCGCGCAAGCCTTAACATGGTACAGTCGACACAGGAAATTTCCGAAATGTCCCTCCCAAAGGAGCAATAAAAATAAAACAAAATAAACAATTCTATAAAACTTCCAAGTTACTCTCCAGAAAATTAAATTGGGATAAAAATCATAATTTTCGCCCAAACTTAAGATGGTCAATATTGAAATAAATTAAACTTTGTCTATTGGCCTACTTGAAATTCAAGGCAAAAAGTAGCATGCGATGCTTTTCCGAACACAGATCTATTCTTATACTGAACGAATTAAATGTGTGTGTTTTTTTTTTTTTTTGGTGCAAAACTTAAATATATGACTGAAACCTATAGCTCCAATATTAGTTGCTGAAAACAAGGCGTACTACTTAGTAGGGTATAGTCTTACCTCCTCTGTTTTCACTGTCGGCAGGCTTCACTTGAATTGGACGGTTCATCTGAAATGACAAGAATACATTCATTTTAAGTAAAATTTCAATGACTATTTTTTGATACATCCAGAAACAAAAAATGTTACTGAAAATTCTGAACTATCCTACATCTAAACACAGAATAAGAGCTATATTTTGGAGGACGGTCGACCAGGGTTACCCATGTTTTCTGAAAGTTCAGAATGGAAGAAGAAATCTCACACTCAGTAGCAAACGGAATTTGGATATTGCAACAAGATGAGATGGGCACCAGGAAAATAGCGATTTATATTCAGATACAGAGACCAGGTGGAATAAGTTCCATGGAGTTAGCAACGTGATGTTGTGGTATTTTCGTTTTTCCCAAGTAAGTTGTGCAATTTAGAAGAGTAAATGTTGTGAGCACACTAAAATCTTGTGCTCGGAAAAAAAACAACCGGGTTACGGCCACACAGAACATCCACGATGCCATCGCTGATATATTAATATTATTATTAGCCATATGATGCAAGGAAGCCTGAGGCTTATGCTGCACCAGCCAACAAAATTTCCCGAGTTACCCAGAGCGCGTGCGCGCGCGCGCGCGAGAAAGAGAGAGAGAGAGAGAGGGGGGGGGGACCATGATATTCAGCTCAGAACCCTGGGGTTGTTGCTAATTACTGAAGAGTACATCTACTATCAACAATGCAATGTAAAATGGATAAGACGATTAGCTCTTGTTCTTCAATATCCTTCTAAATTAACAAAACAAGTTGCTTCTTATTACAACTAACATATCAGCACCACCAGTTAATAATAAACGGGGAATTTTATAGTAGATTGCAGAGCCAATCGCCCAACGTGCGTATTAATCACCATGTAAATTGCATTACTAGGTTCAGTATTTTTAACTTTTTTTTTGACTGATTCAGCAAAAGCATAGGGCTTTCTTGCATCATACAACTAATACTAATTCTGTATTGCAGAAACATCTCTTGATATCAGTTCAGTGGAATTTATTTGACCCAAAAAATTCTTGATTTTTCATCCAAACCAAAAAATGAGTTATACATTTTGAAGTTAAACAGAGGAAAGGCACCTGGGGTGGATGGGATCTATCCAGTTATATTAGAGGCGACAAAGGAAGTAAGCAAACCCTTAGTCATAATTATTAGAGCATCACTGGACTCTGGAGAAGTCTCCACTGACTGGGGATGTGCAAATTTATTCCCAATTCACAAAGGGAGATCAAAAGGTAACATGAGTAATTACAGGCCTGTTAGTTTAACTTCTGTTCCGGAGAAAATAATGGAGTCACTGGTTAAAGAAGCATTGCAGGATCATCTAGACACTACTACAGTAATAATTCAGACACAGCATGGGTTTGTGAAGGGAAAGCCTTGTCGGACAAATTTGATTGGATACTATAATGTGGTTACAAAGGAACTGGATGCAAAAAATAATTTTGATATCATATACTTGGATGTCAGGAAAGCTTTTGACACTGTTGCGCATGGAAAACTACTGTACAAATTGGAGCAGTATGGATATCTAGGGCAAGTTGCTACAATGGTTGAGTGGGAGACGTCAGAAAGTGATAATCAATGGGTGCTGCTCTTCGTGGACTAATGTTATAAGTGGAGTACACCAGGGTTCGGTGTTGGGCCCGCTGTTCTTTTGTATATTTATCAATGATATTGATATATATACAAAATATACAAAATTAATGCCCACGTATGTGCAGATGATACAAAGGTTGGCAGGGTTGTTAATGACAGTAATAGCGGTGCAACAGGCTCCTACCGGATTGCTCACGAACGGGAAGCTCTAACCCAAGAACGGAAGGAGTCATGCTCGCCATCCAAGACCAGGTACTAACACCAGAAACTACAAGGATATACAGTGGCGGACAAAAAAAAAAAACTGCATCACTTGTGAATATATATATATTCACATGTGATATATATATATATATATATATATATATATATATATATATATATATATATATATATATATATATATATATATCTGAATGAGTAAAATCCAATAAAAAGATCGACCTGATGTACCTAACTGCCATAAATATCTTCCCAAAGGGGAAAATGCGTAATTAATGGAAATATGAGAAATCATGCAAATGGCAATCATGACAACCAAACATACATTTTATTGCATTTACGTGTACAAACTGAAATGGCAATTAACGTAATAGTATTATGTACTGTAAATCAGAAAAATAAGTCCTCAATATTTTGTTGTTCCTCCTCGAGCTGCAATTACAGCCTTTCAACGATCTGGCATAGAGTTAATCAACTTCTGGATATACGGTTGCCCAATTTCGTGGTACCACACCCTTACAATGCTCTCCTGCAGCTGAATCTTACTTGTTGGCTTCTTCCAAGCAATTTTAGACGACATTATGTACCAGCAATTTTTAATAGGGTTCAAATCTAGACTGCTGCCGAGCCAGTCCAACACTGTAATGCCAGCATTTCTCAGGTATGACTGCACCTTAAGGGAGAAAAACGAGGGAAAACATTGGTGTAAGTATGTTTTAAGTCTCGTGAGACAAGAAGATAAATTCATCATTAAATCTAAATAACACAAAACTTACAAATTTTGCTGTGTGGCAAGGTTCTGAGACATGTTTGAAAAATGCAGTTTTGGACGTTTGTGTGGTGATCCCAAATAACGGGTTTCAGGCACTCCAAGCAGTGTAGGTTTCTGCATTCACCGTTCCGTTAATAAACTTAATTCGCCCAGCTCTTTGCTTGTTATGCATCCCTAGACCATCTGACCAGCGGGGAACTTTACGGGTGTTATTCAGTCAGGATGGTATGCCTCTGATTTTCGTCTTCTGACATATCGCTTCCCATCCGAGCCATGTAGGTTGAATTTAGATTCATCAGAAAAGATGACGGCGTCCCACTGCTCTTTTGTCCATGAAAAATGCGTTTTAGCCCAAGCAAGTCGCTTCTTCATCATTTGTTGGCTCAACAAAAGCTTCTTCTTGGACCGATAGGTATGCAGGCCACATTCCGAAAGCCGTCTTTGGATAGTTCATGCACTTGTTTCAACACCAGAGGCTATTTCAAGGTCCTGTTTTACATCAGGAGCACTAGAATGGCGATTACGAAGGCATAGCGGTTCAAATATCGATCTTGGGAAGACGTAGTCACTCTCTTACGGTGTGATCCAGGTCTTCTCTTCACATCACCGGTTTCACGCTTTGATTTCAGCACCCGGGATACTGTTGACTAGTGGCCGCCTATTTTATCAGCGATAGCACGCGTAGAAAGCACCTTCTGGGACAGAGCAACAGCTACACATTTTTTTCTTAGTGTCAACTGAACATATGGGGCCATGCGTACACCTCCGCAAAACAGGATACCCTTCCAACGCCGTATTTATAGAAACGGCTGATATAATAATACCTTGACATTACTGTCTGATGCAATAGAAGCGTTATTTGACGCAATACCTTTTCTTAGCGGCAAACAAAATGACTGTAATCAAACAATACCTTATACGTTTCACTACAAATGTTAATTTTTTTTTTTTTTTTTAAAGGTAATGTAGGTTTTTTTTTTTTTTTTTTTTTTGTCCACCACTGTACATTACCAAGGATCCCGGAGTGACAGATGACACATGTCGAGGATGCCACCTGGCCCCAGAAACATTCCAGCACATCACCACGGGATGCAGGAAGATGATCACCCAGACAGAGTACACACTCAGACACAACCAGGTGGCCAGCATAATACATCAGAAGCTAGCAAGGAAATACCAGCTGATCGAAGAAACTAAACCTTACTACAAGTACGAACCCCAGTCAGTACTAGAGATCTCAACCCACAAGCTGTACTGGGACCGCGCCATAATAACAGATAATACAATCCCGCACAACAGACTGGACATAACCCTTGTGAACAAGAAAGAAAAGGCTACCAACCTGATCGATATAGCGGTGCCCAACACCAGAAACCTCCAGAAAAATCTACGAGGTAAAGGTCAGAAGGTCCAAAGACCTAAGACAAGAAGCTAAAGAAATGTGGCAAATGGAACAAGTAATGACCATTCCGATCACCGTGTCAACCACCGACATGGTGTCAAAGAGCCTCCATAAGAACTTAGCAGTAATAGGTCTTCCAGAGAACATTTAGATGGAACTCCAGAAAGCCATGATCCTGAACACCTGCGGACAGTAAGAGTTCCTCGACAAAATGTAACACCGGACATAGCAACCACCTTGTAACCTCGGTAACAGCACCCGTCACGGGGTGGAAACCCCCCCCCCCACCAAATCAGGGAGAAATAATATGATAATAGCAGTAAATACGAAGTGAACTTTTTTATTATTTAATACAAGTCATTAAACTTGTATTAAACCAGTCATCACATGAGATGGCTAGCAACAAAGTAGAAAACGATGACTCAAAATGTGGGAAGTGAATATATCTTAACTGAGGTGTAGCATGGTAAAACAGCACTCCCAAAAATCCGAGGTCACCATTTGCGGAAAAAAACACCTCCTCGTGTTTTTGCAGAATTTTAACTGCCAATTAATGCAGTATAAGAATACTCCCAACAGGACGAACTTTGCTTTTATCACCAGATACCTTAGCAATGGACTACTCTGCAACAAACAGCATCACTAAAAGGTTCAATCTTCCTTTTATTTAAAAGGTGAATCACCGCTACCACAATGTTTCTTCATTAGACATCAGCTGGTTTCTAGAGACCATCTATTATTTGTCATACCTATCTAATATCTTCATGCATTCATAGAGTGTATCCAGGAATTACACTACCATGTACTAAACTCAAGGCGCTTCCGTCGCCAGGTGGGCAGGAGCAGCAGTGCGTAGCACACGCTTCTTGATTAGACTGGGGTTCAAGCCCGTGACCCTCAAATACGGAGGATGCGGAAAGGTCAGGAAATGACCAACGCATATCCCCGGAGCAATATGGCCTTTAGTTGCTAATGCTCCTAAAAACCAAATAACAACAACTAAACTCAAGTGTGTAAACACTGGAGCGTAGTACATGGCGAGTCAAGAAAAAGAAGTAATTTATTTATCTGGTTCAGGAAATCAAATCTGCTATATCTTTAAAACATGCAAGTGGCAACAGGCATCGCCGTGGAAACAGCTAACTGTGTTTATATGGTTTACCTATGCAGTCCATAAAAATTACTGATGAGAGTGGTAATGAGTTACGCACACAGAATCTCATGTGTGATAAATGCACTAATGTCCAAAAATTATGTTACTGATCATTCTTTTTATTTTGTAACGTAATTGTGTAAATTTTTACATCAACATCAAACACTGAAGTAGTCAGCAGAGTTCTGCATCCTCAATATCTACATAAAATTGGGGCAAGACCAAAATATTTTCATTAGTGGAGTTCACAAATGCTTTAAAGAAGTAGAGGAGCACACTACCACAAATTATGGCTAACTGCAAATGTGCTATAACGTTTTGCTACAGCAGCGTACTTTAATAACTATATATTGCAATGTTTGCAAAAGCTTCTGTATCATTCGTATCACATATTCAGGGGGGGGAGGGGATTGTATTTCTTGTAATGAGATGTTTTGTGAGGTAAATAAACCAATCTGTTGGGGGAAAAAAACCCTTGTTAATTCATTCGAAGGGAGGAGGGGGACTTCACTGAGCTTGCATTTCTCCTTTCTTGTACAGACACCACGATGTAAATGCATAACAGTTTAATATTTATTTACAACAATTGAGAAACACTACCATTTGTCTGCCCAACTTAACTGCCTTGTTAGTTAGTTAGTTATTTGGTTTTTAGGAGCATTAGCAACTAAGGCCATATTGCTCCGGGATATGCGGTGGTCATTCCCTGACCTTTCCGCATCCTCCGTATTTGGTGGTGACGGGCTCGAACCCCGGTCTAATCAAGAAGCGTGTGCTACGCACTGCTGCTCCTTCCGACCTGGCTACGGAGGCGCCCTCAACTACCTTGTAATTTTGAAAATTAAACAATGATACCTCATATCGAGGGTTTAATGTCAGACAACGTTAACTACAAAACCATTTAGTAGTAAAAGTTTTTGTAATTAACCAAGAAAAAGTCACTTGACACTTTCTTTGTTTACTGAAAATGTGCCTATAACCTAAGCTAACTTGTAAAGTACTAGAGAAATATATTTCTATGACATGATATGCATTGTTATTCGTATAAAGTTAAACTAAAATTATCTCAAAACAAAAATGCAATTTTGTAGTTAAAGTTGTCTGACACTAAGACCTCGAAAGTGGTATATTACTGTATACGCGAAAAATGTAAAATCTCAGCTTTAATAAGAAACTAAGGGGCTGTGCTCGCTTCTTTTGATAAAGTAAAATAAAATACTTACAGTAGCTTTCGACACTGTGTGTCTCTTCCTCTGCTATGGATACATAAATACGTTACATATGGAAATCAAGCGTGGTACGGCACAGTCATGTTAAATAAACATAGCGCGTGACCACGCTTAAACAGAAGCTTGTTTTACCACAGTAACACAAGCTTCTGTTGCGCATTAGCACGTAACCCGCATCTCTTTTCACCCATTGGCTGAATAAATATCACTAGGAAGAAAAATATTTTAATGCATAGATGGAAAAGATATGGCATCTCCTTTTGCCTATGCGAATTTTATTTAAAAAGATTTGGATTCTTTTATTTAATTGTGAATAAGAAATGTCTTTTTTTCCCCTTCTTTAATAGTTAATATAACGCAGAGGTGCTGTAATTGATGTAGGTGGTTTAGTATTCCCCCAAAGCCAGCAGTATAAACATGAATACAAATAGTCATTAATGAATTAACTCTCTCCAAGCACGTAAAAATACAAAATTGTTTATCAAAAAGGTTTTTAAATTTAAACGCTGCATTCGATTACCATTTCTGGTCGACGTTCAGAAATGTTACTAAAATGGAAGGGTTTTAATTTTTTTTTATTTCTTTTTTAGTTTTATTTATTTTAATTTTTTTTTTTTCGCGCCATTAGCGAGATAATCAGTCTCAGCTTGTATGCCCTTTCTCTCAGAAACTCTAGTTTTTCATCCAGTATGTAGGCAACCACACCATAAATTATATGCAGTTTACGAACAAGATATACTGACGCCTCGTGACTTCAGCAGCCTTGATGTAAATCCAAAATAACCTGAACTATAAACCATTCGTCAATTAGTCACTATTTAGTTATTCTCTGTTACCACCCTTATAATTTATCACCACATTTTCAATTTTACTACATTTGTTGCCTTAATTCCCTCTTTTGCTAATTATTTTCCGCATACCACTATGATTTTTTTTTTTTTTTTTTTTTTTGTCATCCTTTACTTTTAAAACTTATGTATATATAGGCTTCCATACAGAAATTAAATTCACTATTTCTCTAATGCTTATTTTGTTCAAAATTATATTTTTTAATAAGTTTTATATTTTCAAATATTGTTCTATGTTTTAACATGTTAATTATTACATGATTACCATTTGATTTTCTGGCAATGATTTCTTTAACCTTTACCAAGAAATGATTATGTTTATAATTATTTCGCAAATAACTATTTCTGGTCTTCGAGAGAGAGCCTCGCCTCAGAAACCAGAAAAGATTATACATGCAAATAAATGAGTATATGGAGGCGAATATTGCACTAAGTCCGCCAAGTGCGTTGCACTGACGCAAAGAAAATACGTCATGGTGATGTACGTCAACACAACGCCAACGTTCCCTAGCCATACAGGGTTTCTTCTGTAAACAGTGCCACAAAAATTTTATTTATAATCATATAAATACCAACAGGAACACTATCCCATTTTAAAACTGAATGGAAAGGTACTAAAAATATAAATTTTTAAAATTAAAAACACTTTGCAATGTAAAACTACAGGTAAGAAACAAATGATAATACATAAAACAAATAATAATAATAAATACTACAACGTAAAAGGACTAGTCTAAATAAAATAATCTATAATTTGGAGATCATTTAATGCAGTAAGAAAACACTTATTTCCCAAAATTAGTTTCGAACACCAAGAATAGTTTTAACACCTGTTTCTTCTCACTAGTTCAGTTAAGTTACGTCATAAATAAATAACACGATAGCATAATGAATAGTAAGCTACTAATGAATAGTAGCTGGATCTACACTACAACAGCACGTTAAAGGTTACTTTCCTTGATTACTAAAATCACAGAGATATTATTACGGCTCTTCATAAGAGTGATGTTATTTAAGGTAAGCGCTGAAGCAACTAAGGTCATAAAGACATCCAATACAGAATACCGGTAAACTAGGTGTATTTTATTCATTTTCCATGTCAATGAAAGAAAAAAAATCTATATATCTTGGAGGAATTTATGTGGGATTTGCAAAATGTGCACAATATGTCGAGTTAAGTACAGTTTTTTTTTAAAGCGTTCAATGACAAAAAATAAAACGTCAGAAAAATTTACTTATTCTAATATATCACATTTCAGAGTAATATTTTGGTATGCGTAAAAAATTCAGGATAAAGAGAATAACACTGGCATCAAGGTTACACTCGAGCTAGCAAGCACAGAACGAAGTGAAGACCAGCTAATCAAAACTTTTAAAATGATTCTTTATACCACTAATGGTTAACCATTTTTGTTTGGTATCCCTTAAAATATTTTTGAAAGCCCTTGCATCCCAATATATATATAATGAGTGGCCAGTTTATTAGGTACAGCCCACCGCCATCCCCAAAGAAAGGGGCGGTTTTGTCAGAGATAATACTACGTGTTCGCACCACCTTATATAAATGGAGGAGTCAAATAACGAGCGATAGAGTATATGTGAAAGTCATAGAGGGAATGGGCCAACAGCGCGACCTAAGTGGTTGAGTGCTACATGATTTCAGCGTGCTGGAAAAAAAAAATTCGGTTCCACACATGCTGATGCGAGTATCATGACACTGCTGTCTTGCTGTGGTGTTCTTGTGCAAGAGTGCCGAGAGTGGTAACCGAAGAGAGTTGCTGATGTGAGAGGACGGACGACAAAAAGAATTATGGAGTTTAACCAATTGCCACAATGGGTCAAAAAATAGCACAGTACAACAGTATACAAAGGAATATATCGGATTGCAAAATGCGCCGAACCCTGTCATGGATAAGATGTGATGGGCATACTCAAAAGATTAATAACACTGGTTTACAGTGTACCTGGGGTTTGAGTAAAAGTGTGTGGCAGTTATTTATGCATGTTTACTGATTACCAAACGAAGTCCGTTTGTTTATATCACGTAAAGATTTTTCACAATTCATTAACAAAATATTATACGCAAATGTGTACATAACTATAGTTTTTGCAATGATTTACAAGTTTTATACCCTTATATTCGTAATCAGTATCAAATAAACTCCTCTGACCGTTTGGTCGTCCCGGAGTATACACAGAAAATTTATTATATTTATTTTATTTGCCTCACATACAACAGATTGTGCATGTTTAACCCGTAACTACACACACACACTGCAAGGTAGCCGACTTTGACCTAGGAAGGTAGACACCCCCCCCCCCACCACCCCGCTCTTCCGGCCCATCTGTGATTCCCAGAATTTTATTTTCCGAGTGGAGTCTGGGAGACTGTTGTGTGTAGTTACGGGTTAAACTTGTCTGAGCATGCACTCACTTGTTTGTACAGTCCACTCAACCAAAGAGCTTATATAAGTGGCACATCCCTTATGCTGTCACAGTACTCCTGTAAAAACCGTCGTGAGCTCTCATTGTGTGTTAGTTTTCTTTTAGTATGGCAACCAGAAAGTGTATAAACAGTCCCGACATATTTTGTTACATATGTGGTTGTTTTGTTCCTGTTAAGCAGAGGCGAAATATTACCGATTTTGTAAAAAAATCGTATTATGCATACTTTGACATAAAACTAGGCGATCAGGATAAATCGTGGGCACTGCATAAAGTATGCCATACATGTATCGAACATCTTAGAAAATGGAGTCAAGGAAAAAAGGTGTGCTTGCCATTGCTATTCCTATGGTGTGGCGCGAGCAAGTAAGCCATGCTGAATGTTATTTTGTGTATGTGACCTTAAAGGTTACAATTCAAAAAATAAAAAGGACATCAAATATCCAGATCTGCCGTCAGCCATAAGACCGGTTCCGCATGGACCTGATCTGCCTGTAAAACCTCCACCAGAAACTTTGGAATCCACATCTTCTTCCACCGAAGCAGAAACTAAAGAGATTAGTGAAGAGGTATGTTATCAACCAGAAAATAATTTAACGGTAAATTCACGTGGCAGAGAATACACGTAATTTATAGCCACAGTACACGTGGGTAAATTCATTTACCCACGTGTACTGTGGGTAAATGAATGTAAATGAATGTCCAGTTCGACTTGCAATTCACGCAAGTCGAACTGGACGTTTTAGTAAGGGACTTAAGACTTCCAAAGTATGCTGCTGAAATTCTGGGATCCAGACTTCAAGCGAAGAACTTACTTGCTCCAGGTACATCATTTTCCTAGTACAGAAATCGTGAAAGGGAATTTTTCGCTGGTTTAATAAGTGCCTTAGAAGCTCCATCATATATTCCTAGTGAATGGCGACTATTTATAGACTCTTATAAGACTAGTTTAAAAGGTGTTCTCTTGTATAATGGAGATAAGTACACATCTGTGTCAGTTTCTCATTCAGCCTACTTAAAAGAATCTTATGACAATCTAAAGTTGCTTCTGGAGAAACTTAAATATCAAGATCATGAATGCCAACTACATGGAGACTTAAAAGTGTTATGTATGTTGTTGGGGCAACAGGGTGTGTATACTAAAATGTCATGCTTTATTTGTGAATGGGATCGCAGAGCTAAAGCGCTGCATTGGACAAAGAAGCAATGGCCTCGGAGGCAAAATCTTACACGGGGTCAAAAAATATTGCGCACGAAAGTTGGGTGAAGCCAGATAAAATACTTTTACCTCCACTGCATATCAAATTAGGCATAATGAAGCAATTTCTTAAAGCATTAAATAAGGATGGCAACTGCTTTAATTACCTTTGCAGTAAATTTCCCGATTTATCTGACGCAAAACTTAAGGAGGGTATCTTCATTGGTTCCCAAATTAGAAAATTAGTTTTAGACGGTCAGTTTGAAACTACTATGACTGACGCTGAAAGTAAAGCATGGATTGCTTTTAAAAGTGTAATGGAAAACTTTCTAGGAAATCATAAATTACAGAATTATGAGAAAATTATT
Organism: Mastigoproctus giganteus; assembly: GCF_048544385.1. Taxonomy (NCBI): domain Eukaryota; kingdom Metazoa; phylum Arthropoda; class Arachnida; order Uropygi; family Thelyphonidae; genus Mastigoproctus; species Mastigoproctus giganteus. The sequence goes on from NC_143575.1 coordinate 69,329,146, forward strand.
CAAAATATGCTCGAAAAGCTTCGCAATTTATTTAGGTTGCAATATGAGCATCAAAATTCACTTTTTGCATGCCAATCTTGATTTTTTCCCCCAGAAAATCTTGCACGGATGAGCGAAGAACAAGGGGAGAGATTCCATCAGGACATAAAGGAAATAGAGCAGAGGTACCAGGTAAGGTGGTATACAAGCATGAGGGCCGACTACTGTGGTGTTTAAAAAGAGAGAAACCTGGCACTGTACATAAAAGAAAAACGATTAAACGTTCTTTTCAAACAAAGACAGGAAGGTCTGATTAATGAAAGTTTCAGAATTTTGATTAATACTTGTTAGTATTTACGTATTTTTTGATATATGAAAATGTAATCCTATCAATTGGTCATTACTAAATACAATAAAGTTATATACTTTTAAAAAACAATGCTTTTTTTTATTTCTTAAATTGTGATGTATCTGGATGTGATAGAAAAAAATCCAAGTAATATTTGAAATCACAGCAACATATTTCGGCAGTAGGACCTATTGAAATTCAAACCCCAGTGAACAAACTTAAATTTGTAAACTAGTGTAATCGATTATGAAATTGGAAAACAACAAAAGTTAAAAAAAGAAAAAGAGATGACAGTGGGCGGATTCGAACTGATGTTATCAAAAACCGAAGATTAAGTCCTGCATTATCATATGCCAATTTCTCTCTATCTCCCTCTCCGCGGCTGATGGTGAAACTGTTACGAGTGTTTTGTGTCCCATTTCGTGATCGTGACATAATAGCGCCCCCCCCTGTTGTTACCGATAGATGAACATCTGAAATGACACAGCCCACTTGAACATTACTGTCGACCGCATGCAGCCTTTCATGCTCACACTTCATCCACCTGATAACAGTCACTTCCAAGAGGCTAATGCTCCACATCACAAGACACTCATCAATCGAGAATGGATCCAGGAGCATTATGATCACATTATCATATTTCACTGGCCTACTCAGTGACAGCACTCAATTTGATTGGGCGTCAATGGGATGAAATGAAACGCACCGTTCACGGCAGGATTCGACACCGTCCACTCAGAGGAAATTGCGGTATGCCATCGAGCTTCAATGGGCTATGAACCCTGTAGAACGATTTGGCACCTTGTGGAGTTATGTCCGACGACTGGAGGCTGTTCTGAGGGCTAAAGTATGTGTTCTAGGGCTTACAATACCGGGGATCCCGGTCATATTTTTCTGGTATTGAAATACTGGTTTTCCGGTACTAATTAAAAAAAAAGTTTATAATTTAATCACATAAAGGTTATAAAATCACCTTTATGTGATTATGACATAGTTATCTCTACTAGCAAATGTTCGATAAATCATCGATAGGACACCATACAACATTGCAACCTGTCCACAATTCTCGGACAACTTCATGTCTGACCGTATCGTAACTCCTAAGTCCCGTTCCTCCAGTACTGACTTTAGTTCAACTCCACCAAGTGTATAAGTTGTTTTGGGGTAGCTGTTCCCCAGCTGTCACTTTCCTGACCATCCCGGAAGTCTATCTAGGTCACTCTGAAGAAGCTCTTCTTGGTGGCGATCATTAACTACTCTACTGATCTTTACATCATCTGCAAGTTTAGACATCACGCCCTCCATCCTTCATAGATGGGATGGAGGTCATGATCATGATCAAACCAAACCAAAGCAAGCAAGATGAAAAGACGTCCGTTGTCAAAACATAAAAATCAGGCAAACAAGGATGTTCAATAATTTGAAAGAATTTTGGAACAGCAGAAATTGCAACGAATATATTTTGAAAAACGAATGTCAGTCACAGATAAGATGCAGACTGTATCTTACCAAGTGGAAAGTGGATAAATTCACTGCTGAACACACAAAGCCACATACAATATCTGAAAAAGTGATTCTGCCTGCCAGCTGCTTGGTTGTGAAAACTTTGCTGATGATGCTGAGCGAAAAGTTATGAAAATTCCTTTGTCGGATATTTCAATTCGCAGAAGAATAGTTGCTATCTCGGCTAATATCGAGAAGCGTGTTTCCGAAAGTATCAAGAATTCTAAATTTGCCACTCAAGTTGATCAATCGAGTGACATTAGTGGAAAAGCACAGTTGCTTGCCTATATCAGATTCATTCACAATAACGAAATAATCACAGTTTTATGTTGCAAGGAACTTGAAAAACATATCAGAGGACAAGATATATTCCAAACCTTGTCTGAGTATTTGGAAAAAGTTGAGATTTCATGGGATTCTTGTCTTAGAATTTGTACAGTTGGAGCCCCATCTATGATAGGGAATGTGAGACACTTGATGTCAATCATCAAACAGAAAAATACAGATGTAATATCAAAACTCACTGTTTTTTTTACACATAGAGGCATTAGACAACAACACCCTTGTAGCTGATTCGAAGTTGGTTCTATATCTGTGCATGCTGCGAACTTCAAAGAAAAACCACTAAAGGCGCGGTTATTTGCTAAACTCTGCAAAGACATGGAATCAGAACACCAATACCTAATTTTGAACACCAAGGTTCGCTGGCTGTCTTGCGGAAAAGTGTTTTAAATAGGGGTTTTGGAACTGAAGAACGAGTTGAGAGCATTTTTGGAACAAGAAGGGAACCCATTGTACCACCATCTCGGTGAGAATGACTGGTGTGCAAAACTGGCATATTTAGCCGATATCTTTTCCCGGTTGAATGTGCTCAACGCCAGTATGCAAGACCGCGATGGCACTATGCTCAGGACTACAGATAAACTAACTGCATTGAAAAAAAGAGCGATGCAACATAACCTCGAAATGTTCCCACTAGTAAAATGTTTAAAAAAGAGCAATGAATTCTACAGCGTTGTACAGGAACATCTTGCAACCCTGGTAGAAAAAAATTGATCAATACTTCCTATCGCCAACAGAAAAATTCGACTGGGATAGAGATTCCTTTGCGAATTCCAACTGTTCAGAACTGACATTACCTGTGGAGGAGGAAATGGCCTGCATTTCGAGTGATTGCCCCCTTGAAATTGAAACACGAGAGTATGTCACTGGACTCTTTTTGGATATACAACAAGAAACGCATCTCTTGTTGTTCATCTTATTCACGAACCTCTTCAAGAGCATTATCCATTCTTCTACAGTTCTCCACGACACATTGTTGTAAACAAGGATTTTCAGTTCTGACAAATATCATTTAAAGACCAGAAAAGAGAAACGCTTATTTGTGTTAATGAGGAGACAATGGTTTGTTTGTCTAAAATTAGACCTAATATAAATGAAATTACCAGACAAAAAAAAAGCTTACGCCTCTCATTGAATTTGTATATTTTGTGAATGAATCATGTTTTTATGTAGCTGTTTTATACTTTCTGGATGTCTCATGATCATATTATAAAGTAGTTATGTTCTAAGTTATGAATAAAGCGTTGCCAGGAGTTGATTTCTTATTGTTTTTGAAGGTATTTCTTATCAATAAAAAATTCAGTGTGGCGCGAACAAATTTTAATTCCGAAAGTGCGGCCCAGGGAAAAAAGTTTGGGAACCACTGTGCTAGATTGTTCTTATTGCTCAGACCTCCCAGCGAAGCTAGAGGGAGGGATGCTCTGTCTCTCTCAGTCCACACTGGTAGAATTGTGTAGTGATAGAATTATATTCGGCAGGTTTGTCGATTTTGTGAAAGGTGTCTTTGGACGCCGGGTACAGTTCGCTGGATAGGTCAACCCCCGTAGTCGGGGTGGAGCCGCCGTCCCCGCCGAGAGGCCAAACGGTCGTTCCTGTTATATTTGACTGTTAATTGTTATTTAAGTTGATTGAGATGACTTGTGTTTTGTATTAATACGATTAACACACTAACCTTTGAAAAAGGTTAATTCAAATCACAAATGACATCCAGCCGTGCAAGATTTTGAATCTCTTCGATGAAGCATGCTTAGCATCAACAGGTTTTACTACATTGCAACCTCAAAGACACAAAGGATCCACCACACTTTAGACTTTAAGCAGCACATAAAACTTAAGAACACTTTTCTGTGTTAATGATTAAAACTTTTAATAATTAAAAAATAATGTATAGTAGGGATATAAACTGAGACTGGTTCGGGAGGACCGTTCTGTGCGTAAATTAGTTCTCACAAACGTGCACACGCTATTACAACATTAGTGACAGAATTATACTAAATATTTTAGTGGCTCAATACACTAAACTGCTCAAGAGATAATATAAACACATTGATCCCTGCTCAAGAAAACCCTGTCTTTTGGCTCATAGAAACCACAGGAACATGAGAATACGGATATAATTATAAAATATAGTCAACTACTCTTTAAATACAATATGACTATTTTTAATTACTGGTTCTCAAAAAAAAAAAATAAAATAAAATAAATATATATATATATATATATATATATATATATATATATGTATGTATACAGGACGAGAACATGCAAATGAAGGCGTGCAACTGTTTCGTTATATACTAGGCCACATCGAAGACCCTTATTTATTCGCAACAGCTGATTCTTGTTTATACTCCGGCATGACTACCGGGTCAGAGGAGTTTACAAAATATAATGAATAAATTTTTTAATCGTATTTCGCAGTCACAGGCTTGAGCCACGGTTCACTCAAAGAGCGTATGCTTCTGCACTCTCGCTCCTGACAACTCGGCTACGTCGGGCCTATATATCTCATTCGCGAACTACAGTTGCGAAAGACAACTCGCGTTAGATTATTGTAGCGATGCATCTGAAAATGTCATCTCAGACGGATTTGACTAAGTCTACCGCTTGGAGTATAATGGGTAGATTGGAGGCAGGGCAATCACAACGCCAAGCTGCGGCATGGCTTGGTGTGTCACAAAGTTTCATCATCAGGAGGATGTGGAATACATTCCAAGAAACCCGGATCGTTCGCAGAAATCCAAGTCAGGGTTGTAGACCATCAACAAATCACAGGCAAGATCACCATCTCTTTTAATCCTTGCCTGTCGCAATCGAGATATACCTGCATGTAGTCACAAGACAGTGACTACATGCAGGTATAGAGATTAGATCCTATGACTCACGGTCTTTCCGTATGCTAGTGCTACAGCCGAAGTTATTCTTAATGGACGATACTCTCATCTTCCAACATATTTTTGAGCACTTGTGCTCTGTGGCCTATGGGATTGAGCGTTCAGATCAATCCCATAGTGTACAGTAATCGTTCAGGTTCGTCCTCATGAACTGGCCTACCTGTTACCCCCCCCCCCCCAACTGATATTATCGAACACGACTGGAACGCTCTGCGAGCACCTAATGCAACTTGTCTGGACTGTCCAGTTTTATTTAATCAGCTGGAAGTTACTTAAACATGAGTGGCGGCAGATGACGCAACATCTCATCTATAATTTGATTTTATTTTGAATGAATCGCAGGCACGAATATGTCCGATCGATGCACCTTCCTTTCCACGATCGGGATGCAGGATATTTTGATACTATCATATCTTAATTCATATTTTAACTCGAGGTAGAAAAATAAAACTAACAAATTTGCTAAACTTCTATGCCATTTGAAATTTCTATAAAGGAAATTTGGATGAGAAAGAAGTTGCACAGAGACAGTCTACTGGATTTTTTTTTTTTTTTTTTTAATATGTCAAAAATGTGGTAAACTTAATGAAAACCAAGAAACGAATTTCGGACATTTTGACAGAAATTATACTACTTAGAAGACTAGTACTCACCATACCAATAACAACTTATACTACCGAAAGATATTTTTCTGATCTCAGGGCACTAAAAAAACTATTTACAATCAACAGTGACACAGCAAAAGGCAGAAGTGTGGCCATTATCAACACCTGTGGGGGACATCATAAAAAATATCAAGCTAAAAACCTTGACGGACAATTTCATAAGTAAGAAGAACATAAGGCAACAAAACATTCATCTCATCACAGTACTAATGAAGAATAAGTTATTTAATTTGTTTGTGCACGTTTAATGGCAATGCTCTAAAAATTATAACAGGAGGCAGTTATTTATTCATAACTGCATTCATATGGATTGTGTTCCTCAAACTACGTTCACACGTAGCAATTGAAGTCCAATTAATCTTTCTTTTAACTATATATTTTAACTTGCATCGTGGGTTTTTTTTTTTTTTTTTTTGCGATAAAACATAAAATAATAGCGGTCTCCAATTATAGTCAATGCCCATCTACAAACACCAATGATGTATACGTGAATAACTTTTTTAAGTATTATATTTCGACAGGGTAATATTACAAATTAATAAAATCAAATTAAAGATATTGTAATGCCACAGTTTCATTGACTTTTTGCAACGATTTTTCCCTGCTATTCATCTTAATCATAAATCAACCGACACTTCAGTATTTTATTCGCAAACCATAAGAGTATCAGTGCTAGACTTTCGCTAAACGTAATTCTTAAGATCAATTGCAGATTATTTTGACACTTAATATTAACATAATACAAAACAGCACACTTCCTCTCATTCCCCAACAACTGATGGAAGATTTAATATTCATTTAATCTGGTAATAAAAAGAATATTCAATGCGTTTATGCATGAGAATGAATAGTACCGTCTTCAGTTTAATTTAGATTTTAATAGTTTTAATAGATTCTGATTTCGTTAACACATGCAAGATACCACCAATAAAAGTGTTACTATCTATACTAAAGTCAACTTATAAAACCAAAATCGATTACACAAAGAAACAGACTGTTCCATTTTTCATGAACTCCACTGTTGCATTGCCAACAGGCAAGACAAACGATCTCTGTTATGATTATGAGAAGAATTAGTCAGAGAACTGCTCACAAATCTGTATAACACAAGCGTGGATTTGAGGAGGGGGAACAGTACCAAGAGGTCATTGTGTTTCTCTCCACAGGTGGAGTGATAAATATTAATATTTTTGGCTGTCAGTTAGTTAGCCAAAAAAGCAGTACTTTTCAGAAATGAGTTTTAATTCCAGCAGTTTTCATCTGTTTAAAAGTTAAGAAAAAATTTAGATCAATATCTACGAGTAACTGATGTTATGGAATGTCATTATTCAGTACACTAAGAATACTGGGTTAATTTTTAACAGTTAAGAGATACTCAACGCAGTTCAACCAGTTTTATAAACTGAAATGCACTTGGGCAGGACACATAGCTCGAAAACATGATGACAGATGGACTAAGAGAAGGGAAAAAAAAAAAACAGAATGGTACCCAAGAGGGGCTAAAAGAAAACTTCGAGGACCACAACGGAGATGGATAGATGAAATTCAAGAGTTCGTGGGTAGTAATGGATGGCGATTGCACAAAACAGAAGGAACTGGAAAGTTGCTGGAGAGATCTTCATCCTGCAGTGGATTGAAAATTGATGGTGAGTATGTAAGTATACAAATATAAAAATTATGAGCAAGCACGTTTGTTATTACTAGCACTTTATCTTATTGTAAAAATATGATTCCCCTCCTGCTGAGATGTTCTGATTAAAACATAACAGTTTAACTAAAAATGTAATTAAAGAGGCAATTGGGGGAGCCTGCGGTCACCTACATATTCTCAGTAAAATCTTTAACATTAGGATGCATTCTTGCAGTTGCGATTTTTACATTGAGCCGTATATGAGCATATCCTTTTTAACTTTAATATCATAAAGAGTATTATTCTTAATTGTAAAAAATTTTACATAGAACACTAATTTATCAACAATGTGTCGAAATAAAAACTAAAATAGCCCGACTGACTCCTCTGTCACAATATTGGTGATATCGTCTCTCTTCCAGATTCGAATCCCGTCGGAGACCAGTAGAATCCTCAAAAGCCTCCATCTCAGACGGACAGGATGCAGCATTTTCCCCAGTGAGTTATTTCGAAATTTCCTAACATGCATAATTTCATGCAGTGGAAATAGTAGTGTTTAGTGTTTCAGGTCAAGCAGCACCAGCATCTCCCCCCCCCCCACAAATCCGTGTTGTGTACGTTTGTGATGCAATACAAACTTTGTGAAAGCTAGATAGTGCGTGTTAATGTGTGCTCTGCGTCGTGTTGTGTTAATCTGGTGTTCCTCTGGCCTCTTAGCCGCGAACCCTTGGAAAACCAAGGTACCCTCGTTTGGTAGTGGTAACAGAAGTAAAAGGGCTAGGTACAACTTTTCTCTATGGTGCGTGTATGCACATGTGTCAAGCAGCACCTCTAACCAACCAACCGTAATCTGATTTTCAGGTGAGCTGGTTGGTTTTCTATAAATCTGTAATCATTTTTCTTATCGCATTCTTTAAGTTCGTGATGCAGCTAACTACGATATCGACAGAAGTGGTAAATTATCAAAAACCAAAAAAAAATAATGTGGTAATGGCAGTTCGTTCGTAGTTGCGTTCAAGCAAACCGTATTGGGCGACTTCAGTTTCGTTATTTATGTTATTCTTGACTACAGAAGCTCTCTCTCTCTCTCTCTCTCTCTCTCTCTCTCTCTCTCTCTCTCTCTCTGTTGCTAAAACATACATACTATATAACGGATTGAACCATATTACCTTTCTTTGAAAAGGGTAAAATTTTCATCGGATACGGTAAATGATGATTACTTGGTATCTAAGCCACGATGTACAATACGTTTATTATATACTGCAGACCACAGCATTAAATATTTCGTGGGCGGTTTTTTTTTTTTTTTTTTTTTTGCGATTATATAAATTAAAACTTTTTTTAACTCTTCTTCCCTTATATAATTTATAACTCAAAAGAAAAACACAATAAGTTTGTTCATCCTTTATCCACTTTCAGCTCTTCTGTCACTATCACTCCTTCCACTCTCTCAGAAGTTCATTAGTTATTAATTTTTGAATGCATTTTCGTCTGAGGTCAAAAAAAATAAAAAAAAAAGAGTGGAACAAAAGTTTACTGGGGCGTACGTTTTTTTAAAACAAATCAGAATGCTGTATGCAAAATTTCAGGTACCTTTCCAGATAACACAGAGTGAGTGGCCACAAGTTGCATCACGAAATAATTTTTGGTCGCAAACTAATAATAAAAAAAATGACATTGTACTTTAAATTAACACATTTTTATACTTATAGTATCGGCCATTACGTCTTTGAGTAGAAGACATATAATGTACTACAATAGAAGACTAGTAGCGTAACGGAAAATCGAGCTTCTCCTCTTCCAGAAAAACTAGCATGTAACTATAATATTTTAAAGTTTATATTTACATTATATGATAAAGCAGGGCACTAAATGAAACACAAAATACAAACACACAGAAAGTAAAGAGTAAAATCATTACAGTCATGGAAAACAAACTATGCATAAAATATTTTACCAAACTGAGCTTGAACAGCAGAAACAAAAACAGAAAGTTAAAAATATTAAAGCAGGAAAAAAATCAATCCACCGTGTGAGCCATCGCTAGAGAAAATCTAGCACCAAAAATCAAATCTAATTCTCCAAAAGACAATTCTAGTTTACTAGGAGGGAATTTTTTATTAACTGTGGACTGCGGGGAAATTAATTAAACTAGAAAATTTAGTTTATATTATAATCTCTACCTACAAAATACAGAGTGATTCAAAATTCACGCAATAATAACTGTAAATTTAATTTTGCATTGACAACTTGATGGAATTTGATTCTAACTATTACATGAGCAGTACTGATGATTCCAGCTTCCAACAGTTATATGTTAACTTTCAGTCGCTAGAGCAGGGAGAAAAACAACTGGACGCTCACGGCACTTGGCTTCCCATTCGATACTAACGTTACAGAAAGGAAAGCTTAGAGAATGCCCATGAGCCGCCTCTAGTTCTTCACCTTCATATAACCAGTGGCGTGTTGTTCACAACGAAGACAGCATGTCATTTTACAAAGTATGGCCCATGTTCACATATGAACATCCATGTTCATCAGATTTCTATTTTATGACCTACTCAAAAGGAGAGATATACACTAACAACTTTAATGTACTGGAAAAATTTAACTGTAATGACACTATGTTGAGTCTTTTCATCAAACATAATCAAAAGGGTTTGTGCTTTCATTTGGGAAGGAACACGCTTTCAACGTTTATTGCAATCTCTATTTATAATTAATAATAATAGAAATAAAACTAAAATATACTGCGGGTTGCGTATTCTTTCAACCACCATGTACTTTATACTTGAAACGTCCATCTTCTAGAATACTTTTAAAAAGATGTTACGAACTCCACCCTCTTACAACATAAAACTGTACTTCAATGAAGCGGTTTTAATCAAACTAACCCTGCATCTTTTTGCCAATACTAGTACTACCATGAATTACACTGCCCCCCCCCCCCCACACACACACACACGGCGCCTCAGTAGCCAGGAGCAGCAGTGCGTAGCACACGTTTCTTGATCAGACCGGGGTCCACCAACCTTTCGACATCCACCAAATACGGAGGATGTCGAAAGGTCAGGGAATGACCGCCACATATCCCCGGAGCAATATGGCCTTAGTTGCTAATGCTCCTAAAAACCAAATAACAACAGAGAGAGAGAGAGAGAGAGAAAATGGGAAGTTCTGTAACATTCCAAGCTATCCTAGATATGAACCAATTCTAAAAAAAAAAAAAAAAAAAAAAAACCAAATAAAATAAAAATACTTAAAAGAGGCAGCTAATAATAACAAGCTAATCAGAAATATCTATCATTAGCATATCTTGGACAGTTAATATACCTCGATTAAATTTGAACATGAATTTTGCGTCTGAGATTGCATTTATAACTACTGTTATAAATGCAATCTTAGACGCAAACTTGGTTCATTTATATGCATTTTTTTTGCGAGAATAAAATATTACTTTAGGAATTTAGAACAATCATTTTAAAGTGTATATATATAGCAATCTGCAACACTCGAACATAAAAGTAACACAATACAGAATATATTTTTCCCTTCTAATACTTCAAGGAGTTACATATGTGATTTTGTGAATCTGATATCATTTCGATAGAGAAGGACATATTTCTGCCAATGGAAAATTGCAACTAAAATTAGTCTGTGGAATTTCATAACAAGAAAAAAATTGTTTATATAGCACTGGTACTTTCAATTTGCATCCCACACAAAGATATTAGTGGAATGTTTGGTTGTCAATTTATTAATTTATTTAATTAATTCCATGTGACAAGAAGGACAATTTATTAATTGTCCTTCTTGTCACATGGAATAAAAGGAAATGCAATTTAGCATCTTCGACGATAAGATGAAAAGACAATGTGAAGCATTCCAAAGGGAAATAATGAAATTATGCAAGGACTTTGGGAAAACGCCACACTAGTTTATCACGTGTCGTTTGACGATACATATGTGGCATATACTATTTCATTTAGTGGAGGGAATATATATATATATATATATATATATCTGTATATATATATACACATACAGGGTGTCTCAAAAATATTGGTACAAACGTTTAGGGAAGGTAGGTAACATCTAAAGGAATGTTTTGTTTGTTTGTTTATTTATTTTGATTTTAGGAGCATTAGCAACTAAGGCAATATTGCTCCGGGATATGCGGTGGTCATTCCCTGACCTTTCCGCATCCTCCGTATTTGGTGGTGACGGGCTCGAACCCCGGTCTAATCAAGAAGCGTGTGCTACGCACTGCTGCTCCTTCCCACATGGCTACGAAGTCGCCCTAAAGGAATGTGAATCGCATAGGAACCCATAACCGGAAACGTCACCGTAAGTCGGTACACGGCGCTGTTCATCAGTTCGCGAGAGGGAAATTTTCTGGTTTACTCATTCAAGCAGTAGTCGCCGCACGAAGAGCATGCATCGATATACGAACTGTGAGTTGGCAGACATGCACCTAGTGTATGGATTAGCAGAGAGCAATGGGCGAGCTGCTCGACGAATTTATGGAGAACGCTTCCCGAACAGATATGTATCTGACCACCGTTTGTTTGCGCGTGTGCATCAAAATTTGTGCGATTATTGGTCATTTAGAGGTAACAGGAGTAGTGCGGGCAGACCACGTTTGACGCGAACTCCCGCCATGGAAGAAAGTGTGTTGAATTCCGTCCAGAATAATCCTACTATCAGCACACGTGCCGTTGCCTCTGCCTTAGGAGTGTCTCGTTGCAGTGTACAGCGTGTCTGGCACGACGATTCCTTACACCCCTTTCATCTCCAAAGGGTTTAGTTACTGCTCCCCCAAGATCATCCTGCACATGTGGCTTTTGTGCAGTGGTTTCTCCAAGAAAGTGTTCAAGACTTGAATTTTCCAGCCTATGTTTTGTTCACGGATGAGGCTTATTTCACTCGGGAAGGCTTATTCAATCAGCACAACGCTCATGTGTGGGCTCACGACAACCCACACGGTGTGCGCCCCCATGCGGCACAACATCGCTTCGCAATAAATGAGTGGGCAGGTATGGTCGATGACTGCTTAGTCGGCCCATACCTGTTACCATCCCGCATGAACTCCGCTAAATATCGGATCTTTCTTGAACAGGTTCTACCAGGGTTACTTGACGATGTTCCAGCAAATGTGAGACGCAACATTTGGTTTCAACATGACGGGGCGCCTGCCATTTATGGAAGGTGTGTTCGTGACCATTTGAACAGGCGTTTTGGGCGTCGATGGATTGGCCGTGGTGGACCCGTTGCCTGGCCCCCATGCTCACCTGATTTATCGAGCCTTGATTTATTTCTGTGGGGGGGCCCCTCAAATCTATCATGTATGAATCACCTGTGGAGATGGAAATGGATCTCGTGGCAAGACTCGTATGCGCTGCTGCTACTGTCAAAGAAACTCCAGGTGTGTTCGACCGTGTCCGCCAATCCATGCTGTGTCGGTGTCACGCATGCATCGCGTCTCATGGTGGAACCTTCGAGCATCTGTTGTAACATCATGAAATACATCCATCTCGTACTCCATTGTTAATATTATGTCAAATCAATGTTTGCCACTAATTACTGTTTTGTGTCATTTCTGCTTCTTGTGCCTCTGCTACTACTTTCCCGTGACGTTTCCGGTTATGGGTTCCTATGCGATTCACATTCGTTTAGATGTTACCTACCTTCCCAAAACGTTTGTACCAATATTTTTGAGACACCCTGTATATATTAGATACGCTTTAGCTTCATAGCCCAGAAACTTTCTAAGAAATTAACCACTAGACGTCCTAAGGCAATCAATATAATCATACATATATTATAAAATATTCAATTACAAAAAATAAATCAATTTGACAAAAAAGTTTTGTTTCAATTATATAAAACTTCACTTTATATTTTGTATTGGTATGTTAATTCTTCTAACAATAAACTACAAAAATCTAACGAAGAAATATCAGTTGATATTTCTTCCCTAGCCGTACCAGTGATCCCGTCATAAAAACGGACAAGATGTACCCCCACAACAGAGCGGACATAATCCTCACTGACAAGAAGGAAAAGATTTACCTACCTAATCGACATACTGGTACTCAACACCAGCAACCGCCAGAGGAAGAGATCAGGAAGTACTCATCATAGAGTGGACCGCCCATCAGGGAGAAATAACTAATTATTATTAGATTTTAATACTAACACTATATCCAGTTAATAAGCTCAAGTGATGATATGACATGTTGGACAGATCAGAGGCAGCCGGTCTAAGGTTTACAAGGAAATAATGGCAATAGACTCAATAATCAGTACATCAAAAACTGAGTAAATCTGCACAAACTGCACTGTATGTTCAATAAATCTATGAAGCAATCACAGAAAAAGCTACTGTGCAAAATCTATTCATAAAAAGGAATATATATGTATCAAGATCCAAAACTGAGCAAAATGCATTACAATATGTTCTGCCAATTTTTGAATATGTAGCCAATTGAACCCATGAGGCAGCTTGACAACTAAAAATGTTGTCAAGAAGTTGTCAGAAGAATGCAAAAACATTTTAAACGCATTTCTCTTTTATTAAACTATTTGATCTTCAACCTTAATTAATCTCAGAAACAATGCCGCACAGCACCTCAACTTCTAACAGACACATCTCAATTGCTCACCGACAGAAATATATATATAAAAGAGAAATATATAAACTCCGGAAAAGAACAGCATCGTTAACAGGCTGTCCAACCTTGAAAATGACAATGAAATACTTTTCGTTTATGGGATCACCATAAAGATTAGATTATATTTGAAAAAATGTATACTCAAAGAGCGATCAGCATATACCTATTCTCAATATATATTGTATATATATATTTTTTTTCTGGTAGAACACTCGGCATAATCATCTTCCTCCCCCACATCGGGTGGAAATGGGCCCGAGTTAGTCAATCTCAGGTGAGAATCGGATGGTTTTTCTCCCGAAAACTCGAATTATCGTACAGAAAATAATCAAATCGACCACAGAATACAAGCAATTTACAGAAATAATACACTGACCTTGGAAATTAACACACACACCTAACCTAATCAACCTATATAATTGCGATCAGCTAATCAATTAATTTTGTAAAGAATCGCATGAATACTGATATCATTTCTGTAGCTAATGGCATAAAAATATTATCCCATAAAGTATTATCGAACAGATATAGCACAGGAGCGTTTCTTGGGGGAGGGGAGGGGAATCCTGCCAGTTCCATGATACCGTGTTCCAAGCAGATCCGTATACTACTGCCGAAAGGGGGGGGGGGAACTGTTTTACGATTAGTGCATTTTTTTTTTTATAAATAACTTTTTTCCCCCCTAAATAATATTTATTTTTATTATATATCACTTAGCATTGCTGTTATGGGTGTTGCATCGGCCATCGACGTAACCTACATATTACTATTGACTTCAATATGCAGGGGGAGTCAGAATTATGTATACACTCTTTAACATTGCATAATTTGTGAATATGATAAAATTTTAAATACTTTTATTATTTAACGGCTGAACTGCATGTTTAGCTTGTATTTAAAAGAAATAAAAAATAAAAAAAAACCTCATTTAAGATAAAAGAAAATGACAATACAGTATACATCCAGTGACAAATTTTAATGACTAAAAAATGGATGTACTGTATACTGTATTGTAATTTTCTTTTAGACATGGAATGCAGTACCACAGGCCCCTTTTCACTCATTTAAGATATTCAAAATATGTCCTCCTCCAGCACGTATGCATAAACTACATCTTTTGTCAACACACCTACGTACAACAGTTCACAAATCAGAAATTCTGCGTGTTTCCTACTATATCAACATCCATGGATTAGTACAATATATTCATTTAATTTCATTTTACAATGTTTTTAATTTTTGAATTTACACCTTATCTTTCAGGTATCTCAATGCGAAAAAAAAAAAAAAAATCTAAGTGATTGAAGTCTGGAGATCTTGTAAGACATTCAAACGCACTCCCCTTACGACATAACCATTCATGAAATTCCCTGTCCTGATAGTTACGAGCGGCAGTTGGAAAATGTAGCAGTGCGCCATCCTGTTGAAAAACGACCATTATATCCAAAAACATGCTGTTTATATTGGGTACTGGATAATTCCCCAATATTTCAATGGTAACTCTCCCCAGTAACAGCACCATTAAATCTATAAGGTCCAATAATCCCTCGAGAGGGCATTCTCATTCACACAGTTATCCCTACCAGGTCAGCATCTTTCTGCAAGGTGAGATGGGGATGATCACTGGTCCACTAAACACAGTTGTGATGATTCAAATGCTCATTTAGTTTGAACGTGGCTTCCTCTGACCACACAACTACATCCTCAAAAGTGCCAATTCCGCCATTTTTACGATAAACATCACTTCATAAAATTTTGTTCGTTTTATCTGGATTATATTCCTGTAGTGCATGCAGTAATAGAGGTCTGAAAGGCTTCAAATTGATGTCCTTTTAAATAACACTCGACTGACTCATTTGCAGTTCTTCTTGTGAACACTGCCATGCTGACTTCTTTGAGGAACGTTCAAATGCATTCATAACAGCTTGGCGCCTCCGTAGCCAGGTGGGCAGGAGCAGCAGTGCGTAGCACACCCTTCTTAATCAGACTGGGGTTCGAGCCCGTGACCACCAACCAAATACGGAGGATGCGGAAAGATCAGAGAATGACCACCGCATATCCCCGGAGCAATATGGCTTTAGTTGCTAATGCTCTTAAAGCCCAAATAACAAACAAACATGACAGCTTTAACTTTTTCGATACTTTGATGCCGTTCCTTCCACTGCTTGGCTTATTGATATTGTGTATAGTTCCATCTTCCTCAAATTTATCGTAGAGAGATTATTTTAAGACGAGTAGCCCGTTTCTTCCATATTGTTTTCCCATCAACGCTGAACCGCTTCAACATTTTTAATTTTTCAGTACCATTTAAGAATCGCCTTTCTCTCATCAAAATTTAATCGCGTGTTCTCATTTCTATGGGTTTTAGCCAAGCTGGAAAAAAGAAATACAAATCGGTAATCTTATTCACGAATTATGGAGTCTTAATTAAAGTGTGTTTATATAATTTTGCAGAGTGTGTGTGAAAGAGAGAAAGGCAATAAGAAAAAATAAAAGTTCTCATTAAAAACGTTATACAGTATAAGTGAATTCAGTCATCAAAACATACATGCATTCTGAAAAGTTTCAGTTAGACTACAGATTACTTTTACAATACTGTTTTTAATATTGTTTTTATAGAGTCAACAGCCCACAACCAATTCTTCATCTCTTTGCAGAAAATCCATTCACGAAATGGAAAGCATTACTATTGTAGGAGCAAATCTGTAGCGCAGCAATGTGAAGCAAAGTACGTGCAAAGTGGATTATTCAGAAACTACATCAGTAATGAATAGAATGAAGCTCTTTTGAAATTCAAAGACGAAAGTATAATTTGTAAAGTAGGCGGTACGATACACACAATTAATGAAAACTAAGTTCCCCCGTGTGTAATGTGTGCGCGCGCGCAATACACCTGACAGTGCAAGCATGGAACGAGAAAACGTACTTGCCCCTTCATCACGTGACCTGCATAAAGTGATTTTCAGTGCAAATGTAGCCCACACCTAGTCTTCAGGAGATGATTTATGACTGCCAATTAGTTCAAAAGAAGAAGAAACATGAATCACAATGCGTGACATAAGTATGGATGATTCATCGGTATCTGTAAGGAAACATTATCCAACGAAACAGATTTCAGCAGTAATTAAAGGGCGCTGCGTTAGCTGCAGTGGAGCAATGAACTGATGCACAAGAAATCTGAAACGATAAACACTCATTCTATCGGCAGAAAGAAGCGCAACTTACATTTTTCCCTATAAGAATCTCTTCCTTCCGCTCTCTTCCTCACACACACAATTACTCTGCAATTGGTGTGTCTACTAGCATCATTCGGTTGTTACTGAAATTACAGTAGTTCCGCAATGACTTATTTTCGGTGTCATCTTGCAAGCAACGAAATTGCTTAGTTGCAGATCAACACAATGTTCTTTCAAAAAATAAAAATAAAATAAATAAAATAAAAAAATACCGCAGCAAGATAAATACAAAGACCTCTTTCTGAAGGAACACAATACAAACAAACAGTAATATCTGTTAAAACCAATAATTTTACAAATAATTAAGAACCAGATGCTTAAAGGATTGATATCTGAAAGAGGTGGAAAGGTAACTTCCCCGAAGCACGGGTACACATTTACACGAGATAAAAGAGGTCTAAAACAAAAATAAGAGGCACACTAATTTGTAACAGCAATTATACGGATAATTAGCGATAATCTCTATATGGCGACTTCTGGGGTGGGGAGGAAATAACTCCTCCAATTTAAATAGCTATTTAATTGTTATTTTTGGTTTTTAGGAGCATTAGCAACTAAGGCCATATTGCTCTGGGGATATGCGGTGATCATTCCCTGACCTTTCAGCATCCTCCGTATTTGGTGGTCACGGGCTCGAACCCCGGTCTAATCAAGAAGCGCGTGCTATGCACTACTGCTCGTGCCCACCTAATTTAAATAGCAGTATACACTATTTAATGCCACGACTATACCAGAGTAGACATCGTTAGCTATTCCTTTGGGTTGATGGCATACACGCAGTAATCTGGAAGGCTGCAGGAGAATACATAAACCATTCAGTTTAATTATCATGGCACCACTGAAATCCTTTGGACTAGAGATGTGTCAGCGTATCACCAATTATAAGGGCGAAATGGGTAACTAACGACCAGTAAATCTGGTTTCAGTGGTAGGGAAAATGAAAGCAATGACAGAAGTGCTGCAATAAACAGTCATTCTAAATGGGATGCTGCAGGAAACAGAGCAAGGGATTGTAAAAGGGTAAATTATGTTCAAGCAACTTGGTTAGCTGTTTTCACAGAGACTTTCGAGCTGTATGTAGGAAATAATTTTGACATTGTTTATTTGAAGCTTAGCAAATAATTTTACCTCAGTCGCTGAAGAGAAATTACTGTATAAGCCGGATCACGTTGGGATCGTGGGGAAGGAGGCAGAGGGGTGTAATTAATGATTAGTCTTCAGATGGGGCTAAAGTAAGAAATGAGGATCCCTAAGGAACTGGAACCTCTGTTGTTTCTGATTTTCTTAAATGGCATCAACGAAGGGATACAGGTAACATGTGGTTAATGTAGTTAATGATCGGCGCTTCCTCAAAATGACTTAGACAGGTTTCGAAGATGGTCAGAGAAGTGGCAGCTATGTTTTAATACATCAAAATACAAGGTATTATACTTGGAGAATAGCAATCCAAAAATAACTTACAAATTTGGTGTGGTTGAATTAAACACACACACACACACACACACACACACACACACACACACACACACACACACACACACACACACACACACACACACACACACACACACACACACCAAAGAGATTCAGGGATAACAATACGGGCTGAAAGAAGTTCTCTGTGTAATGCTGGCAGGCGGAAAGGAGGGCTCATGGTGTCCTATCGACGATTTATCCAACATTTGCTTTTAGAGATGGGGAAGTCATAGTCCCACTGCATAAGGCAACTGGTGAGATGAGTAATGAGAGTTTATATGAGGAAAGACTTCGAATATGTGGGATGCAGTAAACTAGGCCTTAGTGAGGCTAGTAAAATGAATGAGAGCGAACTTTTCACTGTTATAAATGATTCCAAAACTAGGGACGATAAATTCAAATTAAGGGAGATGAAGTTTAGATTGAATTGTAGGAAGTTTTCTTTTAGTTAACCAGTTATTAATTACTGGAATAAGTTTCCGCCATGAGTGGCTGAGGCTGACAGTTGGAAGAAATTCAAAGGTCAGCTGGATACGAGTATGTACCTACGTAAGGATGAAATCACACAGGTAGTTTATTTATTTATTTTTATATTTTAATTTTCTTTTGGCTGGTGCAGCAAAAGGGTGGGCTTCCTTGCATCATATGACTAATCCTAACTGCAGAGTTACGCATCGCAGATGTTCGAATTCACGTAGACTCTCATGAAGTGCCTACCTTCTGCTGACACCTCCGGGTCTATTCAGGGGAAGATCATAAAGAGAATGCTTCCTCTCCCTTCTCCTATTCTCACTTCCTTAACTACCCCCTTCCTACCACACCTTGGTTGGCACGGAGGCGACCGAAGAAATTCTCATGGGCTAGCTCTGAAGACACAGCTCGACGAAAGAGGCCCTCCGCTCCTTCTACTCTTAGAGCCCACTTCCATGTGACAGGACGGGAATCAGCTAAATGCTCTCTAGGTGAGTACTGTCGGCTGGTTACGAAGTGGCCAACCACACAATAAATACTCTACCACACAAAATACAGCAACCTCATCACAGACACCACTACTTAGGCAAATTACGGGAGAAGAGGTTTAAACCGCATTGTACAAAGTTTTCTTTAAGCCTGCGAGTCGTAATTTAACGTCATAATCGCACTCGGGGGATTTGAGGAAATCTTCAGAGCCGCCTAGACAAATACACAATATATTATACATTACGAAACACGTTAGTTAATATATGCAGGGCATTACATTTCAAGAGCATTCAATTTTTTTTCTTAAGTTAATTGATTTTTTTTCTTTATGTCATTACGTAGTTAAGTTAAAAGGAAATATAGTTACCTCCTTATCAATTAATTACCAGTTTATAACTTTCTAAAACACTTAATAAAACACTCTATAGGTTTACGTTCTCTAGACTTAGCCGTTGTTTAGTTACAACTGCATAATAATTCTTACTTTTCTTGCGCACTAGTGGGTAGCACAGTTTGTAAGATCGCAGTGCTACCCACACCGGGTGGAAAAGACTTCAGTTCGAATTCCGTCGATGATGACAGGAATTTTTGTGGACACACACACACACACACACACACACACAGTGTTCAAAGACAGTGCATCACCCCTTAAAACTGTAATTGTCGTCCGAATAACGTAAGTATATGACAATATTTCTTACAGATTGCATTAGATAAGATTGACACGCGTAGGTGATGACGTATTATTGCATCAGCTCTTACTTTCAGCTATATAAGCACGCTCTGCAAGAGTTGCAGTCATTCCTTGCTTGTGTCAGGCTGGCGAGTTACGTGCAGTTGATGCCACTAAGAAGAAAGAGTGCTATTGTTGCTTTACATAAGGAAGGATGTTCTTTCCATCATATTGCTTATAGAGTGCCTTGTAATCAGTCGACAGTGAGTAGATTTCTATCCAAATTCAAGTATACTGGTTCTGCTGATAGGAAAAAAAGGAACCAGATGCAACCGAGTCTCTACGCCAAAACAGGACCGCGTTTTAAAGCGCTTATGCCTTAAAAACCGTAAAGCTTCTTAGTTTGAGCTGAAAAGAGAATGGGAAGAACATACAGGAATGGTAGCAAGTGCAATAACAGTCAGAAGACGCCTCTTCAAAAATGGAATTGTAGCCCGTCGTCCTAAGAAGCAGCCCCTCTTCGCACAAAAAATAAAAAAGGCCCGATTAATTTGGCGTAAGGAGCATGTCAAATGGACCCCCGGGCAGTGAAAGTCAGTTACTTTTCTTCAATGAGAAGAAATTCAACCTGCATGGCTATGATGGGAGACAAACGATTCACCGTAGACGTGGTGAAGAATGCCATCCAGACTGTATGGTGTCTACAGTGAAATTCCCTACCAGCCAAATTATGTGGGGGTGCACGTCGTATTATAAAAGGTTCCATAAATGCCAATGGATACCTGGATATATTGGAAGGCAAATTGATGCAACCATTAGAGACCATTTCAACCTGGCAAGTAAATGCATCTTTCAGGACGACTCTGCTCCTTGTCATCGGGTAAAAAGTGGAAGTAGGCACTTCTGTAGTTACTTTAGGTTCATTTCTGCAGTATAGGTTCGACAGTAATGTGTTTACATTTGTTACAAGTGAAAAAAATGGTTGGAAGAACCGTGTGGAATCTACAGTTGCCAGAAAGAAATCAATGACTCTTCGTGACCTTCAGGAAGCCATAATTCGTGTTTGGAACCACGAACTATCAGTTGATTATCTTCAGAAATTGGTCTTGTCAATGCCTCGACGGTGTGCTGCTACCATCAGACCCAGAGGCGTTTCAACTAAATATTAGTTTGCACCTGGTGAACTTTTCATTTTGTCTTCCCTTTAAAATGATAAACTGAGTGCTTCTGATAACATTTCAGCCATAATTGTCGTGTTTACCAAAATTGTTGTATAAAGGTTGCAAATGCTCATTTTGGAATATTTTGAGAGCACCTGTCAAATATTACTTAGCTTTGCCTTAACTATTAATAAATAGCTTTTGTTTACATTTCTATTTGTGATGCTAGTCACAAATAGAAATATAAACTATTTGTAATAAATATTAATGCTAGTCATTAATGTAACACACCATTGCGAAAAAAGGTTAGAAATGTTGAAATTCCTAGGTGATGCACTTTCTTTGAACGTGTGTGTGTGTGTGTCCCGCATAAAACGGTACTTCTACAACACGGTTTCGCTCTAACACGATTGATAAATTGCACTATACTCGCACAACATGGTACTTATATAACACGGTTTTCGTTCTAACACGGTTAGAGAATTTCGCCAAACCTCGCATACAAGGGTATTCTTGAGCTTTTGTGAGGGGAAAACACTGATATTATGCTGGAGGTAATTTTTCAACATTTCCTGACTCGCTAGTAAAAAAAAAAAAGGAAAAAAATATATATATTAAGAAATCACTGTATCTTATTTTGTTGGGAAATCCCCATGTTATGGTCGGTGCTATTGAACTTGAGGAAAAATCTAGATTTCAAAGTTTTATTACTATTGGATAGCAAGCCAGGCCATCCAAAAGATTTAAGTCATCCAAACGCTGAAGTTATATATCTACCACCACAGTTGTACTAGGTTAATACAACTTCTTTCATTCAGTCATTAGATCAAGGCATTATATTTACCTTTAAAACTCATTACATCAAAAAATCGTTACAATGGATTTTGGAAAAAACTGATTCTGAATCTACTGAAGTAATGGAGGCATGGAAACATTTCTCAATTGTGGACTATATCAGAATCATAGCTTTATCGCTCAAAGAAGCAAAACCATCAACGTTAAATGCATGTGAAAAAATGTATGGCCAGAATCAGTTCATTCAAGAAATACGGTCGAACCGGCAGAAAACGGAATCGGTGCTATAGTAGAAACTACTACGTCGGTAGGAGCGGAAGGTTTTGATGCTATTACTACTAAAGCCCTTTGGCGTTAATGCGCCATAAAACTCTTAATAACCAACCAACCAAACTGAGCCCTCGTGGGTAGCACAGTTGATAGAAACGCCTTCCTCCCCACACCGGGTGGAAAAGATCTGAGTTCAAATCCAGTCGGGGGGAAATTTTTATGGGCCTTTTTCACAACGTGGCTGAGTTAGTCGGGCTCAGGCAGCATGATTTTTTTTCTCCCGGAAACTCGGATTTTACGTTCATCAAAACAGAAAATCGACCTCAGGACAACCACGAAATTTATAGACAATATACGCAGAGCGATATAGCCTTAGTCGCCGATGCTCCTAAAAAAATAAAAAAAGATATGCTTACTCAAGACGATCAAGAATTACTGGTAGAAAAAGAGGCTGGCGAAGAAGATTTGGTGCAAATGGCATGGAAGGTTTTTTTTTTTTTTTTTCTTTCTTTCTTTTGTTAGTTGTTGGCGCATCGGCTTCTGTGGCCATAATGCACCTCCCAAAGTTTTTGAATTTACTCTGCTCCAAGCCCTAGGCGGGATTCGAACCAGCGAACTTTGGGTTGCCAGGCAGGAACTTTACCCACCCGGCTAGCGGCATCGGAGGTAAAACCAAATCAATTCAGAGGATGACAGCGAAGATAAATTCTAAACTTCCAAATTTTACACTAAAAAAAAAAAAAAAAGCATACGGCAGGGCATAAAGTTAGCCGAGCAATTAGAATCTTATTTTTTGAATGCAAATTCTTGAATAAAATGAGCCCAAAAATTCAAAAGAGAGCTTCAAAAATGCTTAGTTCCATACGATGAAATTCACGAAGATTTATCAAGCAAAAGCAAACAAACCCAGATTAATGATTTTTTTTTAAAGAGAGAAGAAGATACACGAAATCTAGAATGGTGTGTTTTTGTTAACATTTTATTAACGAAATAGTGTATTTTTGTTAGCTTTTGGACGGTAACCCCCCCCCCCCCTTTGTACTTTTTTCTTAGTCCCATATAACATGGTTTCGCACAACACGATATTGTATAGGAACCTAACTACTGTGTTTTACGAGGGTTATACAGGGTGTATCGTAAATAGTGGTCCAGAGTAAAGGAGTCGGTACACTGTGTTCTTAGGTATCACGTACAGGAATTTCAGTTACTTTTAGTGAAGATTCTCGGAAAAAAATAAATTTCATTTTTTTTTTTAAATTTCTGTGTCTTGCATCACTAATTTGCCTATAATTTCAACAAATATCAATATTTTTTAATTCTGTTTTTTTATTATTACTCCTGAATAGGTGCACTATCGTAAACAAATACATTCGACTAATTTAAAGTCAAAGGTTTTTAAAGAAATTCATTTTTTTCCTATTTCGATACTCATCTCCAAAAAGTCATGTGACTCTAGGTGCATATTGTCTAAAAAAAAATGTACTACACTGTCAGTGCCTATTAATTTAAAAAAATCATTATTAAATCAAGATTCTAAAATGGTACAACATTAATTGCTAACAGTTCAGAAAAAAAAGTTATTGGCATTTAAAACAAAAAGCAGCTTAATTGCCTAAGATATTTTGGATTCAAAGCTTTTTTATTCTAAGTTCTTTGATTGGGTTTTTTGAAATAAAACATTCTTTTCAAATTAACTATTTATTTCAACTAAACGAAATGCTCAAAATGGCCACCATTAGCGGTGATGCATGCTCTGCATCGCCGAATAAAAGATCGTTTGAGTCTGCGAGCAAATCCGTTTGCATTAATTTCTTCAGCCGCTGTTTGAATCCTTTGACGCAATTGTTCGACAGAAGTGATTTCCTCTTTGTAGACCTTTTCTTTCAGACACCCCCAGTAGAAAAAATCTAGGGGGTTCAGATCCGATGAACGTGGTGGCCATAAAATTGGGCCTAACCGCCCAATCCATCTTTGTGGAAAAGTTTGATTTAAATGTTCTCGTACAATAACAGCGAAGTGAGCGGGACAGCCATCATTCTGCAGCCACATTGTGTCTCGTATTTCTTGGTCGACATCTCTCAATAACTCAGGGAGGTCGTTTCGCAAAAAATTTAATCTTTGCGAATCTTGACTAAAAGTAACTGAAATTCCTGTACGTGATACCTAAGAACACAGTGTACCGACTCCTTTACTCTGGACCACTATTTACGATACACCCTGTATATATATATATAAACACACAAGCCTCACGAGTCTAACGTTACAATACACGCGAAGATTGCATGGACTTCTAAAGCTAGCAATACTGCATTCAAACTATACCCCGAGTCGACAGAAATCATGGGATACATACTAACGCCCAGATGAGGGCAGACACACGGCAAGGCATTGAATCCACTAGTTAACGAAAGCGTTCCACAGGTATTTCCATCCATGCTTGCTGCACCGCTGTCCATCATTCCGTCGCATATCTGGGTGGAGAATCCAAAGCTCGAACGGACCTTTCCACAGCAGTCCAAAGATGCTCCACAGGGTTCATGTCCGGTGAACGGGGAGGCTTTTCCATGGTGATAAAATTTGCGGAATGCTCTTTGGACCATGCTGTAGTAACCACGGCTCTGTGGGGAGGCGCACTGTCCCGCTGGATGAGTCCATTCTCCTATGGGTTTACCAATGACCATGAAGGGATGCATATGGTCTGCAAGGATGGACACGTAACCTGGACCGTTCAGAGATGCGTCTAAACGTACCAGAGGTCCTACCGTGTGCAAGCTCAATACCCCACAGACCATTACCGACCTTCCACTGCCTGAACAGTTCCTTGTTGACATGACGGGTGCATAGCTTCGTGCGGTTTCCGCCAGATACGCGCCCTCCCGTCCGCTCGAAATAGCTGGAAACGGGACTCATCGGACCAGTAGACCCGTCTTCAATCATCCAAGTCCAGTGCCAATGTTCTTTCGTCCAGATGAGGCGTAGAGTCCTGTGTCGTGGTGTTAGCAATGGGACTCTGGTGGGTCGGCGGCTCCCATAACCTATTGCGGATAATGATCTTGGTGGAGACGTTTCTGGCGCCTCCCTCGTTCAAGTCGGCGGTGATTTGTGGCACTGTCGCTCTCCAGTTGGCTTAAACAATGTGAGACAGACGTCGACGGCCACGTTCATCCACCACCTTTCTCAGCCCACAGCGCTGTCCACGATGAGATGTTATTCCGGAAATGGCGTATTCCCGATATACTCTTGAATCACGTCGGGCACCCACTATCATCCCTCTTTCAAAGTCGCTTAACTCATGACGTTTATCCATACTGACATCGAATTACCGTCTACGTGAATGCAGTATGTAGTGTACCTATATCCTGCCAAGTGGTGGGTTCGTCCACTAGATAGAGGGGTGACACAGTCGCGTTGGCCAGGAACAAGGTATATCCCATGAATTCTGTCCTTTTAGTGTACTTAATCTAGGAATCCCCCCCCTCTCCATAGAACTGGAATGAAAAAAAAAAAAAAAAATTTCTATTCGGATTTCTATTCTTCTGAATTTAACGAAATTTGGAATGGCTCGACAAATATTTTTGAAAGGCTCAAATATAAAATTTCGTGAAAATCAATTCACTGGGAATTGATACATGCGAACGAAGGAGCACGGAAATGGTGAAGACAACAGGCGTGTATCATATATAATACATATGAGAACGCGCCTAAAAAAAGCATATCACAGGGAAGGGAATTTCCCGATTAAAATAAAACAATCATTGAACGTTAAACTATAACCATATTTTTCACCTGATTATTTCAATCTCCTTGGCATTCTGATATCCACTTGGATCACAAATATCACAATCCGGCATACCCACAGTTAAGTAAAATAACTATTTGCATATGCAATATGTTTCAGAAGTATACTAAATTTCCAATTGAAGTACTGTTAAATTAATAACAGCACTACGCATTATTAGATATCTTTGAATACAGTGCATTCTTCAAAATCATTTATTACCAAATTAAATCATCATCCACTGTGAGGTCTAAAAGCACTAACTCAGGGATAGGTATTTATTACCAAATTAGATATTACAAGCAAAGAACTCTAAAAAGAGATTTCCGACCACCGTAAGTAAACTTGAATCTCTAAATTTAATAACAATTTGTTATTAAAATGAAATGAAGTGTTTCTCCCATTCTATTTTGTAGACTTCCGTGATTTATATCCTTTAAGCTATCTGAACAATATTTGAATGAACAATATTTGAATCGGAAGATTTAAAGCAGCAGTCGAACCATGGGACATAGAAATTCGTGCACATTATCCTTTTTCACATTCTTGTAATGCTACGACGCGAGACTATGGACAGCCATGCGACAGTCTTCGCCTAAAAAGACACAATCACAAAGTGTTGTGATCTCAAAGATTAGCCCTGTACTTTAAAAGGATATTGGTGAGGTAAAGATCAAGACAGTGGATGAATGGCTAGGAATGAATGGAATTCTGGTAGGTAAATGAACAAGCTTTGTAAGACCATTAGTGTTGTGTCTGTAATTGCGAGTAAAATATCGTTGGGTAACTTTGTTCGTTTTCTGGGCACGCGGTCATCATCCATCGTTACACACTGTGGAAAAGGGTCTCAGGAAAGAACTTTTATTGCCCCCCCCCCCACACACACACACAAGGTGGCCGGATTAGTTGATCTAGGGCGATGATTATATAGGCTCCCAAAAACTCGCGTTTCTCGTCTAGCAAATAACAACCTGACGAAAGAACAGTCGCTATTGCAAACACAGCAGATTATTAAAAAAAAAAAAAAAAAAAGGTGGGGACTGACTTTGTATCTTAAAATTGCGATATCGTAAAGACCTGCAACTTGTCGCAAACATGTTCCGTGACTCATTTGAACATTGAACACAGTAACGCAAGGAACACTCAACTGTTCAAAGTAATTGATTTTTATCTGCAGCAATTCGAATTACCGCGCGTAAAGGAGATGTTTTAATTATTTTGTTGCATTTTAAAGTGATATATATTTACTGAATAGCGAATTTGCCTGAAATTGAGGAAACTGCAACAGAAGCTCGCAAAATCTTAAAAACAGCTTTGGAAAAGACGCTATATATATCGTCCTAAGACTTTTCAGTGGTTCGCAAATTTTAATGAGAGCTGCTTATGCATCAAAGATGATCCTCCATCTGGCCGCCCTTCAAAATCCAACAATTCAATCGGTTGTGTTCGTGATTTGATCGGGAGTGATCAACAAGAAGCTGCTAGTGAGGCTGGTATTTCTTATAGGACATGTGAATCAATTTTAACACAAGATTTGGGAATGAGACGCACTGCAGTTAGTTTGCCTCGGATTCTCGCTGATGATCACGGAGAGGGGGGGGGTCTCACAAGTCAAGATCTTCATCAATATTCTGTTGCTGATCCAGACTTCATTTCTTCAATATTATTGGAAACGAATTATGGGTGTAGGCAAAGAACCAGAAACAAAACAAGTCTTCTCCAAGGCTCAAAAAAAAAAAAAGAAAAGAAAAAAAAAGAGAGTCTTCATCAAATGAAAAGGTCATGCTTGCCATATTTTCTGATTCACACACTGTTCATTACGAATTTCTCCCAAACAGTTAAACAGTGAACAAGGAAACATTTCTAAGACGATTCCGCAATGCTGTTCAAAGTGGGCAGAAAAGTGAGCTTCACTGGCGCTTGCATCATAACAACACCTTTGCAGCTACGCTTTCCATTCAAAAATTTCTTGCGAAGCACTCCTCATCACTTTGTTTCTCCCCCGCCCTCATCCGTCACACTCAGCAGATTTAACTCACTGTGATTTATTTATTTTATTTTTAATTTATTTATTATTATTATTATCATTTTCTGTTTGGCAAGATTAAAGCTCACTTGAAAAGTAACGATTTGCAACGACGGGAAATTTAGAACGTGGCAGAGAAAATATGGGCAATTCCAAAAGCAGTTACAGAATCCTTCCAGAAGTTGAAGAAGAACCGGTAAGTTTCATCAATTGCATCAATTATTTAAAAAATTTCCCAAATATTAGTTGTCCCAAACGTTTATATCACACCTCGTATACTGTTTCACACAGCTTAACCATACCACCACACTGTTTTCGAGCCCGTCACTACCAAATACGTACGATGCGGAAAGATCAGGGAATGACCACCGCATATCCCGGAGCAATATGGCTTTAGTTGCTAATGCTCCTAAAAACAAAAAAAAAAAAAAAAAAAAAAAAAACCCACACTGTTTGCTGAATGAAATACCGAGTTCGTGGGGGGGGGGGGATAAATACCGATTAACTCAGCCACTGTATGAAACAGTCCACAAAAAATTCCCCTTGTCTCGAACGAATTCGAAGCCAAGCTTTGCACATCGTGGAAGAGTGGCGATCTGCAACCCACCGAGGGTCAAATTGTAAACATTAACACGATTAAAGAAAATTACTCCCCTTTTAAAAAGGTTATGCTGAAGAAAGAGAAAACGTTCTGAGTAATTTATCGATTTGGGAGAGCGATAAGGCAACAAATGAATTTAAGAACGGTCTAAAGACAATTTCAATCAAAGAAGAGCACAATTAGCAGTTAAAGACGTCATTACCTAAGTTCGAATGTTTACTTTCGTTTAAACTGACCTATGATATTTTGCAAACCTACAAATTGATCCGCGAATGTTGTTGATCGCTGCTATATATAATGAAAAAAAACTAATCACTGCTGCTGCTGTGCATTATTTTTTGACTCCTTTAGAGAGCAAATATTTTTACTGTTCTATCTACAACAGTATCGAAACTGTTCAGTACAATCAATTACAGTTAAAAAGATATAGTATTTCAATAGTACAAAGGGTACTAGGAAAGTTTTGCAATATGACGCAAACAATGAATCACAGGAAGCTGCTTGTTGCTGCATGTTGAGACATGTTCATACGTGCATAGTAGCCGCCGCGCCAAGTCGATGGGCTCAGTTATTCATTAGTAGTGAGAGTGTAAAGTGCTTGCGATGGCATCGTGGTCACGAAATAGATAAGGACAGTTTTGCGGTATAATTTCGTGCGTGGTTTAACCATAGACCAGTGCTTAGAAGAAATGACTCTTGCACTAGATGATGATTGTCCACATCGTACAACGATATTCAGGTGGTATAGAGAATTCCAAAGGGGAAATATCACTCTGGAGGATTCTGAGAGGCCGGGAAGGCCACGAACGTCAGTTACGGAGGAAAACGTTACTGCTGTGAGGAAAATGCTTGACGAAAACAGGCGAGTGACCTACCAACATATAGAGGATACTTTGGGCCTAAATGCACCAGCAATTCGTTCGATTCTGCAAGATCATTTGCACGTGAAGAAACTTTGTTCTCTCTGGGTGCCGCATCAACTGACTGAAGAGCAGATGACAAGACATGTGACTTGGTGCCGGGAGATGTTAAAAAAGTTTGATAAGGGACAATCTCGGTATGTGAACAACATCGTGACAGGTGACGAGACTTGGCTGTACTATTACGATCTGCCGACCAAGGCTCAAAACAAAGTTTGGGTCTTTGATGATGACGACACACCCGTAATTGTCAGAAAATCCCGATCTGTAAAGAAGAAAATGATAGCTGTATTTTTCAAATCGAGTGGAATTGTGGAACGTGTCGTTTTGGACACGCAGAAGACAGTCACAGCTAAGTGGTATACTGAACAATGCCTGCCTAAAGTCATTGGATCTATGAAGAACCTGCGGCCAAAGTCAAGAATGGACACCTGGTACCTCCATCACGATAATGCTCTAGCTCACCGCGCCAAAGCCTGCACCGAATATTTGACCACGACAGGACTGAAACTTCTCAAGCACCCTCCCTACAGTCCAGACCTTGCTCCCTGCGACTTTGCACTGTTCCCGCATGTGAAAATGAAGCTAAAAGGGAGGCGGTTTTCCAGTGATGAGGACCTTCTACGGGCTTGGAACAACGAGTGTGCTTTACTCCCTAGTGAAACTTGGCAGAACTGGTTTAAAGATTGGTTTCGGAGGATGGAGAGGTGTATTGAATGTAGAGGAAATTACTTTGAAACAATTAAATAAACAAAGCTGTATTGCAAAACTTTCCTAGTACCCTTTGTATATGTAAACAAATCCCTAGTTCAATGCGTTTTCGAACTATGCGTTTTTGTTATTAGGTAATGGTTTTCTGTTATGGAACGTTTTTCACCTAAGACGAAACGCTCCACTGATTACTTGTTTTTTGTGTAGTAGACAAGAAACTAATTTCTTGACAGTTATTTGATGATACTGGGTATATGCCACGAGTGTGATACACATTATATACCCTTGTGCTGTTTTTTTTTTTTTTTTTCTCCCAGAATATTTATGCTAGAATGTAAATCATATCTGTACAAACTTTTATTTTGATTTAGCTGTATCATTAAATACAATGAACGGTGAGGAGACTTAAATGAAGTATTGTCACAACCTTTATTGAGTTTTTTTTTTTTTTTTTTAATAAAAATTGACATTTTCAGCTATTCGTAGTACATATCATTCATTTCAATCATTCGTAGCGCACGCTAATTATATAAAACAGCATTCCAGGAAGAAATTTGTGTTTAGCAACTATTAAAATAGGTAACTTACATTTCATTATTTACAATTAACTTAAGGATTAAAAGTTATACATATAAAAAACAACACGGTGAACGTTCTTATTAAACTCGAAATAACTAGTATCTACTACATTCAGCGTACACCAGGAAGTGAATGAGGAGCGTTTCTAATTTTTAGAATTAAAAGAAAAATTTTGCGACAACATACAATGAAAGGTAATACTTTATTTCCCAGCCATTACAAACATATGGAACATTTTTCAGGATTTGCAACATTCTTACCCAAAATTAACGGAGTTTTTTTTTTTTTTTTCCCCCTTCTTCTTCTAAGTTGATCCTAAGTGAATATTTAACTGCCAGCCAAGGTGAAATAAATAGGCAACATTTCAAAACATCTATCTAGTCACCTGTAGCATGTTCGTAAACTTTTCAAATCGGATTACCATATCCCATTCGTATTAATAGTAGTTCAAATCAACGGTATCTAAGGTCGAGATATCGTAATTGCTCATGTAAACTATTATTACGTTTAGAAGAATATATTATTTAATTAACTATATAATACTGATTTAAATACACCATAGTTTACCCATAAATTTAACTACATAAGTAGTATAACGGCATCGTTTGATTATATCCCATATTGCGGATATATATATATATATATATAATAAAACGATTCCGTTACACTATTTATGTAGTTAAATTTATGGGTAAACTACGGTGTATTTACACCAATATTATATAGTTAATCTCAACCCTTAACATATTATGCCTTGTGCATTTAGTCTTCAAAATATTATTTAACAGACTGGATACTGACAAAGATTAACTGCATAAACAATGCAATGGGTATATTGCAAGCTTATTGGGTAACGAGAACAACGAATATTGTATCATTCGTGGCAATGCAAGATGGGATAACCTGTCAGTTGTTGTAGCTGACAGGTTATCCCATGACAAGTAGCTGACAAACGTATATTTTAGTGTTACAGGCATATATACATATGTGTGTAGCACCAAAATACAGTCGAAGCTCTATATAACGACCCCCCCCAAGAATGAGAAAACGGTCGTTATATCGATTATTCATAAAATAACATTATTAATGAGAAATTGGCCACATAGGAGGATATAACGCGTGGGACGTTAAAAAGAGGGTCACTATAAAGAGCTTCGACTATAATGCTGTATTTTTTTTTTTTTATTGCTAACTTTTAACATCAGTGTATTACACAAAATGCACCAAAGTATAAAATAAAGTTTATAGAATATACTAACGGTAATCCCTATTCATCAGGTTATTCCTAACGGTGATCATCAGTCTCCTCATATAGTGGGGGGCTGTGGGGATGTTATACTCCAGCACGACAAAAAACAGAGATAACAGGAGTTTACACCAAACCGTATTTAGCGGTCACATGAAATCGAACCATGGTCAGTTCAAACGTGTGTAATGTTGTCCCGCGTTGAACATTCCGATAAGAAGCCTATTTGTTCACGGGCCGAAGATTAGATTTTTCATGTACGTAAAAGACTAAAATGAATATAAATTACAGGCCAGTTATTTACAATTACAACTGTCCTCCCCCGCTTGTATCCTTATTTCAATTTCGAATTAATAATTGAAATAGAGGAAAAATACAAGTCATATGAGCACAAAATAAAAACACAAATTATCTATATCTAGAAAAGATTTTCACGAATATCTAAACCTATGCAATCAACTTGCAACAGTTCATAAAATTACCATGCAAAATTTTGGGATGAATTTTGCTCAATGTATTTTGTCCGCGTCGTTTCATATACAGAAACGTCAACTACCTTCTTTATTACTATGCCTGTACACTCAAAACCAAATAGGGACGTCTCTCCTTAAGCTAATCCTAAAAGACATTTAACAAATTACTTGCTTTTAGAAGAGTGCATAGTGTCACGATTTCGGACAGCTGTAGAACCCAAAGTACTGACTTTTAAAGAATATATTCATACACACACTCCTTTTACAGGGAAATCTGTCTCCCATTTTAATCGAAAAGTACTCAAGTGCACAATCTTTCTGAAAGAAAATAACTATATGGCACTGCCTAAGCAGGTATATTAGCCAGATAATGCCCTATACAACATCGGCTGACCTATTGTGTATGTGGGTATATATCGTGTTAGGTCAATATATCAGCATGATAAAACTTTTCGAGATCCAACCAGACACGAATTTATGCAAAATTCTGAAGGCACTAAAATTCTGCGCTTTTAATGAATTATTAATTTATAATAACAATAACGGTAGCATCCTAGTCAGCACGGTACATCGCCGTATGCCACTCGTTTGGATAAGTCTGCGTTCGATTCCATTCCACGACTAGAGGAATTTCTAAAGACCCTTCATTTGAGGTTGTAGCTAAAGCCGATCTAAAGCCGAGAGTGTGGGTTCCCCTCCACGAGTTCTTCGAGTTTTTCAACCATCACAGCATGCAAATTGGTCCCCTGAATGCACGCTTAGGAGCCGTTAATACCACTTTTTTATATACTCGTATATAATACAATAATAATGATAATACTAGGAGGAAAATTATTTAAATATATAGAAAGATATGACTAATGTACATATTCTTAATTTTGATAATCTGATCCTAGATTCAGCCCTCAGAAACTGAAGACAGAGATAAATTGGAAACTACAAAAATCGGCTCGATTGATTAACTATCTGAAATTACAGTTCGGGGAAAAGTGCTTTTCCTTCCTTAAAGAATTTCAATATTGTGCCATACATATGACACTCTCAGGCTGTGATATAATAATAAAAAAATAAAGCACACACGTAGACCCAATGTCCGTAAAATAGAGTGCATTTTCCCCCTCTATTCTCCCCCCCCCCCGTGTGTGTGTGTGTGTGTAAAGTGGAGAATACGCAATGAAGATGAATATACCTGCGCCATGTCGGTTTAAAATGATAACACTTAGCAGATTTAATGTTCCTCTAGGAGAATATTATAAAGGAAGAAATATTTAGAAGATGTGGAAAACGTATAGCGGGCATAACTGCTATAAATCTGCAGCATTATTGTGAGTCGAAGCGGCTTTTTAAAATAGGCTATGGAAGACCGTTTTCCAAATTACGGTTATCATTAATGTCCTTGCGGGCGATAAATAGGCAATCCGTTGAAAGAAGGAAAAAGGGCGATATTTCTTGTGATGGCGATAGCACTATACGTATGGCAGTGATGTGCCACTAGCACACATAAGTGCAATATTGGAGACATCAAGGAGTTACTATAAATGTTTCCTCTGGTCCAATTCACCGAGGAGTTTTCAAATGGCGAAAACTGAATTTTGAGGTGGACGCAAAATAACCGGGATGGTTTCTTCAATACGAATTTTTAAATGTACTCCTCTGTACATATTTGTGCATTTAATTTTTAAAGGATAATGCTGTTTAAAAATAAAAAAGGGGAAAAAGCCAGCTCTAGTATTACAAGATTTGCTTATACGGCAAAACAAATTTAAGGCAGCGTTCTCAGACTAGAAATTAAACAAAGTGGCTTTGAAAAAAAAAACATAAATTAACCAAGTAATTATTTACAATCATAGTGCAATTAAATGCAATATGACATTACACATCATTAATGTTCACCAGAAAAAACGTTGGCAAAGCTGCTTTCATCGTAACAAAACCTAAATTACACGAACTAGCAAACAGATTGATATCCAAAATGAACGTCAGCAACTTACAGCGTATTATACGATCAAGAATATACAGTACATGAAACTTATAACTTTAATATATTGTTTATTTCCATTGTAAATTTTAAATTTATTTAATAAACAGGTATTAGAAACTGAAATGATCTCCCTGAATTACTAAACAAACACCTACAAATTTATTTGTTTAAATTAAGAAAAAGAAATCAAACCGGGAAACATAACAATAGCAATGTAAACTGTTTAAAGTAGTGTGGGGGGGGGGGAATAAAGAACAACCGGATTCCCTAATTTATACGAATGACTCAGATTTACGGTACCGCTATTTTAAGACTTTGGGGGGGGGGGGACACGTTTGGAGAGGCCTAAGGTCGAATGCCGTCTGTGACCGGTGTAATTCATACAGGACTCTTCGCTCAAGGCTATATCAGGAGAGAGTAGGTTTCCGGCATTTTCCTCTTTACAATCATAGTGCAATTAAATGCAATATGACATTACACATCATTAATGTTCACCAGAAAAAACGTTGGCAAAGCTGCTTTCATCGTAACAAAACCTAAATTACACGAACTAGCTGGGTTTTTTAGCCCACGCAACAGGGAAGTACATTTCAATGAATATTAAGCACTAACTTATTCAAACATAGAGGAAGTTTTAAAAAAATGTATAATAACTAAAATGTAGTGCTAGTGGTTATAAATGAAATTACAGAAACAGATGAAAGGAGAGGACTCTCCTTTCATCTGTTTCTGTGATAATCAAGATTTGACCTGCATAGATAATGCGATGATCTTAATTCTCACGGCAGAATAAACTGGTCTTTGCAACTAGTTACTCTGATATTGTTAATTATTAATAAATAGGAGTAATTAGATGAGGAAACACTGAATGTTTAGGTAATACAGAGTTATTCTTATTATATGAGTCATCATCCCCAAAACACAGCGAGTTTCGTCATCATAAGTAACAAAGCGTGCTGCTATTCTACAGATGACACATCTAGCTAAGCCAAGAATGGTCTACCATTCTTGGTCAAAAGTGGTAATAAAAAAAAATATAATAAATAAAATAAATTCACTAAAGGATGAACTAAAATACCACAGCTCGCGTGCCGATTTTGTTCCTTCCATCCACAAGGAGCAGACGAACAAGCTCTCACACTCTGTCAAGTTGGAAAGCAATGACAAATTCAAAATTTATCAGTGTCATCTCCAGCGGACTACACAACGATAATGTGCAGTACACAGAGCCCACGTAATGTAAAAGAAATACTAAGTAAATGTTCACTTCAGGCAGATGTCTAATTAAATAGTCACAATTTTAACGCACATCATCAGTCATAAATGAATTAAAAATGATAAAACTACTTTGTTGAGTAAGGAAACTATCACATGACTTAGAAATCTTATATGAAGGCGATTTTTATGTAATCCAATAAAAATATTACAAACGGAAAACATTCTTAATTCTCTAGCAGTGGTGTGCAATCAGGGTAAGCGATATATCATTTCAGTACGCAGAGCGTATTCAATTGACAAAGGTTTAAAATAAACGTTTCATTGATTAAACATTTTGTTAAAAAACAAATGTCCTCAAGAACAACCATTTTCTTTTTCCTATATATATATATATATATATATATAAAAAAAACTCAATCATGTATCATTTGGTCTGCAATGACATAATTGAAAGCAAGATCTCACGCAATAAGTAAAATGCAAACGCTGCGTCGAATGTTAATAAGGTGTGTAAATACGAAGCATCTCTGCATCTCCAGCCCAAGAAGGAAAGCTAATTCTGCGTTGCTTCATTCACTTCCCATAACCATAACTCCAATTTTCCCTCGGAGACGTTTCCATGATTCTAAAATGCTGAAAAAGAAAAGCAGAGTACGCACGACTAAGGCAGCGTCGCCTCACCTGAATCGACAAATAATAAAAACTGTTTCTTTTCTTTTGGATGCAAGCCTATTAAAGAAGAGGAGAAGCAGTAAATATAAGTTAACATACAGTATAAGAAACATTGAATAAATGAAATCAAAATAGATTGCTGCCAGACACACAACAGGAAGTCCATACATATAGGAATTCCAATATCATATATCTGTACTTTGAAATAGAAGCCCGAATTCTGTACAATAACATCAGTTAAAGCATATAATTAATATATTATTTAAAAATAGACTAGTTTCCATTAAAAGGTATATGTATTAGGAGAAAT